>NC_092339.1:212735000-213082500 GCF_046630445.1 Rutidosis leptorrhynchoides
AAAGCACATAGGCACAACGGCACAAATGCACGTAATATAACAAAAATGTTATATACCTAAACATAATAGCTGACATTGAAATGCCGAGCCTTTAGAAGTCAAGAATGACATATCGCGTAATATAACTCAAACGTTATATACATAACCATAATAGATGACATAGAAATGCCGAGAATTTTTAGAACACGTAATGTAACTTAAACGTTATATCAATAAACACTAATTATGACATAGAAATGTCGAGAATTCCAGAAGTCAAGAATGACACCCCCTCGGTTTCACTAATCGAGGCGTTCCTATAAAAGATGAACTCGCATGAGTCGGAGAATACGTTTAAATCAGAATGGAAGTTCCTCCCGGATTCAGAACATAATAGAAATGTATGTATGACAACAATATACATACCAATACGATACAAATAATCACATATAGTAATATATAATAGGTCGGGCTGTAGACTAGACTCACTAATGCACCCTATTGACTCGGGTAACGACATCAATGCAGCCTAATTCCCTACAACCAGAGCTCTGATACCAACTGTGACGACTCCGTCAAAGCACTTAACGGCTCCGTCACTTGGTCCCACAGCTTGATCGAAACTCTATATGAATTTAATAAAACAACCTTGCATTCTTTATTTAGAAATGATTTCCTATAAAGGAAATCTACTAAAATGTATAAGTTTAGAAAAACTATACAATAATACTTTAACTAAAAGTTGACCAAAACAAAGTCAACAAACAACCACTATTTAATGTAACAAAATAGAATGCAAGTTAATGTTTAACAAAAGCTGCCATCATAAATATGCAGACTCTCTAAGCACAGCGGAAGCAATCAATCATGAACCTGAGAATAAAACATGCGAGTAACTGTCAACAAAAATGTTGAGTGAATTATAGGTTTAATATTGCAAACAATATTTAATTTAAACAATAAAAATTTATGTTTGAAAACATAAAAGTCCTTTTTAAACCACTAAATTATATGCTAGAAAACATATAATAAAACATTATTCCATTTTCCGTGAGCCACCTGGTAACCACTTAACCCTTTATTTACCCTTGCCAAACACAATAAATAATATACACCGAACAAGTGTATCTACAACAAAATACGAAGTACTAAACATTCCGATTATAAATTGCTAGCGCGACTAGCTCGAAATGGGGTTGTCAAACCCGATAGATCTATCCATAGGATTCGCGTTCACCAGTAGAAACCAGTGATTACAGTTACCAGACTAGGGAATATTTTTGTTCAACTCACAATGAATAATTTAAACCAACTTCCACTTGTCCAAAATATAAAATAAATTGCATGTATTCTCATCCCAAAAGATTTAAATAGAAAAATGGGACTATAACTCACCTTATTAGCAAACGAAGTAACCACACAATTATGCGAACAGCAAATGAAGTAAAGTGATCAGGAATGATCACAACGCCGACCTATAAATAAAGCAGGTCGATATAAATAACTAACTTAGGTCAAGTCTTAGTATGATAGCTATTGTACATGTTGCAAGTAGTCATAGAACAATACTCACTATGCATCGGTTTGATCGGAACAGCTTACGGACACACACTTTCTATTTTTAGAAAGTTTCTATTTTTAGCAGGTTTCCATTTTTGGAAAGTTTCTATTTTTGGAAAGTTTCTATTTTTGGAAAGTTTCTATTTTTGGAAAGTTTCCAAATTTAGAAAGTTCTATTTTTAGAAAGTTTTGAAGTTAGGAAAGTTTCCTTATTTAGAAAGTCAACAGAAGTCAACTGAAAGTCAAAGTCAACCGAAAGTCAACTCAAAAGTCAACCTTGGTCAAACATAGTCAACATTAATTTGAAAAGTGTAAGTTATAATAATAACATAGGTTATAATGTTTATTAAAGTCAAAAGTGTATAATTATGTCTTAACATAAGTTTAATTAAATAAAAATGAATTATTAAAGTTTAGATAAGTTTAAATGATATAATTAATATAACATAAGTATTTAATTAATTAATTAAATATTAGTCATAATATAAGTATTATTAATTAATAATAAATTTTAAATCATATCATAAGTATTATTAATTAATAATGAATTATTAATCATATCATAAATTTCTAATTATACTTATTAAATCATAAGTATTTAATAATTAAATAATAACTAAGTCTTATAATAATTAAATAATTATTTAATCCTTATTATAAGTCCTATAATAATAATAATCTCATAATATAAGTTTAATACTTATCATAAGTATTTTTCATTAATAATAAAAGTATTATTAATCATAAGTTTAATTAAAATGTTAATTAAATCATAAGTATTAATTAAATGATATAATAAATATATATCATAAGTCTTAAATAATAATAATAATTACTTTTTATATCATAAGTAATTAAATGATAATGAAATCCATTATTTATATCATAAGTTTAATAATAAATCCCAAGTTTTAAATCAAAAGTTCATCGGGTCGTATCCTGAGCCCCGGGTGTCGGTTTTCGGCGAGCCTTACATATATCTCCGCCTAAGCAAACCACCCGACACTTTGGTACACTCAAGAACACACCATGAACAGCCCACAAGTCGTGATATACAGCCAATACACTACTTGGAACTTCAATTCAATCAAAAACGTGTTTTAGACGTAACGGGTGATTCGTGGCTCGGATTGAGATGACCCGAACATGAAAGTTCGCCCCACCATCAGTCCTAACACACTAACACACCCTAAAGTCACCAAATATGGTCACAAAGTCGGACCAAACCTGGTTCATACCAAAATCACATTTCAATCTTAACAAAATACCACTTTGATCATAATTAGGGTTCCGGGAATCGAAACGGCATGAATCCGGAGTCTAAAATTAATGTCTTGATGAGAGGAACTCATCTAGATACTTTATTTTAACTTTTATAACAGTCACAATAACAGAAAGACACGAAATAGCTGCTGTCCCAATTATATCAAACCGAAAACAAGTGAAATTGAGCAATTCTATGCATACAAACATCATTACAATAATCCACAATCATCATACTACTATAATAACATATAAAAACAGTAAAATTAAAGAAAATTGAAAAAGTTAGGGTTAGGGTTTATACCCTAATCAAGAATTGATTAATATCAACGTGTAGAGATCGAAGAGAGGAACGCGTTTATACAAACAATAGGATGATCCAAGCTTTATTGATGAAGATGATGGTGATTTGGTGGAGCTAGGGTGACGGCTCAAAAAAAAAAAAGAAGAGGAGGAAGAAAATAAAATGGGAGTAATTAGGTTTGAGAGGAAATGCTAGTGTTTAGAAAATGAAAAATGGAATAATGAAATAAAATCACAAACCACCCCCTCCCTAAGGGAATTTTCGGCCAACAACTGAATGGGGTGGGCCCCACATGGCCCACAATGATAAATATGTAATTTCTTTTAGCCCGAACGCCCGATCGAAGCCCGAAACGCGAAAACGCTACTACGCGATTGATTTTTCGGAGAGATAACAACTACGCGACGGATAAGATATATAAACACTATATATAATCATATGACATCAAAATATCATAATTAAAATAATTAGGACTTAAAAATTCCAAAAGTTCGACCGTTGGTTTGAAAACCGAAAAGATTCGCCGGATAGAAATCCGCGACTCGTAGGAACGTATAATTTAAAATATGAATACAAATATTCATATAACACATAATAATTAATATATTATTACAAAAATAATAATATAGGTCATAGAAATGACGTGGCACGAATAACAATTAACGGTCGTTAAATAGTTAACGGTAAAAGATAACGGAAAAAGTAGGGTCGTTACACACTACATGTATATACATTTTAACTGAGTCGTTAAGTCATCGTTAGTCGTTACATGTAAGTGTTGTTTTGAAACCTTTAGGTTAACGATCTTGTTAAATGTTGTTAACCCAATGTTTATAATATCAAATGAGATTTTAAATTATTATATTATCATGATATTATCATGTATGAATATCTCTTAATATGATATATATACATTAAATGTCTTTACAACGATAATCGTTATATATATGTCTCGTTTAAAAATCATTAAGTTAGTAGTCTTGTTTTTACATATGTAGTTCATTGTTAATATAATTAATGATATGTTTACTTATCATAGTATCATGTTTACTATATATATATCCATATATATGTCATCATATAGTTTTTACAAGTTTTAACGTTCGTGAATCACCGGTCAACTTGGGTGGTCAATTGTCTATATGAAACATATTTCAATTAAGCAAGTCTTAACAAGTTTGATTGCTTAACATGTTGGAAATATTTAATCATGTAAATACCAATCTCAATTAATATATATAAACATGGAAAAGTTCGGGTCACTACAATATAGAGGTCAAAACCTCGCAATGAAATCAATTAATATGGAACGTTTTTAATCAATAAGAACGGGACATTTCAGTTGGTATCCGAGCGTTGGTATTAGAGAACCAGAATTTTGCATTAGTGTGTCTTATCGAGTTTGTTAGGATGCATTAGTGAGTCTGGACTTCGACCGTGTTTACTTGAAAAATGATTGCTTAACAAATTTTGTTGGAAACTATATATTTTTAACATGTGAATATTATGTGATATATTAATCTCTTAACGCGTTTGATATTATGTGATAGATGTCTACCTCTAGAATAAGTCCCATTGACTCACCTAATAATAATGAAGAGTCAAATGTAAATTGGAATGATTCGTGGACTGATTCACAAGTTTCCGAAGAGGAACCGGAAGAAGAGTCAGAACCGGAAGAAGAATCGAAACCGGAAGAATAATCGGAACCGGATGAAGAAAAAGAACCGGTAGGGAAAATAATAAAACGGTTAAGTAAAAGAAAATCCTCAACCAACCGACCAAGGTTAATTATGGTCAATGGTGTTTTCGCCAAGGAAGCAAAATATTGGGAGGATTACCAATTCTCCGATGAATCGGATTCCGACGAGAATTTCGATGATGTTATAGAAATTACCCCAACTGAATTTAAAAAGGCAAAAGAAAATAATAAGGGAAAGGGCATAAAAATAGAGAAATCTAATTCCAACCCCGATGAACTTTATATGTATCGTCAACCCCCGAAGTCCTTAAGTTGTAACAATGACCCGGGAACCTCTAAACCACCAGGTTTTTCTAAACCAATGTGGAAAACGATGGCTCATATTAGGGGAACATCATATATCCCTAGAAACTTGGAAAAACGAACCAAAACCGAAGAAGAAGAAACAAGCGAGTCGGAATAAGATAGTTGTATTCGTGTGGTGTAATATATGTAATATAGTGTGCTTATGCTTTATGATATATGTAAAAATTGCTTGTATTAATAAGTATTTTTTTTATGAATCTAACTCTTGTCTATTTTACAGTATAAAAACATAAAATGGATAGACAACCCAATATTTTAAGAGACCTACCCGGAGACATGATTGATGAAATCTTGTCTAGAGTCGGTCAGAATTCTTCGGCACAACTATTTAAGGAGAGATCAGTTTGTAAGACATTCGAAGAACGTTCCAAGAATGCCTTGGTTTATAAAAGGCTTTCGTTCGAAAGATGGGGGATATCACATTGGGAAATCCATAAATTACGATGTGTTTACTTTGACGCATATATTGCGGGGAACCCAAATGCTATTTTACGCAATGGGTTAAGAAATTATTTTGACTCAATATATCCGAATATTGGACTTCATGATTTAGAAAAAGCGGCTAACATGCAACATAAAGAAGCATGCTATGCTTACGGGTTAGTAATGTTCGCTTCTCACCAAAGTGAGAACAAGAACATCGGGCTACAACTATTAAACAAAACATTCCCACAAGTGACGGAGTCGGTAATTGGGGTAAAAAATGAGGTTTTTAGGTTATTACGAGACTGTTGGTCATTACGTAACCCTCGTCCCTTTGACGACGTTACAACACGTTGTCTTATCAACGGCCATAACGGTTATGTTCCACAAGACCAAGGATGGGAAGTAATCCTAGTAAAACCAGAATGCATGACTTGTTTCTGGACGTATGAATTACGTGTCTTTATTGCCTTTGCTGAACGACTTGTGTACTAGCTAGAATTATCTTCACAACCATCTTGTATCAAATTTATTGTGTGCTATATTTCATGCTATATGTAAAATAAGCGGTATTGTAAGTTTGTAAAATATTGTATAAAAGTTTGAACGCGAAATATTATTATAATCAGTTTTTCATATAGAATTGTAGTAGTTGAATTGTATATTAGCTACTAAGTATGAACTTAACGGGTAGGTACTACCCGAATTTAAACTTATAAAACGCTAATATGAAGAAAAAGCTTTTATAAATGAGTTCATATTATGCTACGAAATACTATTAACTACTCTTAATATTCTGTATGATTAACTTGTTCCATTTGACTATTTTGAAGGAAATGGCACCGACTACTCGACACACCGTGAATATGAATGAAGAGGAATTCCGTACTTTTCTAGCTTCAAACATAGCCGCAGTACAGGCAGCGCTACATACCAACAATAACCTTGGATCTAGCAGTACAGGAAATCGTGTAGGATGCACCTACAAAGAATTCACTGCCTGCAAACCTTTGGAATTTGATGGAACCGAAGGACCGATCGGATTGAAACGGTGGACCGAGAAGGTCGAATCGGTGTTTGCCATAAGTAAGTGTACTGAAGAGGACTAAGTGAAGTACGCTACGCATACCTTCACAGGTTCTGCGTTAATATGGTGGAATACCTATCTAGAGCAAGTGGGACAAGATGATTCGTACGCACTGAGATGACCCGGGAATTTCCTACTAAATTTAAACTTAATCTTCATATGTTTCTGACACGATAAGCAGAGTCTGTAATGTTGAGTCTAGAAAATTTTGAGACGATGCTCATATATTCAATTGACCTTCAACTGTTCCTGACGATTCACGAACAACTATTTGTAAGTAGAGACATATGTATTCAAATATACAGGTGGATATAAATAATAATTGGGAGTATAATTTAAAATATTACCAGTTAAAATTAACTATGTAAAATAAAATATTATGCTTTATAATTGTTAGAATTAAGAACGTAAAATAACAGACAAAAAAAAAACTTATTATGTAATACTTATATATATAGTATTTTAGAAAATATATAAGTACTTATTTTGAAAACATTATTTGAAAATATTCGTTTTATCTTCTTAACTAAGTTATGAAGAATAGTTATATAATAACAATTGTAGATTAATATACATGAATATCGTGATATAAAATAAAATATGAAGAAATTTATAATATTTCATGCTATGCAAATAAATTATGGGTAATAGTAAAATTTCTATATTGATATCATTATTATTATTATTAGTTTTATTATTTTTATATTTATTAATATTAATAATATTACAATTATTAATATATTCATTAATAAAAATTAAAGTAACATAATATATAACAGTTATATACGCGTGTGTAGGTATCACCATCATCTTTTTTAATATTTTTTTTTGTTTTGTTCTTCCTCTTTCTCGCGAGTCTTGGTCGATCCTGTCATCACCACAAACCAAAAATTGAAATCAATAATTGTTGTTGTATAATAATCAATCACTGGCACGATATGAAACCACTACTGCTAATTGAAGAGTCAAAAAAAAGAAACCCTCATAAACAAAAACCATTTTTTTTTCTTTCCTGTTCTTCAACTTTATGGTCATATCTCGAATTCGAATCTTAAATCAAAAGGTAAAAATGCAGAAACGTTCTAATTCATTGTTTGAAACTTTCTTCAAAGTTACAAATACTAATTCGAAGAAACGAGCAAGAATTTTTGAGTCAAAGTTTTTGAGTAAAAAAAGTCAACATTCGTCTTTGAACAAATTCGAGTTCGTTTTTGGATTTCCAGTTAAATTGATGATTATGTAAGTTTCTCTAGATAATTTAATACCTATACTATTTTATAAAGTTTGTCCAAAACGTGATCGATGTTGAAATTATTATTTTTTTTTTCAATTTGCTGCGACAGCAGCGATATACCAAGTTTTATATTTTTTTTTTCATTCTTTTATTCTTTATTTTAGTCGATCATCAATTATTTATTTCAATTTTTAAATCCTAAAATCAATTAGTGATTACACTGATTTAACTGGGTGTTTGGATTGTCGATGCAATTGAAGAAGATGATTAAAGCAGGAAATAGTTAATTATATAGATTAGAGTTTGAATCAAAACAGATAGTTGAGACAGATCAGTTGGTTCGAGTGAAGTGCTGTTAAACGAAAGGTCCTGGGTTCGAACCCAACCCACTACAAAATTTTCTTTTTATTTAATTGTAAGGGAAACGGAGGTGGGCCGTGAGTAAACGCTGTTGGGCCGAAAATGAAGATGGGCCAAAGAGATTAAGAATAAGAAAATGGGAACGGAGTGTAACGGGTTATAAATATTTTCTGAGACTTAAAACTGAAAAGAACGAATAGAGGGATGGTTAGGGTGTTAAGCGGGTGTGCGAGAGGTCTTGGGTTCGAGCCCGTGCGTAGGCATCTTTATTCTTTTGGGACTCTTTCTTTGTGAGGTAGTTTTCCTTATTAATATTGATTATTATTAATTTTTATTATTGTTAAGATTATTATTACTATTGTTGTTATGATTAATATTACCAGTAATATAGTTATTATTATTATTATCATACTTATAAGTTTTATTATTATTATTATTATCATTATTATATTTATTATTATTACTATATTTAGTTTTATAATTATTAAGATAGGTATTACTACAAATGTATGATGTATGATAGAAACCTATTTATAGATACAAATACGAATATTATTATTATTACTAATGTGTTTACTAATATCATTTAAAATATAACTTTAACATTTTACTACTATATAACTATTATTATTATTATTATTATTAATATGATTATTAGAATGGTTATAATTAAACTTATAACCATGATTAACAAAATAGATATCTCTATAATTATTATTATTATCACTATTAACATAAGTACAACTATTATTAATATTATCATTATCATTATTAGCATTATTATTAAAAATTATTATTTTTACAACTATATTATTATTAAGAGAATCAATATTAGTAAAACTATCATTTTTATCATAGGTATTAATATCTTTACCTTAATAGTATTAAAAATATTAATTTTTCAAACAAAAGAGACTTGTATGTAAAAAGTATATTACATACTACATTTTCATATGAAATATTAATAACTGTAATAATAACTAAATTACATATATTGTATAAAAATATTTTAAGATACTATAAGTAGTAATAAACACATATATAAATATTGAATTCAGCACATTATATATCTATAACCATAAGTTACAATTTAATAAAATATTATTATATATATATATATATATATATATATATATATATATATATATATATATATATATACAACATTGTTCAATTACAATATTATGTGTTAATAATTATATACATGATATAGGTTCGTGAATCCGAGGCCTACCCTGCATTGTTCAATATCGTTATATGTATTTTTACTACAAAATACATTACTGTGAGTTTCATTTGCTCCCCTTTTAAATGCTTTTGCAATATATATTTTTGGGACTGAGAATACATGCGCTGCTTTTATAACTGTTTTACGAAATAGACACAAGTAATCGAAACTACATTATATGGTTGAATGATCGAAATCGAATATGCCCCTTTTAGTCTGGTAATCTAAGAATTAGAGAACAGACACCCTAATTGACGCGAATCCTAAAGATAGATCTATCGGGCCCAACAAGCCCCATCCAAAGTATCGGATGCTTTAGTACTTCGAAATTTATATCATTTCCGAAGGAGGATCCCGGAATGATGGGGATATACTTATATGCATATTGTGAATGTCGATTACCAGGTGTTCAATCCATATGAATGATATTTTTGTCTCTATGCATGGGACGTATGTTTATGAGAAATGGAAATATGAAATCTTGTGGTCTATTAAAATTATGAAATGATTATTTATGTTAAACTAATGAACTCACTAACCTTTTGGTTGACACTTTAAAGCATGTTTATTCTCAGGTACGAAAGAAATCTTCCGCTGTGCATTTGCTCATCTTAGAAACATTACTTGGAGTCATTCATGACATATTTCAAATGTCGTTGCATTCAAGTCGTTGAGTTCATCAAGATTATTATTAAGTCAATTACAGTAAGATATATTATGAAATGGTATGTATGTTGTCAACTTTTGATGTAATGAAAGATTGTCTTTTCAAAAACCAATGCAATGTTTGTAAAATGTATCATATAGAGGTCAAGTACCTCGCGATGTAATCAACTATTGTGAATCGTTTATAATCGATGTGGACTTTGTCCAGATGGATTAGGACGGGTTTTTACAGTTGGTATCAGAGCGGTGGTCTTAGCGAACCATGTCTACATTAGTGTGTCTAACTGATAAGTCGTTAGGATGCATTAGTGAGTCTGGACTTCGACCGTGTCTGCATGTCAAAAGTTTTGCTTATCATTTGGTGTCAAAAATTACTTGCTTATCATTCTTAGTCTAGACACGTTTTACTGCATTGACTGCATGAATAGTGTATAGACAAAATTCATATCTTAGTGTATATGCTACTTCATATCTTAGCGTATCTGTTACTGTAACTTTGCCTGAAAACTTCCGTAGATTCCTACGTAACTTATGGGATTTTAGTATTATATATGCATATGTAAATTATGTATTGCAGGGTACTAATCTACATCCTATAATCTATTTCTTATCAAAAATCCTTCATCTGATTGTACGAGATGAATCCTGCAACCAGTTCGAGTCCCTCAGATTCCGATAGCTATTCCGATAGTTATTCCGACAGCTATTCCGACATAGATGTTCACCTAAGCTCTGAAAACAGCGTCATCGGCATAAATCAACCAATCAGCCATTATCAATTCATCTGATGGGTTCGCAGTTGACTTAATTAATGGAAACGCGCAGAAGGCAATCCCTTCCACCAACCGAATTCACCTCTTGACAATGAACCGGAAGCGTACCGGCAAACCTATTCGAGACACCATTTTCAGTCTCATTACCAGGGTAACTCGACAAGATCATATTCTATCCACAATTCTGAACCTTATTCATCCGCTCATTCCGACCGACAATCATCCTGGAGTAATAAGTCAACGAACTTCGCGCTCGAATAATCAATTCGGAGAATATGGTGCAAAATGTACCAGCTTCAGCAACATCACCGGCACCAACAGTACAATCAATAACAGCACCAGTACCATCAACAATCCATGCTTCAATATCATCATCTGTACTTTGAGTATGATCTTCGTTCGACATGTCGAATATGTAATCTCTAAAGTTTTAAAGATTATTTATTCTAGTTCCAACCGAAAAGCAAATGAGTTTAATATTATATTAACTCATTAAATCCATGAATACATCTGAAGAAAATATATATGTATATATGTTTTCATAAAGATTGTAATTAAAAATTCTCTTGTACAAACTGTTAATGGTGAAAATATTTTAACGGGTAGGTAATACCCGAGGACTATTTAAATTTCACATTAATAAGTTACATTGTACGTTCTTCGAATCTGTTTCAACATTCATATACTATCCTACTTACATCCACCGATATACAAATCCGTTCACCACAGAATAACCATATTCATCCAATTACATATTTGGATTTTGACCTATCAGAATTCAACAAGTGGCATAATAAAGAAATAATGGACACAATAAAATTTGATTAGAAACAGATTAATTAACAATATGAAATTCTATTAAGAATCCACGCTAACAAAATCCTAGCTAACTGTTCCTAGCTAACTGTTAATTCCGTATTACCATTTAATTATCGCAATTTATTTATCGTAGTTTATTTATCGCAATTTACCTTCTCGCAATTTTATTTATCGTCATTTAATTTCTGTTATTTACTTTACGCACTTTATTTATCGTCATTTAATTTTTGTTATTTATTTTACGCACTTTAAATATCGGGACACGTATACAAGGTTTTGACATATCATATCGACGCATCTATATATATTATTTGGAATCACCATAGACACTCTATATGCAGTAATGATCGAGTTCTCTATATAGGGTTGAGGTTGATTCTCAAATAATATATATACTTTGAGTTGTGATCGAGTCTGAGACATGTACACGGGTCACGATATTTAGTAATTAATTCGAATTTTATATATTAAACTATATATAAATTATTAGACAGTTAACTGTAGACTATCGACTGTGGACTAATAACATTGGACAATTAAAATGAATTAAAAATATTGATTATAATATATGAAACTAAACAATTCTTCAAGGTTGCCACTTGATTTCATCTTAAACCTCATTTGTATCTTGACAATTACAAATCTGCATTCAAACCTTTCATGATTCTTGAAAACACCTCAATCGATAGGATGAATCAACCGCACTTCATCTACGGAAGGAAAAATTTATGCATATAGTTATGCACCTGAGAAACTTTCGACAATTGAGTAAAAGTTTAACACGTAGCCGCATCAGATCCTTTGGCATTTATTAGCAAAAATAACTTTGCGATCCCTTTTCAAAATAGCCAATTTTGTCACAGCTCCAGCAAGTCAACTTTGACTTGTCATTCGAAGTAGCCATACTATAATCCTGATATATACGATTACCCTTTTGATACCGGAGAATTCTTTTATATTCCACCATATTACCAGCAGACGTACCAGCAACCTCGTTGCTTTTTGGCTTAAATCTCTCTGATAAATCATTATATTTATTCATTGAAACCCTATCATATACTCATCCGCATCTTATAACGAGAACTGCTATACCAATTACCGGGAATCAGCAATCAGTACTTTGAAATCTCACAGCATGTCTACATCAACAGTTATATTGAAAGGACCCGTCCTAATCCATCCGGACGAAGTCCGTATCGATTATAAACGATTCACAACAGTTGATTACATCGCGAGGTACTTGACCTCTATATGATACATTTTACAACATTGCATTCGTTTTGAAAAGACAATCTTTCATTACATCTAAAGTTGACAGACATGCATACCATTTCATAATATATCCAACTATAATTGACTTAATAATGATCTTGATAAAATCAACGACTCGAATGCAACGTCTTTTGAAATATGTCATGAATGACTCCACGTAATATCTTTAAAATGATCAAATGCACAGCGGAAGATTTCTTTCGTACCTGAGAATAAACATGCTTTCAAGCGTCAACCAAAAGGTTGGTGAGTTCATTAGTTTAGCATAAATAATCATTTCATAGTTTTAATAGACCACAAGATTTCATATTTCCATTTCTCATAAACATACGTCCCATGCATAGAGACAAAAATATCATTCATATGGATTGAACACCTGGTAACCGACATTCACAATATACATATAAGAATATCCCCTATCATTCCGGGATCCTCCTTCGGACATGATATAAATTTCGAAGTACTAAAGCATCCGGTACTTTATATGGGGCTTGTTGGGCCCGATAGATCTATCTTTAGGATTCGCGTCAATTAGGGTGTCAGTTCCCTAATTCTTAGATTACCAGACTTAATAAAAAGGGGCATATTCAATTTCGATAATTCAACCATAGAATGTAGTTTCACGTACTTGTGTCTATTTCGTAAAACATTTATAAAGCAGCGCATGTATTCTCAGTCTCAAAAATATATATAGCAAAAGCATTTAAAAAGGGAACAAATGAAACTCACGCATATAAATATTGTAAAACAGTAAATAAAGCATTTGCATGTATTCTCAGGCCAAAAATGTAATGAGTAAAAACGGGTTCAATGAAACTCACCTTATTGTATTTTGTAGTAAAAATACATATAACAACATTGAACAACTAAACAATGCAAGGTTGGCCTCGGATTCACGAACCTATATCATTTGTATATTTATTAATATTCATGGTTGTAATTGAACACATATATATATAAATGTATTAGTTATATCATTTTTATGTTAATAATATATATGTTTTATATGTTCATTTTTGTGTATAATAAAATATTAAATTTTTGTTATGTTATATGTGTTAAATATATATATTTATGTATGTATTTCATTTGTTTATCAAAACAGTAATTCTGTTATATTAAGTTAATACTAGTAAAAATAATGATAATAATATTAATAATATACATATGTTAATAATAATCCTATTAATGATAATAATCATGATATTAATAATAATACTTGTAAAAATATTAATTTTACTGTCTATGATAGTTATTAATGATTTACTAATAATAAAGATAATAATTTTACTAAGAATGATAATATTAATAAAAATAATGATATTGCTATTAATGTTGCATTTGTTTAGTAATAATAATAATAATGACATTTATTATTATCTTCATTCCTAATTCTATTTACATATTTATATTTATTTTCATATTCATATCATACTTATATTTTTGTCATCAAAACATATCAATCATTATCATTTTTTCATAATAACACTAATATGTATACTACTTAATATTAATGATAATAATAATAATAATAATAATGATAATAATAATAATAATAATAATAATAATAATAATAATAATAATAATAATAATAATAAGGGATAAATGAGTATACCATTAGAAATATCTCCCTAAAAAGAAATACCCATGACGGGACTCGAACCCGTGACCTCCCGCTACTACACCAATACCCACGACCACTCTACTGCTGACTGGTTTTCTGATTAAAGCTTCACTTAATTATATATAACCCATAATCGACTGTTTCTATTTCATCTTCTTCATAACCCAAACATCCATCAACCCATAATCATAACAATAAGATTTAAGCTCTTCACGTAATTGTAATTCATCAATATTAATTGATTGTAGTAATTGAGAACGAAAAAAAAAATATAAAAAAATATAAAAAAAAAGGCAGCGAAGCTGCTTACGGTTTTAAGCAAAAAAAAAAATGATTTTGATTTTTGGACTGTTTTAGGGAAAGATTACAACACAAAACATGTTGCAAATCACTACTAGAAACATTCTAACTCATCAATTGAACAAGAAACATTTAAACGAACTAGAATTTCTCAAAGAACAAAACTGTTGACTTTGTATTTGAAAACTTTGACTTCGAAATTCTTGATCGATTCTTCGAATTAGCCTATGTAACTTTGAAGAAAGTTTCAAGCCATGAATTAGAACGTTTCTGCATTTTTAGATTTTGATATTTAGCTCGAATTTAATTTATGAGCAAAAAGCCATGGCGTACAGGGAACCAAGTTGTTTCCTTATTTCTTTGTTATATACATCAATTAAGGAAGCTGTAAAGTGCTTATAATTGAGAATGATAATGGATAATAACAATTATTAGTAGGTGATTGATATTTGGTGAAGGTTTTGATTAGCACAAATCACGGGTAAGCAAAAAAAAAGATAAAGAGAAAAAAACAATAAACTTTATAACAGATAGTGATGGTCACGAGCAAGTAAAAAAAATATGATAATGGGATACAGCATCTACTCGTACATATAATATATATTTATATTGTTTATTTAATTTAATATTTATAATTAATAATTACTAATATATATTAATAATAATACTAAATAACAAATAATACTACTAAATAAAAAATATCAATAATAATGATATTTACTAAAAAAAAATATGACAATAATAATAATTAATAATTTATTTAAATCATAATTAATTTATAATTTCAACCTTTCTTATAAAAGAAAATCTTTAATTAGATAGCCCTAACATTATTAGAATTTTATTAATACAATTATAACAGTAGTAATAATAATAACTAATGTTGATATTAGTATTTAATAATAATAATGAAAATGATACTAATGTTATTATGAAAACTATATTCTTAACTTCTTGTTAAATTAAATATATTAATATTACATTTTATTAGTTATGTAATACTTGTAATATACAATAACATATTATGTATTTAAATTAATGATATAAATAATACTGATATTAATGTTAATAATGAAAGTAATATTCATTAATATAATAACTACATTTTTAACCTGTATTTACATTTAATATATTAACATTACCTATTTTTAATTTTTGTAATATTCATAAAACATATTCGAATATTTAATAGAATATACATAGTATGTTAATTGTGTACAAGAATCATATATATATATTTTCATAGATTCATTTTAATAACAACTCAATTGTTTTTGTATCATACCTTACATATTTGATTCTAACGTTTCAGTTCTATTTTATTATTTCTAATTATTATATATACATATATATTTATCTACACACTATTGTTCGTGAATCGTCGGGAATAGTCAAAGGTCAATTGAATATATGAACCTAGTTTCAAAGTTTTCGAGACTCAACATTAAAGACTTTGCTTATCGTGTCAGAAACATATAAATATTAAGTTTAAATTTGATCGAAAATTCCCGGGTCATCACATATATGTATACATATAACAATCTCGCATGTACGGGATTAGGTATTGTTGTTGTATATAACAATTATCTCCTAGAATTAATATCTTCAATTCTAAAATTTTGAAAAGCACCCAGCCTACAAATCAATACATTGAACTTTGAGCTGAATGAAGCAGCAAAAATTGTAGACAACCGTAAACGACCTTAGTCATCAGAAGTTTGATGATAAAGAATAGTATGTTGGAAAAGCTCAGAAACGTTGGAACTGGAAAACAGATTGAGCTAACCACGAAGGAGACCAAGGACAAATACAAGGACCAAATCCTATATTCAAAGGATTCAGGTAATTCTGGATCCGTTGAAATCTTTAGAGAATATCTTGCTCCGAAGTCATGTTAAAATCTTGCGGAAAATCTTTCTCCATCAACCATCGAACTTAGAAATTCCAAAATATCATCATCAATATCTTCGATATTTCTGAGGATATTTTTAATATTTTCGTCCGAAATTATATACCTCTTCGTGCTTCCTGTGTATCATTATATTGGAAACATTCAATAGAAAATTTAGTACCGAAAAGCAGATTATGCGAAACTATGAAGGAAGTCATGGACAAATCATAAAGAATAAGTTTGACTTCAAAGAATCCAAATGATTCTGTTTCTGATGAAATCTTTAGCGGATACCTTGCTTCCGAATCTAAACCCTTATGGATAAATCTTCTTCATCATCCATCGATATTAGAAATTCCAAGATATCATCGTATCTTTCATTATAAATACCCTCCATATTTCTGAAGATATTTTCATAACTATTCTTATCTGAAATCAATAATCTCTTCGTGCTAACAGTGTTACATCATATAGAAACTGTTAGTTTCTATATTCTGTAAACTTTCGAGCTTAAAATATGAATGTTTTTAAAGTAGTGTTGGGAACTGATGCATGAGTTAGTATAATATAATGACACTTGATCAACGCGATTATATTACAGTAAGTCATGCTGAGTTTCTAATGGAACGTGATGATTCACAGATCATAACATCATCATGTGCCATGTTACATGACTCGTTCATTCTACTTCACCTTCGGACATATCAAGAAAATATATTCTTGATAGTTCTATCCTCAGTGATTCTGGTAATTTGACAAATCAAACCGTGCTATCACATTCCTTCCTGCTTAGAACATTATAATCATTCGAAACTCTATATCTACAAAATCTGGACTATTATTCGCTTGACTTGAAGTCGGGAAGAGAAAACAAAACCATAGAGCTTTGAAATATAAGGGAGAATATAAAGCCCGATAACAACACATAAATTACAAACCGTGTATATCAATGTTTAACGCAACATAAAGACACGGGAGAATTAAAAACATTATAATCCCAAGGGCGAAGTAGAAGAAGGCAGATTCCTCTGGTGAAAGTTGGAAAAGGAGAATGAGTGTGGTGATAGTCAGGATAAGGACAAGGATTAGAACTGGACTAAGCATTTTCACAATCTTTTAGATGTATGAACTAAGAAAGAAAGTATAGGAATGATGAGAATAATGGAACGGAAGAGCTTAATTTATAATGGGAATATCAGACAGAGTAATCGAAGCAAATCACCGTATTAATTATATAGATCCTAACTTCCTTATTCGCCGAAGAAATCAAATCTTTTAGATTCGTAAATTTCCTTTAAATCCCTTGAATTCCGGAATTCAACCAAGACAACGTCAAAAGTTAAGACGCACCTTATTTTCTAAATTCAACCAAGACAATGTCAAAAGCTAAGACGCACCTTATTTTCAAATTTCCACTGTGATTACGTCAAAAGTTAAATCTCTATCTCAATCTGTTGTGACAGCTTCATTCGTACACTTCATCTAATCGAATCGTTTTATCTATATTAGTCAATAATGATAGAACTCAATTTATTAACTCATATTTGTCATGAAAACATTTTTATTGTTAGTCATGACCACCTCACTCAAATTTCGGGACGAAATTTCTTTAACGGGTAGGTACTGTGATGACCCGGGAATTTCCTACTAAATTTAAACTTAATCTTCATATGTTTCTGACACGATAAGCAGAGTCTGTAATGTTGAGTCTAGAAAATTTTGAGACGATGCTCATATATTCAATTGACCTTCAACTGTTCCTGAAGATTCACGAACAACTATTTGTAAGTAGAGACATATGTATTCAAATATACAGGTGGATATAAATAATAATTGGGAGTATAATTTAAAATATTACCAGTTAAAATTAACTATGTAAAATAAAATATTATGCGTTATAATTGTTAGAATTAAGAACGTAAAATAACAGACAAAAAAAAAAAACCTTATTATGTAATACTTATATATATATAGTATTTTAGAAAATATATAAGTACTTATTTTGAAAACATTATTTGAAAATATTTGTTTTATCTTCTTAACTAAGTTATGAAGAATAGTTATATAATAACAATTGTAGATTAATATACATGAATATCGTGATATAAAATAAAATATGAAGAAATTTATAATATTTCATGCTATGCAAATAAATTATGGGTAATAGTAAAATTTCTATATTGATATCATTATTATTATTATTAGTTTTATTATTATTATATTTATTAATATTAATAATATTACAATTATTAATATATTCATTAATAAAAATTAAAGTAACATAATATATAACAGTTATATACGCGTGTGTAGGTATCACCATCATCTTTTTTAATATTTTGTTTTTGTTTTGTTCTTCCTCTTTCTCGTGAGTCTTGGTCGATCCTGTCATCACCACAAACCAAAAATTGAAATCAATAATTGTTGTTGTATAATAATCAATCACTGGCACGATATGAAACCACTACTGCTAATTGAAGAGTCAAAAAAAGAAACCCTCATAAACAAAAACCATTTTTTTTTCTTTCCTGTTCTTCAACTTTATGGTCATATCTCGAATTCGAATCTTAAATCAAAAGGTAAAAATGCAGAAACGTTCTAATTCATTGTTTGAAACTTTCTTCAAAGTTACAAAAACTAATTCGAAGAAACGAGCAAGAATTTTCGAGTCAAAGTTTTTGAGTAAAAAAGTCAACATTCGTCTTTGAACAAATTCGAGTTCGTTTTTGGATTTCCAGTTAAATTGATGATTATGTAAGTTTCTATAGATAATTTAATACCTATTTCATTTTATAAAGTTTGTCCAAAACGTGATCGATGTTGAAATTATTTTTTTTTTTTCAATTTGCTGCGACAGCAGCGATATACCAAGTTTTATATTTTTTTTTCATTCTTTTATTCTTTATTTTAGTTGATCATCAATTATTTATTTCAATTTTTAAATCCTAAAATCAATTTGTGATTACACTGATTTAACTGGGTGTTTGGATTGTCGATGCAATTGAAGAAGATGATTAAAGCAGGAAATAGTTAATTATATAGATTAGAGTTTGAACCAAAACAGATAGTTGAGACATATCAGTTGGTTCGAGTGAAGTGCTGTTAAACGAAAGGTCCTGGGTTCGAACCCAACCCACTACAAAATTTTCTTTTTATTTAATTGTAAGGGAAACGGAGGTGGGCCGTGAGTAAACGCTGTTGGGCCGAAAATGAAGATGGGCCAAAGAGATTAAGAATAAGAAAATGGGAACGGAGTGTAACGGGTTATAAATATTTTCCGAGACTTAAAACTGAAAAGAACGAATAGAGGGATGGTTAGGGTGTTAAGCGGGTGTGCGAGAGGTCTTGGGTTCGAGCCCGTGTGTAGGCATCTTTATTCTTTTGGGACTCTTTCTTTGTGAGGTAGTTTTCCTTATTAATATTGATTATTATTAATTTTTATTATTGTTAAGATTATTATTACTATTGTTGTTATGATTAATATTACCAGTAATATAGTTATTATTATTATTATCATACTTATAAGTTTTATTATTATTATTATTATTATCATTATTATATTTATTATTATTACTATATTTAGTTTTATAATTATTAAGATAGGTATTACTACAAATGTATGATGTATGATAGAAACCTATTTATAGATACAAATACGAATATTATTATTATTACTAATGTGTTTACTAATATCATTTAAAATATAACTTTAACATTTTACTACTAGTATAACTATTATTATTATTATTATTATTAATATGATTATTAGAATGGTTATAATTAAACTTATAACCATGATTAACAAAATAGATATCTCTATAATTATTATTATTATCACTATTAACATAAGTACTACTATTATTAATATTATCATTATCATTATTAGCATTATTATTAAAAATTATTATTTTTACAACTATATTATTATTAAGAGAATCAATATTAGTAAAACTATCATTTTTATCATAGGTATTAATATCTTTACCTTAATAGTATTAAAAATATTAATTTTTCAAACAAAAGAGACTTGTATGTAAAAAGTATATTACATACTACATTTTCATATGAAATATTAATAACTGTAATAATAACTAAATTACATATATTGTATAAAAATATTTTAAGATACTATAAGTAGTAATAAACACATATATAAATATTGAATTCAGCACATTATATATCTATAACCATAAGTTACAATTTAATAAAATATTATCATAAATATATATATATATATATATGTACAACATTGTTCAATTACAATATTATGTGTTAATAATTATATACATGATATAGGTTCGTGAATCCGAGGCCTACCCTGCATTGTTCAATATCGTTATATGTATTTTTACTACAAAATACATTACTGTGAGTTTCATTTGCTCCCTTTTAAATGCTTTTGCAATATATATTTTTAGGACTGAGAATACATGCGCTGCTTTTATAACTGTTTTACGAAATAGACACAAGTAATCGAAACTACATTATATGGTTGAATGATCGAAATCGAATATGCCCCTAAAGATAGATCTATCGGGCCCAACAAGCCCCATCCAAAGTATCGGATGCTTTAGTACTTCGAAATTTATATCATTTCCGAAGGAGGATCCCGGAATGATGGGGATATTCTTATATGCATATTGTGAATGTCGATTACCAGGTGTTCAATCCATATGAATGATATTTTTGTCTCTATGCATGGGACGTATGTTTATGAGAAATGGAAATATGAAATCTTGTGGTCTATTAAAATTATGAAATGATTATTTATATTAAACTAATGAACTCACCAACCTTTTGGTTGACACTTTAAAGCATGTTTATTCTCAGGTACGAAAGAAATCTTCCACTGTGCATTTGCTCATCTTAGAAACATTACTTGGAGTCATTCATTACATATTTCAAATGTCGTTGCATTCAAGTCGTTGAGTTCATTAAGATTATTATTAAGTCAATTACAGTAAGATATATTACGAAATGGTATGTATGTTGTCAACTTTCGATGTAATGAAAGATTGTCTTTTCAAAAACCAATGCAATGTTTGTAAAATGTATCATATAGAGGTCAAGTACCTCGCGATGTAATCAACTATTGTGAATCGTTTATAATCGATGTGGACTTTGTCCAGATGGATTAGGACGGGTTTTTACAGTTGGTATCAGAGCGGTGGTCTTAGCGAACCATGTCTACATTAGTGTGTCTAACTGATAAGTTGTTAGGATGCATTAGTGAGTCTGGACTTCGACCATGTCTGCATGTCAAAAGTTTTGCTTATCATTTGGTGTCAAAAATTACTTGCTTATCATTCTTAGTCTAGACACGTTTTACTGCATTGACTGCATGAATAGTGTATAGACAAAATTCATATCTTAGTGTATATGCTACTTCATATCTTAGCATATCTGTTACTGTAACTTTGCCTGAAAACTTCCTTAGATTCCTCCGTAACTTATGGGATTTTAGTATTATATATGCATATGTAAATTATGTATTGCAGGGTACTAATCTACATCCTATAATCTATTTCTTATCAAAAATCCTTCATCTGATCGTACGAGATGAATCCTGTAACCAGTTCGAGTCCCTCAGATTCCGATAGCTATTCCGATAGTTATTCCGACAACTATTCCGACATAGATGTTCACCTAAGCTCTGAAAACAGCGTCATCGGCATAAATCAACCAATCAGCCATTATCAATTCATCTGATGGGTTCGCAGTTGACTTAATTAATGGAAACGCGCAGAAGGCAATCCCTTCCACCAACCGAATTCACCTCTTGACAATGAACCGGAAGCGTACCGGCAAACCTGTTCGAGACACCATTTTCAGTCTCATTTCCAGGGTAACTCGACAAGATCATATTCTATCCACAATTCTGATGTAACAACCCAAACCGTAACCGACCAAACACGACGAAATTGCAAACAAAAAAAAAAATTTCTGGTGCAGGCCATCTGCGCGGCGCGCCAGGTGGCCGCGCGGCGCGCCAAACCACCTGGACAGCCCGCTGTCCCCGGAAGTCTATTTAACGAAAATGTTTGACTAGTTCTCGACATTTTTAGCCAAAACGCTTTTAACCATACATTCATATATGTAAAACTAGCACATAACTAAGGTTTGAGCGAGTTTTACAAAGTGGGGCCCACACGTGCCCAAAACGCCACTAAGTTTAAAATACAATGTTTAATACAAATTAGAGTTTCGACCACAAAAGTTTAATTGCCAAACGACACAACGAGCATGGTGTTTGGGGTTAAACTACCCAAGTCTCGGTCAAACTCCAAGCCAAAACCAAAAGCGCTTCTTAATCATCGAAGCGGGAAACTCAATCCAAGGTAATGCCCTTACCCTTATCCACACACGAACCTATAAAAAGGTAAACAACGAGAGGGTAAGCAAAGCTTAGTGAGCACAATAATTATACATACACATATATAATCTACTTACTTGCATCACTTACACAACATCATACTCGGTTCAACAATTCGACAATCATGCACAATATTTTGCATATACCATAAACCGCAAATCCACAAGTAGCTAATAATACAAAAGCATACGATTCATAAATAAATACTTTCAATACATAACTCACGCAACCTTGGTTAACCAATTCGAACAAGGGAAACGGTACATACAAGACCATTGGAGTTCATAACATCCGTTAGTGCTACTTAATCAACGCGTAGTCACTAATCCCCCGGGTGATGTCTTAAACAACGCGACTCACTCACCCTTTACAATGTGGCGTCTTAAACAACGCGACGATTCCACATGCCATTCAATACGATGGATGGTGTCTTAAACAACTCGACATCCCCTCCATTACATTGTGGTGTCTTAAACAACGCGACATCCACTTCTTTACCATGTGGTGTCTTAAACAACGCGACAATGCCACATTCATACGACACAAATAAATACATTATATACACATACGCATAATTATTCCACTCACCTTATGCCTTCGGTGATTATTAAACCAAGCTTGAGTTCCGAGGTAACGTACCTATTTTCACAAGCATATAATCAGTCAACTTGGTCTAATCTTACAACCCACACCCTCCTAGGTCATCTTGACCCATTTGGACACTTAACCCTAAATTGGGTCATTTTCACCAAAAACCCTAACGCTTGGCACTCAAGGCCTTCCTACACATTAGATTACTAGGTTTTATCACAAAACACAACCATTTACCAACCTTGGTCCAATTTTGACCCATTTGACTCAATAAAAGTCAATACACCCATTTTGGGTCATTTATACCCAAATCACACCCATTTACTCTTCCTTAAGGTGTCCTAACAAATTATTAGCCAATTAGGGTTTCATGACAACAATTAATACTTTTAAAACTCTAGCTAACCCATTATTGAGCCTACATGACCCAATTTACCCAAGAACACCCAATTTACCCAAAAATGGGTCTTAATGTTCATCTTCACACAAACCCTAACCCATACACGAAATCAAAACAAGAATTGAAAGTTAAGGCATACCACAACTATCAAAATGTAACGAATGACGAGATGAACAACTTTAGAACTTGGACTTTAGCAAGAAACCCTCTTCTTCCTCTTCAAAGTGAGCTTTCCCTCTCTAAAACTCACTCTCTCACTAAAATAAATTGGGAGGTGATAAGGTTGGTGAACAAGGGAGTAAATGAGCTCCCAAACTACTGAACCAAGCATTAAAGTCGGCCTTGAAGTGAATTTCCCAAAATGCCCTTGATTTAAATTTAAATAAACAAGGGGGGCTGTCTGCACGATTTTGAGCGGCGCGCCATTAAGCCGCGCGGCGCGCAAATGGACAGAAACTGGTTCCTAGCTCCTATTGAAATATAAAACCAATCCCACAACAAAGTTAACTTCTATACATTATATACAATAATTACACGGGTCCTACAACTCTCCCCCACTTATTCGGATTGCGTCCTCGCGATCCAAGCCGCATGACAAGCGGGAAGATAAACCAACACAAACTCTTCGGGCTCCCATGTAAACTCGGAACCTTTATTCCGTCGCCATTGAACTTTGTAGGTCCTAACCTCTTTATGTCTCAATCGTTTGACCTTCTCATCAAGTATGGCAATCGGCTCTTCAATATACTCCAACTTATTGTTTAGTTCGATCTCATCTAAAGGCATCCATGAGGAATCGTCCGCAAGACACTTACGGAGGTGAGAAACATGAAACGTGTTATGGATCCCCGCAAGCTCTTCGGGCAATTCCAATCGATATGCAACTTCACCAACACGAGCCAAAACTTTAAACGGTCCAATAAACCGAGGACCTAACTTTCCCCGTTTTCGAAATCGAATAATACCCTTCCATGGCGAAACCTTAAGCATAACCATGTCGTCCTCTTGGAATTCGATCGTTCGTCTACGTTTATCGGCATACGACTTTTGCCTATCTTGAGCCTTCTTCAAATGCTCCCGAATAATATCAATCTTGTTATTCGTCTCTAAAACCAAATCGGTACTTCCGATTTCTCTTTGACCCACTTCTCCCCAACAAATGGGAGTTCGACACCTTCGGCCATAAAGCATCTCGTAAGGTGGCATCCCGATACTAGTATGAAAACTATTATTGTATGAGAATTCTACCAAAGGTAAATGCTCATCCCAACTACCACCAAAATCAATGATGCACGCCCGTAGCATATCTTCCAAAGTTTGATTCGTACGCTCGGTTTGACCGTCCGTTTGAGGATGATACGCCGTGCTCAGCTTTAATTGTGTACCCATATCTTCATGAAACTTTTCCCAAAATCGAGATGTAAAACGGGTATCTCGATCCGAAATAATAGATATAGGAACGCCATGCCGCGAGACCACTTCCTTGATAAACAACTTAGCCAAGGCCTCCGACGATATTGCTTCTTTAATGGGAAGAAACAAAGCACTTTTCGTCAATCGATCCACTATAACCCAAATCGAATCGTATTGAGTTCTCGCCGTCTTAGGTAACTTAGTGATAAAATCCATGGTAATGTGCTCCCATTTCCACTTCGGGATTTCTAACGGTTGCAACTTACCATACGGCTTTTGATGCTCGGCTTTAACTTGCAAACAAGTAACACATCGTTCGACGTATTTTACAACATCGCGTTTCATGCCCGGCCACCAATAATCTTTCTTCAAGTCATGATACATTTTCGTCGCGCCCGGATGAATGGAATATTTCGACTTATGTGCTTCATCAAGTAGCACCCGTCGGTAATCACCCGTCTTAGGCACCCACACCCTTCCTTGAAAGGACAACAAACCCCGCGGACCCATAGTAATAAACTCCGATTGGCCCACAATTCGTTCCGTGTGCTTATCGTGAACATAAGCCTCTATTTGGTCTTCACCCATCTTTTCAAGAAAGTCGTTAGTGATAATCAAACGTAACGATGTTATACGTATCGCCGGATGTTGAGTCTTTCGACTTAACGCATCCGCGACCACATTCGCCTTACCCGGATGGTAAAGTATCTCACAATCATAATCTTTCACCACATCCATCCATCTACGTTGACGATAATTCAAATCCCTTTGAGTAAAAAGGTGTTTCAAATTCTTATGATCCGAATATATCGTACACTTGACACCATACAAGTAGTGGCGCCAAATTTTCAACGCATGCACAACCGCCGCCATTTCAAGATCATGAGTCGGGTACCTCGTTTCGTGTTCCTTTAATTGTCGAGAGGCATAAGCAATGACTTTACCCCTTTGCATAAGAACACACCCGAGCCCATTTAAGGAAGCATCACAATAAACCACCATGTCTTCGACGCCTTCCGGTAACACTAACACCGGAGCTTGACACAACTTCTCTTTCAATAATTGAAAAGCAATTTCTTGCTCGTTTTCCCAATTGAACTTAGCACTCTTCCTCGTCAACTTTGTTAATGGAGAGGCGATCTTAGAAAAGTCTTGGATAAACCGACGATAATAACCGGCCAATCCGAGAAAACTTCGGATCTCCGTGGGCGTAGTCGGTCGTCCCCAACTCTTCACCGTCTCAATCTTCCCCGGATCCACTTGGATACCGCTTTCGTTCACAATGTGACCAAGGAATTGAACCTCCCTTAGCCAAAATTCACATTTAGAGAACTTTGCATACAACTTCTCTTTTCTTAGCGTCTTCAAAACTTCACGTAAGTGACGTTCATGTTCGTGCATACTTTTCGAGTAGACTAGTATGTCGTCAATGAATACAATAACCGACTTGTCCAACATAGGTTGGCACACCCGGTTCATAAGATCCATGAATGCCGCCGGTGCATTCGTAAGACCGAAGGGCATAACTATAAATTCATAATGCCCGTAACGCGTTCGGAAAGCCGTTTTCTCAATATCTTCCTCACGGACCCGCATTTGGTGATAGCCGGACCGCAGGTCGATCTTAGAGAAATACGTTGCGCCTTGAAGTTGATCAAACAAATCGTCGATCCTAGGTAGTGGATAACGATTCTTGATCGTCACTTTATTCAACTCACGGTAATCAATGCACATACGCATACTACCGTCTTTCTTCTTCACAAATAAGACCGGAGCGCCCCATGGCGAAGCACTCGGTCGGATAAAACCCTTCTCGAGCAATTCTTGAATTTGATTCAATAACTCTTGCATCTCCGTTGGTGCTAAACGATAAGGAGTTTTAGCAATGGGGGTAGCCCCCGGAACCAACTCGATGCGAAATTCGACTTGTCTTTCCGCCGGGACACCCGGTAACTCATCCGGAAAGACATCTTCAAACTCATTAACTACCGGAATTTCACGAATTGGTGGTGGCTCATTACGAGTGTCGACAACATGAGCAAGGAAAGCCATACCACCGGTAACAACGTGACGTCGTGTCCGAGCAAAAGTGCATATCGGCACCGATCTCCTTCGTTTGTCACCATGAATAATCATCTCTCCCCCACTTGGTGTCTTTACACGAATAAACTTGTCGTGGCATGCAATATCGGCTCTATAACGATCGAGCCAATCCATACCAACGACAACATCAAAATCACCCAAAGTCATCGGAATAAGATCAATTTCGAAACTTTCGGCGCCAAACACAACATTGCAATTTTTACACACATCAACCACTAGCGCCGTCTTGCCATCCGCTATTTCAACTTCTACCGGACGACTCAACTTTACTAGCGGTTTATTTAACTTAGGCACAAATCTTGGAGATACGAAAGACAAATTAGCACCACTATCAAAAAGTATCCGAGCCGGATTAGAATTAACCATGAAAGTACCTGAAACGACTTCATTGGATTGTTTAGCTTCTTCATTAGACATCAAGTAGTTACGACCCCTAGCCGTACCCGCTGCCTTCTCTATCCGCTTAGCATTATCATTACGCAACTCGGGACACTCGGGCCGTTTGTGCCCTTCTTTACCGCAATTGAAACAAGTAAACTTGGGTGTAGTAGAGGGATTGGTGCAATCACGGGCCATATGCCCCTTTCGCCCACAATTATGGCAAGTATAACGAAACTCTCCCGGCGCACTCTTCTTGACACTTCCGACACTCTCGGTTGCACCCTTCTTTGAAAAGTTTGACTTCTTGCTTGAAAAATTTGAATGACTAGAACCTTCAAACTTTCTCTTCCTCAACACAATCGCTTCAAACCCTTTCGCCATATTAAACAACTCATCGAAGCTCTTTACCACATTTACGCTAATCTTTTCTTGATAACTGTCATTCAAGGTTCGATAGAAGTCTTCTTTCAACATTTTATCATTCCCGACATACTCCGGGCAAAATTGCGTCTTGGACAAGAACACGGATTTGAGAGTGTTCAAGTCCATCGACCCTTGCCTCAAGGTACGTAGCTCGTCCTTAAGTCTTGTAAGATCGGCCGAAGTTCGGTACTCATCGAAGAACTCCGCTTTAAATTCCTCCCAAGTGAAGTCCATACATTGTTCTTCACCATAGAGTTGGATCTTAGCATCCCACCACAATTTCGCGTCACCCCTTAACATGCTACAACCATACCTAGTCTTCTTGTCGGGTGGACACTCACAAGTACGGAAGGCCCCCTCCATATCGGAGATGAATCGGGCACTCTTGAGTGGGTCCCGATCGCCCTCAAAAGTAGGAGGTTGAGCATCCCTAAAGTTCTTGAAGAAAAAGTCACGCCTTCCCCCATTTTCTTCTTGAAGAGCAATCTTAATTTGCTCCTTAACCAAAGTGACGACTTGTTCGTCAATCGTCTCTAAAAACATCTTCTTAACATCTTCCTGAAACTCCGCCTTTTGGCGTTCAAAGATGGCCTCAACCTTGGCCGTGAACTCGGGGTCCTCGCTCGTGCCCCCATTATCAAGTTCGGTGTCGTGTCCGTTTCGCGTCCTCATTCTATAAAACGGAATAGATTAAATAACGAAACGAAAGACATGACAATACTCATCTCGCTCGACGATCATCGTACATCGCTTGTTTGACACGATTTGCACCCGTAGTAAGGGTAGCTAATCATTACTACGCGAGCACGTCGCGCTAACGCGCTAGTACAATGTCCATTTCGCTCGATGATTACTATACAACACAACCAATAATGCATGATTAGTTCACATAAACCTATGTACTAACCAAGACCCGGTCCGACCCAAAGTCCTACAAGTCCCGCACAATACGCACACAAAAGTCTAAGTCTAGGCGCCTATCTCAAGTCACCTAAATCCCTTAGACCATGCTCTGATACCACTTGTAACAACCCAAACCGTAACCGACCAAACACGACGAAATTGCAAACAAAAAAAAAAATTTTCTGGTGCAGGCCATCTGCGCGGCGCGCCAGGTGGCCGCGCGGCGCGCCAAACCACCTGGACAGCCCGCTGTCCCCGGAAGTCTATTTAACGAAAATGTTTGACTAGTTCTCGACATTTTTAGCCAAAACGCTTTTAACCATACATTCATATATGTAAAACTAGCACATAACTAAGGTTTGAGAGAGTTTTACAAAGTGGGGCCCACACGTGCCCAAAACGCCACTAAGTTTAAAATACAATGTTTAATACAAATTAGAGTTTCGACCACAAAAGTTTAATTGCCAAACGACACAACGAGCATGGTGTTTGGGGTTAAACTACCCAAGTCTCGGTCAAACTCCAAGCCAAAACCAAAAGCGCTTCTTAATCATCGAAGCGGGAAACTCAATCCAAGGTAATGCCCTTACCCTTATCCACACACGAACCTATAAAAAGGTAAACAACGAGAGGGTAAGCAAAGCTTAGTGAGCACAATAATTATACATACACATATATAATCTACTTACTTGCATCACTTACACAACATCATACTCGGTTCAACAATTCGACAATCATGCACAATATTTTGCATATACCATAAACCGCAAATCCACAAGTAGCTAATAATACAAAAGCATACGATTCATAAATAAATACTTTCAATACATAACTCACGCAACCTTGGTTAACCAATTCGAACAAGGGAAACGGTACATACAAGACCATTGGAGTTCATAACATCCGTTAGTGCTACTTAATCAACGCGTAGTCACTAATCCCCCGGGTGATGTCTTAAACAACGCGACTCACTCACCCTTTACAATGTGGCGTCTTAAACAACGCGACGATTCCACATGCCATTCAATACGATGGATGGTGTCTTAAACAACGCGACATCCCCTCCATTACATTGTGGTGTCTTAAACAACGCGACATCCACTTCTTTACCATGTGGTGTCTTAAACAACGCGACAATGCCACATTCATACGACACAAATAAATACATTATATACACATACGCATAATTATTCCACTCACCTTATGCCTTCGGTGATTATTAAACCAAGCTTGAGTTCCGAGGTAACGTACCTATTTTCACAAGCATATAATCAGTCAACTTGGTCTAATCTTACAACCCACACCCTCCTAGGTCATCTTGACCCATTTGGACACTTAACCCTAAATTGGGTCATTTTCACCAAAAACCCTAACGCTTGGCACTCAAGGCCTTCCTACACATTAGATTACTAGGTTTTATCACAAAACACAACCATTTACCAACCTTGGTCCAATTTTGACCCATTTGACTCAATAAAAGTCAATACACCCATTTTGGGTCATTTATACCCAAATCACACCCATTTACTCTTCCTTAAGGTGTCCTAACAAATTATTAGCCAATTTGGGTTTCATGACAACAATTAATACTTTTAAAACTCTAGCTAACCCATTATTGAGCCTACATGACCCAATTTACCCAAGAACACCCAATTTACCCAAAAATGGGTCTTAATGTTCATCTTCACACAAACCCTAACCCATACACGAAATCAAAACAAGAATTGAAAGTTAAGGCATACCACAACTATCAAAATGTAACGAATGACGAGATGAACAACTTTAGAACTTGGACTTTAGCAAGAAACCCTCTTCTTCCTCTTCAAAGTGAGCTTTCCCTCTCTAAAACTCACTCTCTCACTAAAATAAATTGGGAGGTGATAAGGTTGGTGAACAAGGGAGTAAATGAGCTCCCAAACTACTGAACCAAGCATTAAAGTCGGCCTTGAAGTGAATTTCCCAAAATGCCCTTGATTTAAATTTAAATAAACAAGGGGGGCTGTCTGCACGATTTTGCGCGGCGCGCCATTAAGCCGCGCGGCGCGCAAATGGACAGAAACTGGTTCCTAGCTCCTATTGAAATATAAAACCAATCCCACAACAAAGTTAACTTCTATACATTATATACAATAATTACACGGGTCTTACATCTGAACCTTATTCATCCGCTCGTTCCGACCGACAATCATCCTGGAGTAATATGTCAACGAACTTCGCGCTCGAATAATCAATTAGGAGAATATGGTGCAAAATGTACCAGCTTCAGCAACATCACCGGCACCAACAGTACAATCAATAACAGCACCAGAACCATCAACAATCCATGCTTCAATATCATCATCTGTACTTTGAGTATGATCTTCGTTCGACATGTCGAATATGTAATCTCTAAAGTTTTAAAGATTATTTATTCTAGTTCCAACCGAAAAGCAAATGAGTTTAATATTATATTAACTCATTAAATCCATGAATACATCTGAAGAAAATATATATGTATATATGTTTTCATAAAGATTGTAATTAAAAATTCTCTTGAATTACCAGGTGTTCAATCCATATGAATGATATTTTTGTCTCTATGCATGGGACGTATGTTTATAAGAAATGGAAATATGAAATCTTGTGGTCTATTAAAATTATGAAATGATTATTTATGTTAAACTAATGAACTCACCAACCTTTTGGTTGACACTTTAAAGCATGTTTATTCTCAGGTACGAAAGAAATCTTCCGCTGTGCATTTGCTCATCTTAGAAACATTACTTGGAGTCATTCATGACATATTTCAAATGTCGTTGCATTCGAGTCGTTGAGTTCATCAAGATTATTATTAAGTCAATTACAGTAAGATATATTACGAAATGGTATGTATGTTATCAACTTTCAATGTAATGAAAGATTGTCTTTTCAAAAACCAATGCAATGTTTGTAAAATGTATCATATAGAGGTCAAGTACCTCGCGATGTAATCAACTATTGTGAATCGTTTATAATCGATGTGGACTTTGTCCGGATGGATTAGGACGGGTTTTTACACGCACTACCGTGGTCAGCATTCAAGCACTTGATGAACGAGAAGTACCGTCCCAGAACCGGGGTCAATAAGCTCAAGACAGAACTTAGAGGGTTACGAACCCAAGGATTTGATATTACCACGTACGAAATACGATTCACAGAATTGTGCCTATTGTGTCCGGGAGCATTCGAAGATGAGGAAGAGAAGATCGACGCGTTTGTGAAAGGATTACCGGAAAGAATCCAAGAAGATATAAGTTCACACGAGCCCGCCTCCATACAACAGGCATGTAGAATGGCTCACAAACTAGTGAACCAGATTGAAGAAAGAATTAAAGAACAGACTGCTAAAGAGGCCAATGTGAAGCAAGTCAAAAGAAAGTGGGAGGAAAACGGTGATAAGAATCACCAATACAACAACAATAGCTGTAGTGACCCGAACTTTTCCATGTTTATATATATTAATTGAGATTGATATTTAGATGATTAAATGTTTCCAACATGTTAAGAAATCAAACTTGTTAAGACTTGATTAATTGAAATATGTTTCATATAGACAATTGACCACCCAAGTTGACCTGTGATTCACGAACGTTAAAACTTGTAAAAACTATATGATGACATATATATGGATATATATATAGTTAACATGATAATATGATAAGTAAACATATCATTAAGTATATTAACAATGAACTACATATGTAAAAACAAGACTACTAACTTAATGATTTTTAAACGAGACATATATGTAACGATTATCGTTGTAAAGACATTTAATGTATATATATCATATTAAGAGATATTCATACATGATAATATCATGATAATATAATAATTTAAAATTTCATTTGATATTATAAACATTGGGTTAACAACATTTAACAAGATCGTTAACCTAAAGGTTTCAAAACAACACTTACATGTAACGACTAACGATGACTTAACGACTTAGTTAAAATGTATATACATGTAGTGTTTAAATATGTATCTATACACTTTTGAAAGACTTCAATACACTTATCAAAATACTTCTACTTAACAAAAATGCTTACAATTACATCCTCGTTCAGTTTCATCAACAATTCTACTCGTATGCACCCGTATTCGTACTCGTACAATACACAGCTTTTAGATGTATGTACTATTGGTATATACACTCCAATGATCAGCTCTTAGCAGCCCATGTGAGTCACCTAACACATGTGGGAACCATCATTTGGCAACTAGCATGAAATATCTCATAAAATTACAAAAATATGAGTAATCATTCATGACTTATTTACATGAAAACAAAATTACATATCCTTTATATCTAATCCATACACCAACGACCAAAAACACCTACAAATACTTTCATTCTTCAATTTTATTCATCTAATTGATCTCTCTCAAGTTCTATCTTCAAGTTCTAAGTGTTCTTCATAAATTCTACAAGTTCTAGTTACATAAAATCAAGAATACTTTCAAGTTTGCTAGCTCACTTCCAATCTTGTAAGGTGATCATCCAACCTCAAGAAATCTTTGTGTATTACAGTAGGTTATCATTCTAATACAAGGTAATAATCATATTCAAACTTTGGTTCAATTTCTATAACTATAACAATCTTATTTCAAGTGATGATCTTACTTGAACTTGTTTTCGTGTCATGATTCTGCTTCAAGAACTTCGAGCCATCCAAGGATCCGTTGAAGCTAGATCCATTTTTCTCTTTTCCAGTAGATTTATCCAAGGAACTTAAGGTAGTAATGATGTTCATAACATCATTCAATTCATACATATAAAGCTATCTTATTCGAAGGTTTAAACTTGTAATCATTAGAACATAGTTTAGTTAATTCTAAACTTGTTCGCAAATAAAAGTTAATCCTTCTAACTTGACTTTTAAAATCAACTAAACACATTTTCTATATCTATATGATATGCTAACTTAATGATTTAAAACCTGGAAACACAAAAAACACCGTAAAAACTATGATTTTTATTATGAACATGAAACTATATCCAAAAATTATGGTTAAACTCAAAGTGGAAGTATGTTTTCTAAAATGGTCATCTAGACGTCGTTCTTTCGACTGAAATGACTACCTTTACAAAAATGACTTGTAACTTATTTTTCCGACAATAAACCTATACTTTTTCTGTTTAGATTCATAAAATAGAGTTCAATATGAAACCATAGCAATTTGATTCACTCAAAACAGATTTAAAATGAAGAAGTTATGGGTAAAACAAGATTGGATAATTTTTCTCATTTTAGCTACGTGAAAATTGGTAACAAATCTATTCCAACCATAACTTAATCAACTTGTATTGTATATTATGTAATCTTGAGATACCATAGACACGTATACAATGTTTCGACCTATCATGTCGACACATCTATATATATTTCGGAACAACCATAGACACTCTATATGTGAATGTTGGAGTTAGCTATACAGGGTTGAGGTTGATTCCAAAATATATATAGTTTGAGTTGTGATCAATACTGAGATACGTATACACTGGGTCGTGGATTGATTCAAGATAATATTTATCGATTTATTTCTGTACATCTAACTGTGGACAACTAGTTGTAGGTTACTAACGAGGACAGCTGACTTAATAAACTTAAAACATCAAAATATATTAAAAGTGTTGTAAATATATTTTGAACATACTTTGATATATATGTATATATTGTTATAGGTTCGTGAATCAACCAGTGGCCAAGTCTTACTTCCCGACGAAGTAAAAATCTGTGAAAGTGAGTTATAGTCCCACTTTTAAAATCTAATATTTTTGGGATGAGAATACATGCAGGTTTTATAAATGATTTACAAAATAGACACAAGTACGTGAAACTACATTCTATGGTTGAATTATCGAAATCGAATATGCCCCTTTTTATTAAGTCTGGTAATCTAAGAATTAGGGAACAGACACCCTAATTGACGCGAATCCTAAAGATAGATCTATTGGGCTTAACAAACCCCATCCAAAGTACCGGATGCTTTAGTACTTCGAAATATATATCATATCCGAAGGGTGTCCCGAAATGATGGGGATATTCTTATATATGCATCTTGTTAATATCGGTTACCAGGTGTTCACCATATGAATGATTTTTATCTCTATGTATGGGATGTGTATTGAAATATGAAATCTTGTGGTCTAATATTATGATTTGATATATATAGGTTAAACCTATAACTCACCAACATTTTTGTTGACGTTTTAAGCATGTTTATTCTCAGGTGATTATTAAGAGCTTCCGCTGTCGCATACTTAAATAAGGACGAGATTTGGAGTCCATGCTTGTATGATATTGTGTAAAAACTGCATTCAAGAAACTTATTTTGTTGTAACATATTTGTATTGTAAACTATTATGTAATGGTCGTGTGTAAACAGGATATTTTAGATTATCATTATTTGATAATCTACGTAAAGCTTTTTAAACTGTTATTGATGAAATAAAGATTATGGTTTGTTTTAAAAATGAATGCAGTCTTGGAAAAACGTCTCATATAGAGGTCAAAACCTCGCAACGAAATCAATTAATATGGAACGTTTTTAATCAATAAGAACGGGACATTTCAGTTGGTATCCGAGCGTTGTTCTTAGAGAACCAGAATTTTGCATTAGTGTGTCTTATCGAGTTTGTTAGGATGCATTAGTGAGTCTGGACTTCTACCGTGTTTACTTGAAAAATGATTGCTTAACAAATTTTGTTGGAAACTATATATTTTTAACATGTGAATATTATGTGATATATTAATCTCTTAACGCGTTTGATATTATGTGATAGATGTTGTCATAACCCGTCCTTAACCATAAGAACGCGTTAGATAACGTATGATTTCATTGCGAGGTATTGACCTCTATATGAGACATTTTTGAAAGAAAACTGCATATATTATACATTACAAACCATAACCATTATTTTTGTTACAAGCTTAAGACAATAAAAAGAAGATTAACGTTTAGCGATAATCTTCGACTTACAAACTTTACAAATGATGACAACAACACGGTTTCTAGCATATTTTACAATACAACATCTCGGATATGCAGTTTTATTTTTGACACAAACATGCGTACGCAAGATCCTGGTTAGATCCAACATGATGCAGCGGAAGCTTTAGAAATCACCTGAGAATAGACATGTTTTAAAAAGGTCAACATAAAGTTGGTGAGATATAGGTTTAATGCCGGCAGCAATATATATATAGACCACAAGATTTCGTATATAAACAGTTTAATAAAAATATTCTAAGTGGTTGAGCACTTGGTAACCATACTTAACATTTTCACGTCGCATATTCCCTTTAATATGAAATCTTACTACACCGTACCAAGTGTAGTCACAAAACGAAGTACTGTGCAACCGTTGAATACTGGTCGTCCAGTCCGGTTGGGGTTGTCAGGCCCGATAGATCTATCAACAGGATTCGCGTTTACAATACCGCTGTAAATATTAGTTACCAAACTACAGGGAAGTATGCCAGTGGTACAACTCAACGTAGAACATATTTTTCAGTTACTTGTGTCCATATCGTAAAACATAAAATACATGTATTCTCATCCCGAAATATTTAGAGTTTAAAAGTGGGACTATATACTCACTCTTGTCTTGATGATATATATATTTTGACTCGGTCTTCCGGTTGATATCACGAACCTATCCATATATAATATATCAATACCTTTTCTTTTTAAACAAACGTCGCATATATATACTTGTTATACTTTTAATACTTTGAATAATTCCTTAGTCCGTAGTTAGCAGTTCGTTGTTAGTAATTCAATTTTAATGGTTCATTTTTAGATGTTTAATATACCCGCAATGAAATAAATAAAACCCCCAACGAAATAAATAAAACCCCATCGTATATGTATTGGTCGAGATTAATCTTGACCCATGGTACCGGTGTTGTCAAATGACGTGTTGCGTACAATCATGGGATCTTATGATTAATCTTCTCGTGTTGTTTACGGGTGATCCTGAACCATATAAAATTGAATTATAAGTACATATATATAAAATATCATGTTATCTTAGAAGTATGTGATTTTATGTAAATTTTTCCAATGAATCCCGAAGTTGAAAATGTCTAGGATAGCCAATTTTGTTTCGGTCATAGTTTCTTCTTTACAAGTCCGTTTTCGTTGATTCAAATTGCCATCTTCTTGGATCGAGTTCTTCTTTAAGACTATGAACTGTAAATACCTTGGTTTGTATTCAAAATCATACGGCATAAGTGAAAGTTTAGTGAAACATATGAAGTTAAACATTTTGTTACAACAAAATCATTTAATGACCATTTTTCCAAAAATACTTATACTTTGAAAAACCAAGTTTTACCTTGTTAAATTAACATATAAATAAGTTATATTACATGTCTTGAAGTATTTTAAAAGTTAAGTTAGAAGGATCTACTTAGTTTGCAAACAAGTTTGAAAACATTCAAACTATGTTCTTGTTGTTAAACTTTTGTACCACAAAATAAGATAGCTATATATATATGAATTGAATAAGGTTATGAACATAGATTCTACCTCAAGTTCCTTGGATAAAGTTGCTGTAAAAGAGAAGTAAGAAGCTAGAATCAAAAGGGTGATGGAAGTGGATGAAAGATTGGAAGTAAGTTGGTGTTCTTGGAAGGTTTTCTTGAAGTGTTTTTGTATGGTTTTCTTATAGTGTTTTAGTATGGTTTTTGAAGCTAGATCTTCTTGATAAGTTGCTGTAGTGTTATGGAGTTTAGAGTTCTTGAAAGAGTGTGTGTTTTTGCTAAGATAATTGAAGTAAAAGTGAAACAAAGTGATGATACATATAGAGCTAAAAAAAACGTGGCCATGTAAGGGTTAAGGACAAAATTTCAAGTTATGATTTCATGTATCTAGCCTTATTTGCATCCAAGTTCAATTACCTAGCTCTAAGGGCAGTAACAAGAGTAGGTTTGGTGGTGATTTGATGTGTATTTACTATTCGTAAATACGTATAGAAGCTAGGTATGATACAAGTATAAATACTCTAGGTATACGTATAGAAATTTTGTGAAAAATGGAATGAGGATTCAAATATAGCTATCTTTTGTGAATACACTTATATGGTTTTATGTATTTAAGTCTTTAAAAGTGATTAAATACATTACTTATACAATATATGTATAAACATTATATGTCTTAAGTATTTATGTCAAATAACGTTACGTATAGTTATCGTTTTGAAAACTTAAGTTAGTAGTTTCAAAATATACTTGTAACTTATTGTTATTAATATAAAATGAGGTATTAAAACATTCATTAATCATGTTAAATATGTATATATACATATATATATACACAAACGTATAATTATCATATATTGTATAGTTCGTGATATCGTCGGTCAAACTAGACGGTCAAACATTGTGTAGAACTCTTTTCGGAAATATAAATCTCATCAATTTGGATTGCTTATCATGTTGGTAAGGTTTAATCTATGTAAATATTAATCTTATAAGTATAGAATGATCGAAAAAGTGCGGGTCGTTACATTACCTCCCCGTTAAATAAATTTCGTCCCGAAATTTTAAAATTGTACCTATTTTGCGTCATCGAGAACAAATGCGGATACTTTCGTTTCATCTGATCCTCTCGTTCCCAAGTAAACTCGGGACCTCTTCTAGCATTCCAACGAACCTTAACAATCGGTATATTGCTCTGTTTGAGCTGTTTAACTTCACGGTCCATGATTTCAATTGGTTCTTCGACGAATTGTAGTTTCTCGTCGACATGGATTTCTTCAAGAGGAATGGTGAGGTCTTCCTTTGCAAGACACTTCTTAAGGTTTGAGACGTGAAAGGTATTATGTACTCCGGCGAGTTGTTGCGGTAACTCGAGTCGATAAGCTACCGGTCCAATGCGTTCGATGATCTTGAACGGGCCTACGTACCTTGGGTTTAGTTTACCCCTTTTGCCGAAACGTATCACACCTTTCCAAGGTGACACCTTTAGCATAACCATGTCCCCGACCTGAAACTCTAATGGTTTCCTTCGGACATCGGCGTAGCTCTTTTGGCGACTACGGGCTGTTTTCAATCTCTCCTTGATTTGTACTATCTTCTCGGTCGTTTCGTGTATGATCTCGGGACCAGTTAAATGTCGATCTCCTACTTCATTCCAACAGATAGGAGATCTACACTTCCTTCCGTATAATGCTTCGAATGGCGCAGCTCCAATGCTCGCATGATAACTATTATTATACGAGAATTCTGCTAACGGTAGATATTTATCCCATCCGTTTCCAAAATCGATCACACATGCCCTGAGCATGTCTTCGAGAGTCTGAATCGTTCTCTCACTCTGTCCATCGGTTTGTGGATGATATGCGGTACTCATATCCAAACGAGTTCCTAGTGCCTCCTGTAGTGATTGCCAAAACTTTGAGGTAAATCTACTATCACGATCGGATATAATGGAAATAGGTATCCCATGCCTTGAAACAACTTCCTTTATATACAATCGTAATAGTTTCTCCATTCTATCCGTTTCCTTTATAGGCAAGAAATGTGCAGACTTGGTGAGACGATCAACAATCACCCAAATGGTGTCGTATCCCCAGGCAGTCTTTGGTAACTTCGTGATGAAATCCATGGTAATACCATCCCATTTCCATTCTGGGATTTCTGGTTGTTGAAGTAACCCTGACGGCTTTTGGTGTTCTGCTTTAACCTTGGAACAAGTTAAACACTCCCCAACATATGTTGCAACGTCTGTTTTTAAATTAGGCCACCAATAACGTGTCTTAAGATCTTGATACATCTTTCCAACTCCAGGATGTATCGAGTATCTTGTCTTATGTGCCTCGTTCAATATTAACTTCCTTAATCCACCCAACTTCGGTACCCAAATACGATTTGCAAAATACCGAATTCCATCTTCCCGTACAACAAGTTGTTTCTCGTACTTTTTCATTATTTCATTCTTTATGTTTTCTTCATTGAGTGCTTCTCGTTGAACTTCTTTGATTTGTGAGTTGAGATTCATACGAATTTTTATGTTCATTGCTCGAACTCGAATTGGTTCTCGTTCTTTTCTGCTTAAAGCATCAGCCACCACGTTTGCCTTCCCGGGATGATAACGAATTTCACAATCATAGTCGTTTATTAACTCGACCCACCTACGTTGCCTCATGTTCAATTGTTTCTGATCAAAAATATGTTGAAGGCTTTTATGATCAGTAAACACAGTGAATTTAACCCCATACAAGTAGTGTCTCCACATCTTCAATGCAAACACGACTGCTCCCAATTCTAGATCATGCGTCGTATAATTTCGCTCGTGAATCTTCAATTGTCGGGATGCGAATGCAATAACTTTCTTCCGTTGCATAAGAACACAACCAAAACCTTGTCGCGAAGCGTCACAATATATTTCAAAATCATCGTTCCCTTCTGGTAACGATAAAATAGGCGCCGTAGTTAACTTCTTCTTCAGTATTTGAAATGCGTTCTCCTGCTCCGAGGTCCATTCATATTTCTTCCCTTTTTGCGTTAACGCTGTCAACGGCTTAGCTATTCGGGAAAAATCTTGAATAAACCTTCTATAATAACCGGCTAAACCCAAAAATTGGCGTATCTGTGTTGGTGTCTTAGGAGTCTCCCATTTTTCAATAGCTTCAGTTTTTGCTGGATCAACCTGAATTCCTTCGCTATTAACAACGTGACCAAGAAATTGCACTTCTTTCATCCAGAAAGCACACTTAGAAAATTTAGCATAAAGTTGTTCTTTTCTCAACAACTCCAGTATCAACCTTAAATGCTCTTCATGCTCTTGCTCACTCTTGGAATAGATAAGAATATCATCAATGAAAACGATAACAAACTTATCTAAATACGGACTACAAACTCGATTCATGAGGTCCATGAATACAGCTGGCGCATTCGTCAATCCAAACGGCATAACCAAAAATTCGTAATGACCATAACGTGTCCGAAAAGCAGTTTTCGGAATGTCCTCTTCTTTGACGCGTAGTTGATGATAGCCCGATCTTAAGTCGATTTTTGAATAAACACATGATCCTTGCAATTGATCAAATAAGTCATCAATTCTCGGTAGTGGATACCGATTCTTGATAGTTAACTTATTTAATTCACGATAGTCTATACACATCCTAAAAGATCCATCTTTCTTCTTAACAAACAAAATTGGAGCTCCCCACGGTGAAGTACTCGGTCGTATGAATCCACGGTCCAGTAATTCTTTTAACTGACTTTGTAGTTCTTTTAACTCGGACGGTGCAAGTCTATATGGAGCACGAGCCACTGGTGCAGCTCCTGGTACTAAATCTATTTGAAATTCTACCGATCTAAATGGAGGTAATCCCGGCAATTCTTCCGGAAAAACTTCAGGAAAATCTCTTGCCACAGGCACGTCGTTGATGCACTTTTCTTTCTTTTCGACTTTATTAACATGTGCTAAAATAGCGTAACATCCCTTTTCTAAACACTTCTTGGCTTTCAAACAGCTAATGAGTTTTAGCTTTGAATTACCCTTCTCTCCATAAATCATCACCGGTATTTTATCCTTACCAGGAATACGAATTGCCTTTTTGGCACAAACAACTTCCGCTCCTATTTTGGACATCCAGTCCATGCCGACTATTACATCAAAACCTCCTAATTCTACGGGTATTAAGTCGATTTTAAACATTTCTCCGGCTAGATTTATTTCACAATCACGACAAATTTTATCAGCTTTAATTAGTTTACCATTAGCTAACTCAATCAAGTACTTAGCATCTAGAGGTACTGATGAACAATTCAATTTAGTGTAAAAATTTATACACACGTAACTTCTATCAGCGCCAGTATCAAATAAAATAGATGCTGATAAGTTATTAATGGTAAACGTACCCGTAACAAGTTCCGGGTCTTCTCGTGCCTCTCTAGCATTAATAACAAACGCTCTTCCATGTGCAGGTCCGCTATTCTGATTCGGGCACTGGCTCTTATAGTGACCTTGTTTTCCACACCCAAAACAAGTAATGTTAGCCAAAGCAGTTCTATTTGCGTTGGTGGCAGGAGTCTTGTTACCGTTTGCATTTGTAACGAGAGCCTTACAATCTTCAGCAAGATATCCCTGTCTATTGCATTTAGTGCACAACACACTACAGTAACCAAAATGATGTTTGTGACAACGGTTGCATAAAGGACTTTGTCCTTTGTAACCAAAGCCTGAACCACTACCCGCACCTTTCGTGGTTTCTTGTTTCTTATAAGGTTGTTGTTGGTTACCTCGATCATAACCTCCATTCCACTTTTTCTTGTTCCCCAATACCTTCACCTCAGTATTGAATGCTTTCTTGTCCAAAATGACCTGATCCATTAGCTCGTTCGCCATGGTTATAGCTTCATGAATTGTTTTAGGTTTCGATGCCGTAACGTTTGCCTTGACCTTTTTGGGCAAACCACCTTTGTACATTTCAATCTTCCGTGCTTCGGTTGGAACCAATTCAGGACATAGTAAAACCAATTCCATGAATCGCTGATTGTAGTTGGTGATTTCAGTACCAACCACCTTCAAACTTCGTAACTCATCTTCTAACTTAATAACCTCATTCCTTGGACAATACTCGGTGATTATCATTGCTTTGAATTCTTCCCATGGAGTATCATAAGCTACATCTCCTCCTACCGCCTTCACATAATTCTTCCACCATGTGAGTGCACTATCTTGTAAAGTGCACGATGCAAACTTGGTCATGTCTTTTTCATCACAACCACTGATTTTAAACACCGTCTCCATCTTTTCTATCCATCGGGTTAAACCTATCGGTCCTTCCGTTCCACTGAATGATGATGGCTTGCAAGCTTGGAACGTCTTGTAGGAGCATCCTACACGAGGATTTGGATTAACTGCAGCAGCTCTTGCAGCCTCAACCCATAACATTCTGTCGTTCACTCGCTGGTTGATGAGTTCCTCGAGTTCTTGTTCCGTCATTCGATTCAATCGCGCCATTTCCTAATGAAAGAAAATAATTATTCACATGGAATATTATAGATGTAGTGTGTATTTATAGTACATTTATAGCTTGTTAATAATATGAACCAGGTATTATTATAAAAGCCTTTTCTTCTTATTAGCGTTTTATAATTATATCTTGGGTAGTACCTACCCGTTAATGTTCATACTTAATAGCTTAGTACAGAATCAATTACTACAATCTAAATAATACTTAACCATGGAAAATTATTGCATTTCATACTTCGCTATTTTACATATGCTTACATCAAACTTTAAACAAACCACACTAATAATATTATACAAAACATTATGTGATTCCATGGTTTAATACGGTAGCGCATCATTTGGTCTATTTCCCAAAACATTTATGTCCAAGGAATCCCCCAACGCGAATCCTAGCTGTCTCCCTACGTTTTGGCTGAGGTGCCGAAGAACTAGATGCGGGGATAGCACTAATAGGAATAGCGGGGATAGGGGTGGTAGTGTTGAGTGGAATTGGTGCCACATCATTCTCATTAAACTCGGGATTTGGATTTTCTAATTCATTAGCCTTTCGTTTCTTTCCTAGTTCGAACTCTTCTTTTGTAATTTCCTGTATTTCTTCCTCGGGTTCACTTTCCTCCTCGGGTTCACTTTCCTCTTCGGGTTCACTTTCCTCCTCGGGTTCACTTTCCGATATTTCAATAGTTGGTTCATCCGGAAATTGTGAGTCTTCCCCAAAAATACCACTTTCGTCATCGGATATGTTAATGACTGAAACACAATCTGAAGGTTCTGATTCGGAGTCGCTGAATGTGATAATAAGTTTCGAGCCCGACATCTAACACATAACAACTAACCCATTAGTACTTACATAATATTTACACATAAATTTTAACCAACAGTGATAAGCAATGGTTTTTAAAATCAGACCCGGTCAAAGTCCAGACTTTACTAATGTATCCTAACGACTTCTCAGTTAGACACACTAATGCAAACCTGGTTCGCTAAGACCAACGCTCTGATACCACATGTCATAACCCGTCCTTAACCATAAGAACGCGTTAGATAACGTATGATTTCATTGCGAGGTATTGACCTCTATATGAGACATTTTTGAAAGAAAACTGCATATATTATACATTACAAACCATAACCATTATTTTTGTTACAAGCTTAAGACAATAAAAAGAAGATTAACGTTTAGCGATAATCTTCGACTTACAAACTTTACAAATGATGACAACAACACGGTTTCTAGCATATTTTACAATACAACATCTCGGATATGCAGTTTTATTTTTGACACAAACATGCGTACGCAAGATCCTGGTTAGATCCAACATGATGCAGCGGAAGCTTTAGAAATCACCTGAGAATAGACATGTTTTAAAAAGGTCAACATAAAGTTGGTGAGATATAGGTTTAATGCCGGCAGCAATATATATATAGACCACAAGATTTCGTATATAAACAGTTTAATAAAAATATTCTAAGTGGTTGAGCACTTGGTAACCATACTTAACATTTTCACGTCGCATATTCCCTTTAATATGAAATCTTACTACACCGTACCAAGTGTAGTCACAAAACGAAGTACTGTGCAACCGTTGAATACTGGTCGTCCAGTCCGGTTGGGGTTGTCAGGCCCGATAGATCTATCAACAGGATTCGCGTTTACAATACCGCTGTAAATATTAGTTACCAAACTACAGGGAAGTATGCCAGTGGTACAACTCAACGTAGAACATATTTTTCAGTTACTTGTGTCCATATCGTAAAACATAAAATACATGTATTCTCATCCCGAAATATTTAGAGTTTAAAAGTGGGACTATATACTCACTCTTGTCTTGATGATATATATATTTTGACTCGGTCTTCCGGTTGATATCACGAACCTATCCATATATAATATATCAATACCTTTTCTTTTTAAACAAACGTCGCATATATATACTTGTTATACTTTTAATACTTTGAATAATTCCTTAGTCCGTAGTTAGCAGTTCGTTGTTAGTAATTCAATTTTAATGGTTCATTTTTAGATGTTTAATATACCCGCAATGAAATAAATAAAACCCCCAACGAAATAAATAAAACCCCATCGTATATGTATTGGTCGAGATTAATCTTGACCCATGGTACCGGTGTTGTCAAATGACGTGTTGCGTACAATCATGGGATCTTATGATTAATCTTCTCGTGTTGTTTACGGGTGATCCTGAACCATATAAAATTGAATTATAAGTACATATATATAAAATATCATGTTATCTTAGAAGTATGTGATTTTATGTAAATTTTTCCAATGAATCCCGAAGTTGAAAATGTCTAGGATAGCCAATTTTGTTTCGGTCATAGTTTCTTCGTTACAAGTCCGTTTTCGTTGATTCAAATTGCCATCTTCTTGGATCGAGTTCTTCTTTAAGACTATGAACTGTAAATACCTTGGTTTGTATTCAAAATCATACGGCATAAGTGAAAGTTTAGTGAAACATATGAAGTTAAACATTTTGTTACAACAAAATCATTTAATGACCATTTTTCCAAAAATACTTATACTTTGAAAAACCAAGTTTTACCTTGTTAAATTAACATATAAATAAGTTATATTACATGTCTTGAAGTATTTTAAAAGTTAAGTTAGAAGGATCTACTTAGTTTGCAAACAAGTTTGAAAACATTCAAACTATGTTCTTGTTGTTAAACTTTTGTACCACAAAATAAGATAGCTATATATATATGAATTGAATAAGGTTATGAACATAGATTCTACCTCAAGTTCCTTGGATAAAGTTGCTGTAAAAGAGAAGTAAGAAGCTAGAATCAAAAGGGTGATGGAAGTGGATGAAAGATTGGAAGTAAGTTGGTGTTCTTGGAAGGTTTTCTTGAAGTGTTTTTGTATGGTTTTCTTATAGTGTTTTAGTATGGTTTTTGAAGCTAGATCTTCTTGATAAGTTGCTGTAGTGTTATGGAGTTTAGAGTTCTTGAAAGAGTGTGTGTTTTTGCTAAGATAATTGAAGTAAAAGTGAAACAAAGTGATGATACATATAGAGCTAAAAAAAACGTGGCCATGTAAGGGTTAAGGACAAAATTTCAAGTTATGATTTCATGTATCTAGCCTTATTTGCATCCAAGTTCAATTACCTAGCTCTAAGGGCAGTAACAAGAGTAGGTTTGGTGGTGATTTGATGTGTATTTACTATTAGTAAATACGTATAGAAGCTAGGTATGATACAAGTATAAATACTCTAGGTATACGTATAGAAATTTTGTGAAAAATGGAATGAGGATTCAAATATAGCTATCTTTTGTGAATACACTTATATGGTTTTATGTATTTAAGTCTTTAAAAGTGATTAAATACATTACTTATACAATATATGTATAAACATTATATGTCTTAAGTATTTATGTCAAATAACGTTACGTATAGTTATCGTTTTGAAAACTTAAGTTAGTAGTTTCAAAATATACTTGTAACTTATTGTTATTAATATAAAATGAGGTATTAAAACATTCATTAATCATGTTAAATATGTATATATACATATATATATAAACAAACGTATAATTATCATATATTGTATAGTTCGTGATATCGTCGGTCAAACTAGACGGTCAAACATTGTGTAGAACTCTTTTCGGAAATATAAATCTCATCAATTTGGATTGCTTATCATGTTGGTAAGGTTTAATCTATGTAAATATTAATCTTATAAGTATAGAATGATCGAAAAAGTGCGGGTCGTTACAGATGTCTACCTCTAGAACAAGTCCCATTGACTCACCTAATAATAATGAAGAGTCAAATGTAAATTGGAATGATTCGTGGACTGATTCACAAGTTCCCGAAGAGGAACCGGAAGAAGAGTCGGAACCGGAAGAAGAATCGGAACCGGAAGAAGAATCGGAACCGGATGAAGAAATAGAACCGGTGGGGGAAATAATAAAACGGTTAAGTAAAAGAAAATCCTCAACCAACTGACCAAGGTTAATTATGGTCAATGGTGTTTCCCCCAAGGAAGAAAAATATTGGGAGGATTACCAATTCTCCGATGAATCGGATTCCGACGAGAATTCCGATGATGTTATAGAAATTACCCCAACTGAATTTAAAAAGGCAAAAGAAAATAATAAGGGAAAGGGCATAAAAATAGAGAAATCTAATTCCAACCCCGATGAACTTTATATGTATCGTCAACCCCCGAAGTCCTTAAGTTGTAACAATGACCCGGGAACCTCTAAACCACCAGGTTTTTCTAAACCAATGTGGAAAACGACGGCTCGTATTAGGGGAACATCATATATCCCTAGAAACTTGGCAAAACGAACCAAAATCGAAGAAGAAGAAACAAGCGAGTCGGAATAAGATAGTTGTATTCGTGTGGTGTAATATAGTGTGCTTATGCTTTATGATATATGTAAAAATTGCTTGTATTAATAAGTATTTTTTTTATGAATCTAACTCTTGTCTATTTTACAGTATAAAAACACAAAATGGATAGACAACCCAATATTTTAAGAGACCTACCCGGAGACATGATTGATGAAATCTTGTCTAGAGTCGGTCAAAATTCTTCGGCACAACTATTTAAGGCGAGATCAGTTTGTAAGACATTCGAAGAACGTTCCAAGAATGCCTTAGTTTATAAAAGGCTTTCGTTCAAAAGATGGGGGATATCACATTGGGAAATCCATAAGTTACGATGTGTTTACTTTGACGCATATATTGCGGGGAACCCAAATGCTATTTTACGCAATGGGTTAAGAAATTATTTTGACTCAATATATCCGAATATTGGACTTCGTGATTTAGAAAAAGCGGCTAACATGCAACATAAAGAAGCATGTTATGCTTACGGATTAGTAATGTTCGCTTCTCACCAAAGTGAGAACAAGAACATTGGGTTACAACTATTAAACAAAACGTTCCCACAAGTGACGGAGTCGGTAATTGGGGTAAGAAATGAGGTTTTTAGATTGTTACGGGACTGTTGGACATTACGTAACCCTCGTCCCTTTGACGATGTTACAACACGCTGTCTTATCAACGGCCATAACGGTTATGTTCCACAAGACCAAGGATGGGAAGTAATCCTAGTAAAACCAGAATGCATGACTTGTTTCTGGACATATGAATTACGTGTGTTTATTGCCTTTGCTGAACGACTTGTGTACTAGCTAGAATTATCTTCACAACCATCTTGTATCAAATTTATTGTGTGCTATATTTCATGCTATATGTAAAATAAGCGGTATTGTAAGTTTGTAAAATATTGTGTAAAAGTTTGAACGCGAAATATTATTATAATCAGTTTTTCATATAGAATTGTAGTAGTTGAATTGTATATTAGCTACTAAGTATGAACTTAACGGGTAGGTACTACCCGAATTTAAACTTATAAAACGCTAATATGAAGAAAAAGCTTTTATAAATGAGTTCATATTATGCTACGAAATACTATTAACTACTCTTAATATTCTGTATGATTAACTTGTTCCATTTGACTATTTTGAAGGAAATGGCACCGACTACTCGACACACCATGAATATGAATGAAGAGGAATTCCGTACTTTTCTAGCTTCAAACATAGCCGCAGTACAGGCTGCGCTACATACCAACAATAACCTTGGATCTAGCAGTAGAGGAAATCGTGTAGGATGCACCTACAAAGAATTCACTGCCTGCAAACCTTTAGAATTTGATGGAACCGAAGGACCGATCGGATTGAAACGGTGGACCGAGAAGGTCGAATCGGTGTTTGCCATAAGTAAGTGTACTGAAGAGGACAAAGTGCAGTACGCTACGCATACCTTCACAGGTTCTGCGTTAACATGGTGGAATACCTATCTAGAGCAAGTGGGACAAGACGATGCGTACGCACTACCGTGGTCAGCATTCAAGCACTTGATGAACGAGAAGTACCGTCCCAGAACCGAGGTCAATAAGCTCAAGACAGAACTTAGAGGGTTACTAACCCAAGGATTTGATATTACCACGTACGAAAGACGATTCACAGAATTGTGCCTATTGTGTCCAGGAGCATTCGAAGATGAGGAAGAGAAGATCGACGCGTTTGTGAAAGGATTATCGGAAAGAATCCAAGAAGATATAAGTTCACACGAGCCCGCCTCCATACAACAGGCATGTAGAATGGCTCACAAACTAGTGAACCAAATTGAAGAAAGAATTAAAGAACAGACTGCTGAAGAGACCAATGTGAAGCAAGTCAAAAGAAAGTGGGAGGAAAACGGTGATAAGAATCACCAATACAACAACAACAGCAATTACAACAATAATCGCAACAATTATCCCAACAATCGCAACATCAATCGCAACTACAACAAACGGCCTAACAACAACAACAACAACAGCAACTACAACAATCATCCCAACAACAATAATAACCGCAACAACAACAACAATCAGAAGCAGCTATGCCAAAGGTGTGAAAAGTATCACTCGGGGTTCTGCACCAAATTTTGCAACAAGTGTAAAAGAAATGGTCATAGCGCGGCGAAGTGTGAGGTCTACGGACCAGGGGTTAATAGAACGAAAGGAACAAATGGTGTCGGAACGAGTAATGGCTCAGCAAATAGTGTCGGAGCAAGTTATGCCAATGTAGTTTGTTATAAATGTGGAAAACCGGGCCACATTATTAGAAATTGCCCGAACCAGGAGAACACGAATGGATAAGGCCGCGGAAGAGTTTTCAATATTAATGCGGCAGAGGCACAGAAAGACCCGGAGCTTGTTACGGGTACGTTTCTTATTGATAATAAATCTGCTTACGTTTTATTTGATTCAGGTGCGGATAGAAGCTATATGAGTAGAGATTTTTGTGCTAAATTAAGTTGTCCATTGACGTCTTTGGATAGTAAATTTTTACTCGAATTAGCAAATGGTAAATTAATTTCAGCAGATAATATATGTCGGAATCGAGAAATTAAACTGGTTAGCGAAACATTTAAGATTGATTTGATACCAGTAGAGTTAGGGAGTTTGGATGTGATAATCGGTATGGACTGGTTGAAAGAAGTGAAAGCAGAGATCGTTTGTTACAAAAATGCAATTCGCATTATACGAGAAAAAGGAAAACCCTTAATGGTGTACGGAGAAAAGGGCAACACGAAGCTACATCTTATTAGTAATTTGAAGGCACAAAAACTAATAAGAAAAGGTTGAATTGCTGTTCTAGCACACGTCGAGAAAGTACAAACTGAAGAAAAGAGCATCAATGATGTTCCCATTGCAAAACAATTTCCCGATGTATTTCCGAAAGAATTACCGGGATTACCCCCACATCGATCCGTTGAATTTCAAATAGATCTTGTACTAGGAGCTGCACCAATAGCTAGTGCTCCTTACAGACTCGCACCCAGCGAGATGAAAGAACTGCAAAGCCAATTACAAGAACTTTTAGAGCGTGGTTTCATTCGACCAAGCATATCACCGTGGGGAGCTCCTGTTTTGTTTGTCAAGAAGAAAGATGGTACATTCAGGTTGTGTATCGACTACCGAGAGTTGAACAAACTTACCATCAAGAACCGCTACCCACTACCGAGAATCGACGACTTATTTGATCAACTACAAGGCTCGTCTGTTTATTCAAAGATTGACTTACGTTCCGGGTATCATCAAATGCGGGTGAAATAAGATGATATTCCAAAGACTGCTTTCAGAACACGTTACGGTCATTATGAGTTTATGGTCATGCCGTTTGGTTTAACTAATGCACCAGCTGTGTTCATGGACCTTATGAACCGAGTGTGTGGACCATACCTTGACAAGTTTGTCATTGTTTTCATTGATGACATACTTATTTACTCAAAGAATGACCAAGAACACGGTGAACATTTGAAAAAGGTGTTAGAAGTATTGAGGAAGGAAGAATTGTACGCTAAGTTTTCAAAGTGTGCATTTTGGTTGGAAGAAGTTCAATTCCTCGGTCACATAGTGAACAAAGAAGGTATTAAGGTGGATCCGGCAAAGATAGAAACTGTTGAAAAGTGGGAGACCCCGAAAACTCTGAAACACATACACCAGTTTTTAGGACTAGCCGGTTACTACAGAAGGTTCATCCAAGACTTTTCCAGAATAGTAAAACCCTTGACTGCATTAACGCATAAAGGGAAGAAATTTGAATGGAATGATGAACAAGAGAAAGCGTTTCAGTTATTGAAGAAAAAGCTAACTACGGCACCTATATTCTCATTGCCTGAAGGGAATGATGATTTTGTGATTTATTGTGACGCATCAAAGCAAGGTCTCGGTTGTGTATTAATGCAACGAACGAAGGTGATTGCTTATGCGTCTAGACAATTGAAGATTCACGAACAAAATTATACGACGCATGATTTGGAATTAGGCGCGGTTGTTTTTGCATTAAAGACTTGGAGGCACTACTTATATGGGGTCAAAAGTATTATATATACCGACCACAAAAGTCTTCAACACATATTTAATCAGAAACAACTGAATATGAGGCAGCGTAGGTGGATTGAATTATTGAATGATTACGACTTTGAGATTCGTTACCACCCGGGGAAGGCAAATATGGTAGCCGATGCCTTGAGCAGGAAGGACAGAGAACCCATTCGAGTAAAATCTATGAATATAATGATTCATAATAACCTTACTACTCAAATAAAGGAGGCGCAACAAGGAGTTTTAAAAGAGGGAAATTTAAAGGATGAAATACCTAAAGGATCGGAGAAGCATCTTAATATTCGGGAAGACGGAACCCGGTATAGGGCTGAAAGGATTTGGGTACCAAAATTTGGAGATATGAGAGAAATGGTACTTAGAGAAGCTCATAAAACCAGATACTCAATACATCCTGGAACGGGGAAGATGTACAAGGATCTCAAGAAACATTTTTGGTGGCCGGGTATGAAAGCCGATGTTGCTAAATACGTAGGAGAATGTTTGACGTGTTCTAAGGTTAAAGCTGAGCATCAGAAACCATCAGGTCTACCGCAACAACCCGAAATCCCGGAATGGAAATGGGAAAACATTACCATGGATTTCATCACTAAATTGCCAAGGACTGCAAGTGGTTTTGATACTATTTGGGTAATAGTTGATCGTCTCACCAAATCAGCACACTTCCTGCCAATAAGAGAAGATGACAAGATGGAGAAGTTAGCACGACTGTATTTGAAGGAAGTCATCTCCAGACATGGAATACCAATCTCTATTATCTCTGATCGGGATGGCAGATTTATTTCAAGATTCTGGCAGACATTACAGCAAGCATTAGGAACTCGTCTATGAAATGTCCCGTTCTTATTGATTAAAAACGTTCCATATTAATTGATTTCGTTGCGAGGTTTTGACCTCTATATGAGACGTTTTTCAAAGACTGCATTCATTTTAAAACAAACCATAACCTTTATTTCATCAATAAAGGTTTAAAAAGCTTTACGTAGATTATCAAATAATGATAATCTAAAATATCCTGTTTACACACGACCATTACATAATGGTTTACAATACAAATATGTTACAACAAAATAAGTTTCTTGAATGCAGTTTTTACACAATATCATACAAGCATGGACTCCAAATCTCGTCCTTATTTAAGTATGCGACAGCGGAAGCTCTTAATAATCACCTGAGAATAAACATGCTTAAAACTTCAACAAAAATGTTGGTGAGTTATAGGTTTAACCTATATATATCAAATCATAATAATAGACCACAAGATTTCATATTTCAATACACATCCCATACATAGAGATAAAAATCATTCATATGGTGAACACCTGGTAACCGACATTAACAAGATGCATATATAAGAATATCCCCATCATTCCGGGACACCCTTCGGATATGATATAAATTTCGAAGTACTAAAGCATCCGGTACTTTGGATGGGGTTTGTTAAGCCCAATAGATCTATCTTTAGGATTCGCGTCAATTAGGGTGTCTGTTCCCTAATTCTTAGATTACCAGACTTAATAAAAAGGGGCATATTCGATTTCGATAATTCAACCATAGAATGTAGTTTCACGTACTTGTGTCTATTTTGTAAATCATTTATAAAACCTGCATGTATTCTCATCCCAAAAATATTAGATTTTAAAAGTGGGACTATAACTCACTTTCACAGATTTTTACTTCGTCGGGAAGTAAGACTTGGCCACTGGTTGATTCACGAACCTATAACAATATATACATATATATCAAAGTATGTTCAAAATATATTTACAACACTTTTAATATATTTTGATGTTTTAAGTTTATTAAGTCAGCTGTCCTCGTTAGTAACCTACAACTAGTTGTCCACAGTTAGATGTACAGAAATAAATCGATAAATATTATCTTGAATCAATCCACGACCCAGTGTATACGTATCTCAGTATTGATCACAACTCAAATTATATATATTTTGGAATCAACCTCAACCCTGTATAGCTAACTCCAACATTCACATATAGAGTGTCTATGGTTGTTCCGAAATATATATAGATGTGTCGACATGATAGGTCGAAACATTGTATACGTGTCTATGGTATCTCAAGATTACATAATATACAATACAAGTTGATTAAGTTATGGTTGGAATAGATTTGTTACCAATTTTCACGTAACTAAAATGAGAAAAATTATCCAATCTTGTTTTACCCATAACTTCTTCATTTTAAATCCGTTTTGAGTGAATCAAATTGCTATGGTTTTATATTGAACTCTATTTTATGAATCTAAACAGAAAAGTATAGGTTTATAGTCGAAAAAATAAGTTACAAGTCGTTTTTGTAAAGGTAGTCATTTCAGTCGAAAGAACGACGTCTAGATGACCATTTTAGAAAACATACTTCCACTTTGAGTTTAACCATAATTTTTGGATATAGTTTCATGTTCATAATAAAAATCATTTTCTCAGAATAATAACTTTTAAATCAAAGTTTATCATAGTTTTTAATTAACTAACCCAAAACAGCCCGCGGTGTTACTACGACGGCGTAAATCCGGTTTTACGGTGTTTTTCGTGTTTCCAGGTTTTAAATCATTAAGTTAGCATATCATATAGATATAGAACATGTGTTTAGTTGATTTTAAAAGTCAAGTTAGAAGGATTAACTTTTCTTTGCGAACAAGTTTAGAATTAACTAAACTATGTTCTAGTGATTACAAGTTTAAACCTTCGAATAAGATAGCTTTATATGTATGAATCGAATGATGTTTTGAACATCATTACTACCTTAAGTTCCTTGGATAAACCTACTGGAAAAGAGAAAAATGGATCTAGCTTCAATGGATCCTTGGATGGCTCGAGGTTCTTGAAGCAAAATCATGACACGAAAACAAGTTCAAGTAAGATCATCACTTGAAATAAGATTGTTGTAGTTATAGAAATTGAACCAAAGTTTGAATATAATTATTACCTTGTATTAGAATGATAACCTACTGTAAGAAACAAGGATTTCTTGAGGTTGGATGATCACCTTACAAGATTGGAAGTGAGCTAGCAAACTTGAAAGTATTCTTGATTTTATGAAGCTAGAACTTTTGGAATTTATGAAGAACACTTAGAACTTGAAGATAGAACTTGAGAGAGATCAATTAGATGAAGAAAATTGAAGAATGAAAGTGTTTGTAGGTGTTTTTGGTCGTTGGTGTATGGATTAGATATAAAGGATATGTAATTTTGTTTTCATGTAAATAAGTCATGAATGATTACTCATATTTTTGTAATTTTATGAGATATTTCATGCTAGTTTCCAAATGATGGTTCCCACATGTGTTAGGTGACTCACATGGGCTGCTAAGAGCTGATCATTGGAGTGTATATACCAATAGTACATACATCTAAAAGCTGTGTATTGTACGAGTACAAATACGGGTGCATACGAGTAGAATTGTTGATGAAACTGAACGAGGATGTAATTGTAAGCATTTTTGTTAAGTAGAAGTATTTTTATAAGTGTCTTGAAGTCTTTCAAAAGTGTATGAATACATATTAAAACACTACATGTATATACATTTTAACTGAGTCGTTAAGTCATCGTTAGTCGTTACATGTAAATGTTGTTTTGAAACCTTTAGGTTAACGATCTTGTTGAATATTGTTAACCCATTGTTTATTATAATAAATGAGATGTTAAATTATTATATTATCATGATATTATGATATATAATATATCTTAGTATGATGTATATACAGTTAAATGTCATTACAACGATAATCGTTACATATATGTCTCGTTTCGAAATCATTAAGTTAGTAGTCTTATTTTTACATATGTATTTCATTGTTAATACACTTAATAATATATTTACTTATCATTTAACATAATTAACCAAGTGTATCAATATCTTAATATGATTCATATGTACCTAGTAATACGTTGTTATAACGATAATCGTTATATATATCGTTTTCGAGTTTCTTAAATTAATAGTCTCATTTTTATGTATATAACTCATTGTTAAAATACCTAATGAGATACATACTTATAATAAAAACATGTTAACTATATATATAACCATATATATGTCATCGTATAGTTTTTACAAGTTTTAACGTTCGTGAATCACCGGTCAACTTGGGTGGTCAATTGTCTATATGAAACATGTTTCAAATAATCAAGTCTTAACAAGTTTGATTGCTTAACATGTTGGAAACATTTAATCATGTAAATATCAATCTCAATTAATATATATAAACATGGAAAAGTTCGGGTCACTACAGTACCTTCCCGTTAAATAAATTTCGTCCCGAAATTTTAAGCTGTTGAAGGTGTTGACGAATCTTCTGGAAATAGATGCGGGTATTTCTTCTTCATCTGATCTTCACGCTCCCAGGTGAACTCGTGTCCTCTACGAGCATTCCATCGAACCTTAACAATTGGTATCTTGTTTTGCTTAAGTCTTTTAACCTCACGATCCATTATTTCAACGGGTTCTTCGATGAATTGGAGTTTTTCGTTGATTTGGATTTCATCTAACGGAATAGTGAGATCTTCTTTAGCAAAACATTTCTTCAAATTCGAGACGTGGAAAGTGTTATGTACAGTCGCGAGTTGTTGAGGTAACTCAAGTCGGTAAGCTACTGGTCCGACACGATCAATAATCTTGAATGGTCCAATATACCTTGGATTTAATTTCCCTCGTTTACCAAATCGAACAACGCCTTTCCAAGGTGCAACTTTAAGCATGACCATCTCTCCAATTTCAAATTCTATATCTTTTCTTTTAATGTCAGCGTAGCTCTTTTGTCGAGTTTGGGCGGTTTTCAACCGTTGTTGAATTTGGATGATCTTCTCGGTAGTTTCTTGTATAATCTCCGGACCCGTAATCTGTCTATCCCCCACTTCACTCCAACAAATCGGAGACCTGCACTTTCTACCATAAAGTGCTTTAAACGGCGCCATCTCAATGCTTGAATGGTAGCTGTTGTTGTAGGAAAATTCTGCTAATGGTAGATGTCGATCCCAACTGTTTCCGAAATCAATAACACATGCTCGTAGCATGTCTTCAAGCGTTTGTATCGTCCTTTCGCTCTGCCCATCAGTTTGTGGATGATAGGCAGTACTCATGTCTAGTCGAGTTCCTAATGCTTGCTGTAATGTCTGCCAGAATCTTGAAATAAATCTGCCATCCCTATCAGAGATAATAGAGATTGGTATTCCATGTCTGGAGATAACTTCCTTCAAATACAGTCGTGCTAACTTCTCCATCTTGTCATCTTCTCTTATTGGCAAGAAGTGTGCTGATTTGGTGAGACGATCAACTATTACCCAAATAGTATCAAAACCACTTGCAGTCCTTGGCAATTTAGTGATGAAATCCATGGTAATGTTTTCCCATTTCCATTCCGGGATTTCGGGTTGTTGAAGTAGACCTGATGGTTTTTGATGCTCAGCTTTGACCTTAGAACACGTCAAACATTCTCCTACGTATTTAGCAACATCGACTTTCATACCCGGCCACCAAAAGTGTTTCTTGAGATCCTTGTACATCTTCCCCGTTCCAGGATGTATTGAGTATCTGGTTTTATGAGCTTCTCTAAGTACCATTTCTCTCATATCTCCAAATTTTGGTACCCAAATCCTTTCAGCCCTATACCGGGTTTCGTCTTCCCGAATATTAAGATGTTTCTCCGATCCTTTGGGTATTTCATCCTTTAAATTTCTCTCTTTTAAAACTCCTTGTTGCGCCTCCTTTATTTGAGTAGTAAGGTTATTATGAATCATTATATTCATAGATTTTACTCGAATGGGTTCTCTGTCCTTCCTGCTCAAGGCATCGACTACCACATTTGCCTTCCCCGGGTGTTAACGAATCTCAAAGTCGTAATCATTCAATAATTCAATCCACCTACGCTGCCTCATATTCAGTTGTTTCTGATTAAATATGTGTTGAAGACTTTTGTGGTCGGTATATATAATACTTTTGACCCCATATAAGTAGTGCCTCCAAGTCTTTAATGCAAAAACAACCGTGCCTAATTCCAAATCATGCGTCGTATAATTTTGTTCGTGAATCTTCAATTGTCTAGACGCATAAGCAATCACCTTCGTTCGTTGCATTAATACACAACCGAAACCTTGCTTTGATGCGTCACAATAAATCACAAAATCATCATTCCCTTCAGGCAATGACAATATAGGTGCCGTAGTTAGCTTTTTCTTCAATAACTGAAACGCTTTCTCTTGTTCATCATTCCATTCAAATTTCTTCCCTTTATGCGTTAATGCAGTCAAGGGTTTTGCTATTCTGGAAAAGTCTTGGATGAACCTTCTGTAGTAACCAGCTAGTCCAAAAAACTGGCGTATGTGTTTCGGAGTTTTCGGGGTTTCCCACTTTTCAACAGTTTCTATCTTTGTCGGATCCACCTTAATACCTTCTTTGTTCACTATGTGACCGAGGAATTGAACTTCTTCCAACCAAAATGCACACTTTGAAAACTTAGCGTACAATTCTTCCTTCCTCAATACTTCTAACACCTTTCTCAAATGTTCACCGTGTTCTTGGTCATTCTTTGAGTAAATAAGTATGTCATCAATGAAAACAATGACAAACTTGTCAAGGTATGGTCCACACACTCGGTTCATAAGGTCCATGAACACAGCTGGTGCATTAGTTAAACCAAACGGCATGACCATAAACTCGTAATGACCGTAACGTGTTCTGAAAGCAGTCTTTGGAATATCATCTTCTTTCACCCGCATTTGATGATACCCGGAACGTAAGTCAATCTTTGAATAAACAGACGAGCCTTGTAGTTGATCAAATAAGTCGTCGATTCTCGGTAGTGGGTAGCGGTTCTTGATGGTAAGTTTGTTCAACTCTCGGTAGTCGATACACAACCTGAATGTACCATCTTTCTTCTTGACAAACAAACAGGAGCTCCCCACGGTGATGTACTTGGTCGAATGAAACCACGCTCTAAAAGTTCTTGTAATTGGCTTTGCAGTTCTTTCATCTCGCTGGGTGCGAGTCTGTAAGGAGCACGAGCTATTGGTGCAGCTCCTGGTACAAGATCTATTTGAAATTCAACGGATCGATGTGGGGGTAATCCCGGTAATTCTTTCGGAAATACATCGGGAAATTCTTTTGCAATGGGAACATCATTGATGCTCTTTTCTTCAGTTTGTACTTTCTTGACGTGTGCTAGAACAGCATAGCAACCTTTTCTTATTAGTTTTTGTGCCTTCAAATTACTAATAAGATGTAGCTTCGTGTTGCCCTTTTCTCCGTACACCATTAAGGGTTTTCCTTTTTCTCGTATAATGCGAATTGCATTTTTGTAACAAACGATCTCTGCTTTCACTTCTTTCAACCAGTCCATACCGATTATCACATCAAAACTCCCTAACTCTACTGGTATCAAGTCAATCTTAAATGTTTCGCTAACCAGTTTAATTTCTCGATTCCGACATATATTATCTTCTGAAATTAATTTACCATTTGCTAATTCGAGTAAAAATTTACTATCCAAAGGCGTCAATGGACAACTTAATTTAGCACAAAAATCTCTACTCATATAGCTTCTATCCACACCCGAATCAAATAAAACGTAAGCAGATTTATTGTCAATAAGAAACGTACCCGTAACAAGCTCCGGGTCTTCCTGTGCCTCTGCCGCATTAATATTGAAAACTCTTCCGCGGCCTTGTCCATTCGTGTTCTCCTGGTTCGGGCAATTTCTAATAATGTGGCCTGGTTTTCCACATTTATAACAAACTACATTGGCATAACTTGCTCCGACACTACTTGCACCGCCATTACTCGTTCCGACACCATTTGTTCCTTTCGTTCTATTAACCCCTGGTCCGTAGACCTCACACTTCGCCGCGCTATGACCGTTTCTTTTACACTTGTTGTAAAATTTGGTGCAGAACCCCGAGTGATACTTTTCACACCTTTGGCATAGCTGCTTCTGATTGTTGTTGTTGTTGCGGTTATTATTGTTGTTGGGATGATTGTTGTAGTAGTTGTTGTTGTTGTTGTTGTTGTTGTTGTTGGGCCGTTTGTTGTAGTTGCGATTGATGTTGCGATTGTTGGGATAATTGTTGCGATTATTGTTGTAATTGCTGTTGTTGTTGTATTGGTGATTCTTATCACCGTTTTCCTCCCACTTTCTTTTGACTTGCTTCACATTGGCCTCTTCAGCAGTCTGTTCTTTAATTCTTTCTTCAATCTGGTTCACTAGTTTGTGAGCCATTCTACATGCCTGTTGTATGGAGGCGGGCTCGTGTGAACTTATATCTTCTTGGATTCTTTCCGGTAATCCTTTCACAAACGCGTCGATCTTCTCTTCCTCATCTTCGAATGCTCCCGGACACAATAGGCACAATTCTGTGAATCGTCTTTCGTATGTGGTAATATCAAATCCTTGGGTTGGTAACCCTCTAAGTTCTGTCTTGAGCTTATTGACCTCGGTTCTGGGACGGTACTTCTCGTTCATCAAGTGCTTGAATGCTGACCACGGTAGTGCGTAAGCATCATCTTGTCCCACTTGCTCTAGATAGGTATTCCACCATGTTAACGCAGAACCTGTGAAGGTATGCGTAGTGTACTTCACTTTGTCCTCTTCAGTACACTTACTTATGGCAAACACCGATTCGACCTTCTCGGTCCACCGTTTCAATCCGATCGGTCCTTCGGTTCTATCAAATTCCAAAGGTTTGCAGGCAGTGAATTCTTTGTAGGTGCATCCTACACGATTTCCGGTAGTGCCAGATCCAAGGTTATTGTTGGTATGTAGTGCAGCCTGTACTGCGGCTATGTTTGAAGCTAGAAAAGTACGGAATTCCTCTTCATTCATATTCACGGTGTGTCGAGTAGTTGGTGCCATTTCCTTCAAAATAGTCAAATGGAACAAGTTAATCATACAGAATATTAAGAGTAGTTAATAGTATTTCGTAGCATAATATGAACTCATTTATAAAAGCTTTTTCTTCATATTAGCGTTTTATAAGTTTAAATTCGGGTAGTACCTATCCGTTAAGTTCATACTTAGTAGCTAATATACAATTCAACTACTACAATTCTATATGAAAAACTGATTATAATAATATTTCGCGTTCAAACTTTTACACAATATTTTACAAACTTACAATACCGCTTATTTTACATATAGCATGAAATATAGCACACAATAAATTTGATACAAGATGGTTGTGAAGATAATTCTAGCTAGTACACAAGTCGTTCAGCAAAGGCAATAAAGACACGTAATTCATACGTCCAGAAACAAGTCATGCATTCTGGTTTTACTAGGATTACTTCCCATCCTTGGTCTTGTGGAACATAACCGTTATGGCCATTGATAAAACAGCGTGTTGTAACGTCGTCAAAGGGACGAGGGTTACGTAATGTCCAACAGTCCCGTAACAATCTAAAAACCTCATTTCTTACCCCAATTAACGACTCCGTCACTTGTGGGAACGTTTTGTTTAATAGTTGTAGCCCGATGTTCTTGTTCTCACTTTGGTGAGAAGCGAACATTACTAATCCGTAAGCATAACATGCTTCTTTATGTTGCATGTTAGCCGCTTTTTCTAAATCATGAAGTCCTATATTCGGATATACTGAGTCAAAATAATTTCTTAACCCGTTGCGTAAAATAGCATTTGGGTTCCCCGCAATATATGCGTCAAAGTAAACACATCGTAACTTATGGATTTCCCAATGTGATATCCCCCATCTTTCAAACGAAAGCCTTTTATAAACCAAGGCATTCTTGGAACGTTCTTCGAATGTCTTACAAACTGATCTCGCCTTAAATAGTTGTGCCGAAGAATTCTGACCGACTCTAGACAAGATTTCATCAATCATGTCTCCGGGTAGGTCTCTTAAAATATTGGGTTGTCTATCCATTTTGTGTTTTTATACTGTAAAATAGACAAGAGTTAGATTCATAAAAAAAAATACTTATTAATACAAGAAATTTTTACATATATCATAAAGCATAAGCACACTATATTACATATATTACACCACACGAATACAACTATCTTATTCCGACTCGCTTGTTTCTTCTTCTTCGGTTTTGGATCGTTTTTCCAAGTTTCTAGGGATATATGATGTTCCCCTAATACGAGCCGTCGTTGTCCACATTGGTTTAGAAAAACCTGGTGGTTTAGAGGTTCCCGGGTCATTGTTACAACTTCAGGACTTCGGGGGTTGACGATACATATAAAGTTCATCGGGGTTGGAATTAGATTTCTCTATTTTTATGCCCTTTCCCTTATTATTTTCTTTTGCCTTTTTAAATTCAGTTGGGGTAATTTCTATAACATCATCGGAATTCTCGTCGGAATCCGATTCATCGGAGAATTGGTAATGCTCCCAATATTTTGCTTCCTTGGCGGAAACACCATTGACCATAATTAACCTTGGTCGGTTAGTTGAGGATTTTCTTTTACTTAACCGTTTTATTATTTCCCCCACCGGTTCTATTTCTTCATCCGGTTCCGATTCTTCTTCCGGTTCCGATTCTTCTTCCGGTTCCGACTATTCTTCCGGTTCCTCTTCGGGAACTTGTGAATCAGTCCACGAATCATTCCAATTTACATTTGACTCTTCATTATTATTAGGTGAGTCAATGGGACTTGTTCTAGAGGTAGACATCTATCACATAATATCAAACGCGTTAAGAGATTAATATATCACATAATATTCACATGTTAAAAATATATAGTTTCCAACAAAATTTGTTAAGCAATCATTTTTCAAGTAAACACGGTTGAAGTCCAGACTCACTAATGCATCCTAACAAACTCGATAAGACACACTAATGCAAAATTCTGGTTCTCTAAGACCAACGCTCGGATACCAACTGAAATGTCCCGTTCTTATTGATTAAAAACGTTCCATATTAATTGATTTCGTTGCGAGGTTTTGACCTCTATATGAGACATTTTTCAAAGACTGCATTCATTTTAAAACAAACCATAACCTTTATTTCATCAATAAAGGTTTAAAAAGCTTTACGTAGATTATCAAATAATGATAATCTAAAATATCCTGTTTACACACGACCATTACATAATGGTTTACAATACAAATATGTTACAACAAAATAAGTTTCTTGAATGCAGTTTTTACACAATATCATACAAGCATGGACTCCAAATCTCATCCTTATTTAAGTATGCGACAGCGGAAGCTCTTAATAATCACCTGAGAATAAACATGCTTAAAACGTCAACAAAAATGTTGGTGAGTTATAGGTTTAACCTATATATATCAAATCATAATAATAGACCACAAGATTTCATATTTCAATACACATCCCATACATAGAGATAAAAATCATTCATATGGTGAACACCTGGTAACCGACATTAACAAGATACATATATAAGAATATCCCCATCATTTCGGGACACCCTTCGGATATGATATAAATTTCGAAGTACTAAAGCATCCGGTACTTTGGATGGGGTTTGTTAAGCCCAATAGATCTATCTTTAGGATTCGCGTCAATTAGGGTGTCTGTTCCCTAATTCTTAGATTACCAGACTTAATAAAAAGGGGCATATTCGATTTCGATAATTCAACCATAGAATGTAGTTTCACGTACTTGTGTCTATTTTGTAAATCATTTATAAAACTTGCATGTATTCTCATCCCAAAAATATTAGATTTTAAAAGTGGGACTATAACTCACTTTCACAGATTTTTACTTCGTCGGGAAGTAAGACTTGGCCACTGGTTGATTCACGAACCTATAACAATATATACATATATATCAAAGTATGTTCAAAATATATTTACAACACTTTTAATATATTTTGATGTTTTAAGTTTATTAAGTCAGCCGTCCTCGTTAGTAACCTACAACTAGTTGTCCACAGTTAGATGTACAGAAATAAATCGATAAATATTATCTTGAATCAATCCACGACCCAGTGTATATGTATCTCAGTATTGATCACAACTCAAACTATATATATTTTGGAATCAACCTCAACCCTGTATAGCTAACTCCAACATTCACATATAGAGTGTCTATGGTTGTTCCGAAATATATATAGATGTGTCGACATGATAGGTCGAAACAGTGTATACGTGTCTATGGTATCTCAAGATTACATAATATACAATACAAGTTGATTAAGTTATGGTTGGAATAGATTTGTTACTAATTTTCACGTAGCTAAAATGAGAAAAATTATCCAATCTTGTTTTACCCATAACTTCTTCATTTTAAATCCGTTTTGAGTGAATCAAATTGCTATGGTTTCATATTGAACTCTATTTTATGAATCTAAACAGAAAAGTATAGGTTTATAGTCGGAAAAATAAGTTACAAGTCGTTTTTGTAAAGGTAGTCATTTCAGTCGAAAGAACGACGTCTAGATGACCATTTTAGAAAACATACTTCCACTTTGAGTTTAACCATAATTTTTGAATATAGTTTCATGTTCATAATAAAAATCATTTTCTCAGAATAATAACTTTTAAATCAAAGTTTATCATAGTTTTTAATTAACTAACCCAAAACAGCCCGCGGTGTTACTACGACGGCATAAATCTGGTTTTACGGTGTTTTTCGTGTTTCCAGGTTTTAAATCATTAAGTTACCATATCATATAGATATAGAACATGTGTTTAGTTGATTTTAAAAGTCAAGTTAGAAGGATTAACTTTTGTTTGCGAACAAGTTTAGAATTAACTAAACTATGTTCTAGTGATTACAAGTTTAAACCTTCGAATAAGATAGCTTTATATGTATGAATCGAATGATGTTATGAACATCATTACTACCTTAAGTTCCTTGGATAAACCTACTGGAAAAGAGAAAAATGGATCTAGCTTCAATGGATCCTTGGATGGCTCGAAGTTCTTGAAGCAAAATCATGACACGAAAACAAGTTCAAGTAAGATCATCACTTGAAATAAGATTGTTGTAGTTATAGAAATTGAATCAAAGTTTGAATATAATTATTACCTTGTATTAGAATGATAACCTACTGTAAGAAACAAGGATTTCTTGAGGTTGGATGATCACCTTACAAGATTGGAAGTGAGCTAGCAAACTTGAAAGTATTCTTGATTTTATGAAACTAGAACTTTTGGAATTTATGAAGAACACTTAGAACTTGAAGATAGAACTTGAGAGAGATCAATTAGATGAAGAAAATTGAAGAATGAAAGTGTTTGTAGGTGTTTTTGGTCGTTGGTGTATGGATTAGATATAAAGGATATGTAATTTTGTTTTCATGTAAATAAGTCATGAATGATTACTCATATTTTTGTAATTTTATGAGATATTTAATGCTAGTTGCCAAATGATGGTTCCCACATGTGTTAGGTGACTCACATGGGCTGCTAAGATCTGATCATTGGAGTGTATATACCAATAGTACATACATCTAAAAGCTGTGTATTGTACGAGTACGAATACGGGTGCATACGAGTAGAATTGTTGATGAAACTGAACGAGGATGTAATTGTAAGAATTTTTGTTAAGTAGAAGTATTTTTATAAGTGTCTTGAAGTCTTTCAAAAGTGTATGAATACATATTAAAACACTACATGTATATACATTTTAACTGAGTCGTTAAGTCATCGTTAGTCGTTACATGTAAATGTTGTTTTGAAACCTTTAGGTTAACGATCTTGTTGAATATGTTAACCCATTGTTGATTATACCAAATGAGATGTTAAATTATTATATTATCATGATATTATGATATATAATATATCTTAGTATGATGTATATACAGTTAAATGTCGTTACAACGATAATCGTTACATATATGTCTCGTTTCGAAATCATTAAGTTAGTAGTCTTATTTTTACATATGTATTTCATTGTTAATACACTTAATAATATATTTACTTATCATTTAACATAATTAACCAAGTGTATCAATATCTTAATATGATTCATATGTACCTAGAAAGACGTTGTTATAACGATAATCGTTATATATATCGTTTTCGAGTTTCTTAAATTAATAGTCTCATTTTTATGTATATAACTCATTGTTAAAATACCTAATGAGATACATACTTATAATAAAAACATGTTAACTATATATATAACCATATATATGTCATCGTATAGTTTTTACAAGTTTTAACGTTCGTGAATCACCGGTCAACTTGGGTGGTCAATTGTCTATATGAATCATATTTCAAATAATCAAGTCTTAACAAGTTTGATTGCTTAACATGTTGGAAACATTTAATCATGTAAATATCAATCTCAATTAATATATATAAACATGGAAAAGTTCGGGTCACTACAGTCTAGACATGAGTACTGCCTATCATCCACAAACTGATGGGCAGAGTGAAAGGACGATACAAACGCTTGAAGACATGCTACGAGCATGTGTTATTGATTTCGAAAACAGTTGGGATCGACATCTACCGTTAGCAGAATTTTCCTACAACAACAGCTACCATTCAAGCATTGAGATGGCGCCGTTTGAAGCACTTTATGGTAGAAAGTGCAGGTCTCCGATTTGTTGGAGTGAAGTGGGGGATAGACAGATTACGGGTCCGGAGATTATACAAGAAACTACCGAGAAGATCATCCAAATTCAACAACGATTGAAAATCGCCCAAAGTCGACAAAAGAGCTACGCTGACATTAAAAGAAAAGATATAGAATTTGAAATTGGAGAGATGGTCATACTTAAAGTTGCACCTTGGAAAGGCGTTGTTCGATTTGGTAAACGAGGGAAATTAAATCTAAGGTATATTGGACCATTCAAGATTATTGATCGTGTCGGACCAGTAGCTTACCGACTTGAGTTACCTCAACAACTCGCGGGTGTATATAACACTTTCCACGTCTCGAATTTGAAGAAATGTTTTGCTAAAGAAGATCTCACTATTCCGTTAGATGAAATCCAAATCAACGAAAAACTTCAATTCATCGAAGAACCCGTTGAAATAATGGATCGTGAGGTTAAAAGACTTAAGCAAAACAAGATACCAATTGTTAAGGTATGATGGAATGCTCGTAGAGGACCCGAGTTCACCTGGGAGCGTGAAGATCAGATGAAGAAGAAATATCCGCATCTATTTCCAGAAGATTCGTCAACACCTTCAATAGCTTAAAATTTCGGGACGAAATTTATTTAACGGGTAGGTACTGTAGTGACCCGAACTTTTCCATGTTTATATATATTAATTGAGATTGATATTTACATGATTAAATGTTTCCAACATGTTAAGCAATCAAACTTGTTAAGACTTGATTAATTGAAATATGTTTCATATAGACAATTGACCACCCAAGTTGACCGGTGATTCACGAACGTTAAAACTTGTAAAAACTATATGATGACATATATATAGATATATATATAGTTAACATGATACTATGATAAGTAAACATATCATTAAGTATATTAAAAATGAACTACATATGTAAAAACAAGACTACTAACTTAATGATTTTTAAACGAGACATATATGTAACGATTATCGTTGTAAAGACATTTAATGTATATATATCATATTAAGAGATATTCATACATGATAATATCATGATAATATAATAATTTAAAATCTCATTTGATATTATAAACATTGGGTTAACAACATTTAACAAGATCGTTAACCTAAAGGTTTCAAAACAACACTTACATGTAACGACTAACGATGACTTAACGACTTAGTTAAAATGTATATACATGTAGTGTTTTAATATGTATTTATACACTTTTGAAAGACTTCAATACACTTATCAAAATACTTCTACTTAACAAAAATGCTTACAATTACATCCTCGTTCAGTTTCATCAACAATTCTACTCGTATGCACCCGTATTCGTACTCGTACAATACACAGCTTTTAGATGTATGTACTATTGGTATATACACTCCAATGATCAACTCATAGCAGCCCATGTGAGTCACCTAACACATGTGGGAACCATCATTTGGCAACTAGCATGAAAACAAAATTACATATCCTTTATATCTAATCCATACACCAACGACCAAAAACACCTACAAACACTTTCATTCTTCAATTTTCTTCATCTAATTGATCTCTCTCAAGTTCTATCTTCAAGTTCTAAGTGTTCTTCATAAATTCTACAAGTTCTAGTTACATAAAATCAAGAATACTTTCAAGTTTGCTAGCTCACTTCCAATCTTGTATGGTGATCATCCAACCTCAAGAAATCTTTGTTTCTTACAGTAGGTTATCATTCTAATACAAGGTAATAATCATATTCAAACTTTGGTTCAATTTCTATAACTATAACAATCTTATTTCAAGTGATGATCTTACTTGAACTTGTTTTCGTGTCATGATTCTGCTTCAAGAACTTCGAGCCATCCAAGGATCCGTTGAAGCTAGATCCATTTTTCTCTTTTCCAGTAGGTTTATCCAAGGAACTTAAGGTAGTAATGATGTTCATAACATCATTCAATTCATACATATAAAGCTATCTTATTCGAAGGTTTAAACTTGTAATCACTAGAACATAGTTTAGTTAATTCTAAACTTGTTCGCAAACAAAAGTTAATCCTTCTAACTTGACTTTTAAAATCAACTAAACACATGTTCTATATCTATATGATATGCTAACTTAATGATTTAAAACCTGGAAACACGAAAAACACCGTAAAACCGGATTTACGCCGTCGTAGTAACACCGCGGGCTGTTTTGGGTTAGTTAATTAAAAACTATGATAAACTTTGATTTAAAAGTTGTTATTCTGAGAAAATGATTTTTATTATGAACATGAAACTATATCCAAAAATTATGGTTAAACTCAAAGTGGAAGTATGTTTTCTAAAATGGTCATCTAGACGTCGTTCTTTCGACTGAAATGACTACCTTTACAAAAACGACTTGTAACTTATTTTTCTGACTATAAACCTATACTTTTTCTGTTTAGATTCATAAAATAGAGTTCAATATGAAACCATAGCAATTTGATTCACTCAAAACGGATTTAAAATGAAGAAGTTATGGGTAAAACAAGATTGGATAATTTTTCTCATTTTAACTACGTGAAAATTGGTAACAAATCTATTCCAACCATAACTTAATCAACTTGTATTGTATATTATGTAATCTTGAGATACCATAGAAACGTATACAATGTTTCGACCTATCATGTCGACACATCTATATATATTTCGGAACAACCATAAACACTCTATATGTGAATGTTGGAGTTAGCTATACAGGGTTGAGGTTGATTCCAAAATATATATAGTTTGAGTTGTGATCAATACTGAGATACGTATACACTGGGTCGTGGATTGATTCAAGATAATATTTATCGATTTATTTCTGTACATCTAACTGTGGACAACTAGTTGTAGGTTACTAACGAGGACAGTTGACTTAATAAACTTAAAACATCAAAATATATTAAAAGTGTTGTAAATATATTTTGAACATACTTTGATATATATGTATATATTGTTATAGGTTCGTGAATCAACCAGTGGCCAAGTCTTACTTCCCGACGAAGTAAAAATCTGTGAAAGTGAGTTATACTCCCACTTTTAAAATCTAATATTTTTGGGATGAGAATACATGCAAGTTTTATAAATGATTTACAAAATAGACACAAGTACGTGAAACTACATTCTATGGTTGAATTATCGAAATCGAATATGCCCCTTTTTATTAAGTCTGGTAATCTAAGAATTAGGGAACAGACACCCTAATTGACGTGAATCCTAAAGATTGATCTATTGGGCTTAACAAACCCCATCCAAAGTTCCGGATGCTTTAGTACTTCAAAATTTATATCATATCCGAAGGGTGTCCCGGAATGATGGGGATATTCTTATATATGCATCTTGTTAATGTCAGTTACCAGGTGTTCACCATATGAATGATTTTTATCTCTATGTATGGGATGTGTATTGAAATATGAAATTTTGTGGTCTATTATTATGATTTGATATATATAGGTTAAACCTATAACTCACCAACATTTTTGTTGACGTTTTAAGCATGTTTATTCTCAGGTGATTATTAAGAGCTTCCGCTGTCACATACTTAAATAAGGACGAGATTTGGAGTCCATGCTTGTATGATATTATGTAAAAACTGCATTCAAGAAACTTATTTTGTTGTAACATATTTGTATTGTAAACCATTATGTAATGGTCGTGTGTAAACAGGATATTTTAGATTATTATTATTTGATAATCTACGTAAAGCTTTTTAAACCTTTATTGATGAAATAAAGGTAATGGTTTGTTTTAAAAATGAATGCAGTCTTTGAAAAACGTCTCATATAGAGGTCAAAACCTCGCAACGAAATCAATTAATATGGAACGTTTTTAATCAATAAGAACGGGACATTTCAACAGCAATTACAACAATAATCGCAACAATTATCCCAACAATCGCAAAATCAATCGCAACTACAACAAACGGCCAAACAACAACAACAACAACAACAGCAACTACAACAATCATCCCAACAACAATAATAACCGCAACAACAACAACAATCAGAAGCAGCTATGCTAAAGGTGTGAAAAGTATCACTCGGGGTTCTGCACCAAATTTTGCAACAAGTGTAAAAGAAATGGTCATAGCGCGGCGAAGTGTGAGGTCTACGGACCAGGGGTTAATAGAACGAAAGGAACAAATGGTGTCAGAACGAGTAATGGTGGAGCAAGTAGTGTCGGAGCAAGTTATGCCAATGTAGTTTGTTATAAATGTGGAAAACCGGGCCACATTATTAGAAATTGCCCGAACCAGGAGAACATGAATGGACAAGGCCGCGGAAGAGTTTTCAATATTAATGCGGCAGAGGCACAGGAAGACCCGGAGCTTGTTATGGGTACGTTTCTTATTGACAATAAATCTGCTTACGTTTTATTTGATTCGGGTGCGGATAGAAGCTATATGAGTAGAGATTTTTGTGCTAAATTAAGTTGTCCATTAACGCCTTTGGATAGTAAATTTTTACTCGAATTAGCAAATGGTAAATTAATTTCAGCAGATAATATATATCGGAATCGAGAAATTAAACTGGTTAGCGATATGTAAGACCCGTGTATTTTATTGTGAACATGTAATTATAAGTGATTCGGATGGTGGGGTTTCGTTACATAATTTAAAACGAGGAAAGAAGCTGATCTGGGCGGGTGCGCGCCGCGCGACCCACTCGCGCGCCGCGCGAAATCGAGCTGACAGCTCACCTCTTTTTATTTAATTTATGGCATGGGCATTTTGGTAAAATCACATGGAATCCGAACTAAAGGCCATAAGATCAGTTTGTGGAGTGTTATAGCTTCATTACCACCAACCTTATCTCCTTCCACCTAAACTTTAGAGAGAGAGAGAGATACTTAGTGAGAGAAAGCTTGAATCAAGGAAGAAGGAGGCAATTTCGGGTCGAATTGCGAGTTCTAAAGTTGTTCATCTAGTTACTAGCTACGTGGTGATTGTGGCGGTAAGTTCTAAACCTAATTCCTTGTTGTAAATTGTTTAAGGGTTAGGGTTTGGAGTAAAGGATGAACATCAAACCCATTTATTAGTGATTTTGGGGTGTTCTTGGGTAAATTGTGTCATGAAGACTAAATGGTAACTAACCTAGGGTTTCATAGTACTAATTGATGTTTATGAACCCTAATAGGTTAGTTAATTACTAGCACACATTTATATAAGTAAATGGGTGTTAATTGGGTGTGGATGACCCAAATGGGTGTATTGACTTTAAATTGGTCAAATGGGTTAAAATGGACCTAGGATAGTAATGCTTGTGATTAATGCACAAACCTAGCGTTAAAAGTTGTTTTAGGACCTAACTTGGTTAATGTTAGGGTTTTTGGCGAAAGATGACCCGATTTTAGGGTTAAGTGTTAAAATGGGTCAAGATGAGTAATGTTGACCTAGTTGGGTTAAATTGGTGAAAGATGACCCAAAGGGTGTTAACCTAGAGTTCATTCATGTGTTTGAGGTTTTGTAAGTGTTGAATTGAGTTGCTAATCATTAGCACTCTTATGAATGATGAAAGACTTGAAAATGGGTCAAATGAGTCAAGGTTGACCGAAAGGGATGAAACGGGTATGAAATACCCTAAGTTTATTCTAGTTGAAGTTAGTAGACTATAATTCGCTAGTTTTAGTGATTAAAGTTGAGTCTTGGCCATTTATGGGTGGTTTCGGTATAGTCGAGCTATTTAATGCATATTGGGTCATTAAATGCTCAAGTGTAAGTATTGTGGTTAATTCCACTAGTTGCGTAATTGAATGTGTACTTATGTATTAGGTACGATTGCTTTGAAGATCGGAAGTGCATAATCATCATCTTGGCGCTAAGGTGAGTGGAATAATTATGCGTGTACGTATATAATGTATTTATTTGTGTGTACGAATGTGGAATTGTCGCGGTGTTTAAGACACCACATTCTAGGTAACGAGTAGTATTGTCGCGGTGTTTAAGACACTACTCATTGTATGTTTGACGAGTGGTATTGTCGCGGTGTTTAAGACACTACTCATTGTTTAATTGACATGTGGTATTGTCGCGGTGTTTAAGACACCACATTGTCATGGGAGTGGAATTGTCGCGGTGTTTAAGACACCACTCATTGTATTGAATGAAGTGTGGATTCGTCGCGGTGTTTAAGACGCCACATTATCGTAAGGGTGAGTTAGTCGCGGTGTTCAAGACATCACCCGGGGGATTAGTGATTACGCGGTGTGTAAGTAACACTAGTGGATGTTATGAACTCCAACGGTCTTGTAAGTACCGTTTCCCTTGTTCGAATTGGTTAACCAAGGTTGCGTGAATTAGGTATTGAATGTATTTAATTATGAATCGTATGCTATTGTATTATTAGCTACTCGTGGATTTGCGGTTTATGGTATATGCATAATATTGTTGTATGATTGTCGAAATGTTAAACCGAGTATGATGTTGTGTAAGTGATGCAAGTAGGTAGATTATATATGTATATGTATAATTATTTTGCTCACTAAGCTTTGCTTACCCTCTCGTTGTTTACCTTTTTATAGGTTCGTGTGTGGATAAGGGTAAGGGCATTACCTTGGATTAAGTTTCCCGCTTTGATGATTAGGAAGCGCTTTTGGCTTTGGCTTGGAGTTTGACCGAGACTTGGGTAGTTTAACCCCAAACACCATGCTCGTTGTGTCGTTTGGCAATTAAACTTTTTGTGGATGAAACTCTAATTTGTATTAAATTTGTATTTTTACACTTAGCTGCGTTTTGGGCACGTGTGGGCCCCACTTTGTAAAACTCGTTTAAACCTTAGTTATGTGTTAGTTTTACATATATAAATGTTCGGTTAAAAGCGTTTTGGCTAAATGTGTCGGGAAGCACCTAATCTTTTTCGCATTAAAGCGCACCGGGGACAGCCCCTTTTTGCGCGGCGCACAAGGGTGTCCGCGCGGCGCGCAACCTGTCATCCAGCAAAAAAAAATTTATTTTTTTTTGTTTTGTTTGTCTCGAAATTTGATAGGTTTAGTCGGCGGTTGGTTTGGGTTGTTACAAGTGGTATCAGAGCATGGTCTAAGGGATTTAGGTGACTTGAGATAGGCGCCTAGACTTAGACTTTTGTGTGTGCATTGTGCGGGACGTGTAGGACTTTGGGTCGGACCGGGACTTGGTTAGCACATAGATTTATATGAACTAATCATACGTTATTTGTTTGTGTTGTGTAGCGATCATCAAGCGAAATGGACGTTGTACTAGCGAGTTAACGCGACGTGCTCGCGTAGTAATGATTAGCTACCCTTACTACGGGTGCAAATTGTAGCGACCCGACCAAATCATGTTTGACGGCGCCGTCTACTTAGGTCCCGTTACGTGGTCATAAGTCTTTAAGACAAAGTTTGACCAAAATATGTCGCCTTCATTTCAAAATAAAGATTGTTCCCAAAGTTTACAAGAATTGTTCAACCAATAGTTAAGTTACAACGTTATAATTCGAATGAAATCTAGGCGACACGGTTTAAAGTAAAGTCAAAAGACGCTCCATGAAATGCACATATACTCGACATCCAATGCAAGTATCAAATAATGAGCGGAAGCATGTATCATGTATCGTTCAAGGACCTGAGAAAAACATAGAAATCCGTCAACGAAAACGTTGGTGAAATCATAGGTTTAAGTAAGTAAGTACAAGTGAACCACAAGATTTGCATCAATGAAATAATAGTAATACATTCCAAAAGTTTGTTTCACGAGCACCCAATTATCAAAGCTTAACATTCCTTCCATTGTATACCCCATCACTTAGTGCTAGAACAAACACTGATTCTCGAAAATATATTTCATCCGTAGACGGTAGCGAACCGTCAAAGATGAGGGTTGTCAACCCATATGGCCATATAACATAAGTTCTCGCTTACACCCGGCAAGTGTAACTAATGATAATCGAATTGAGGATTTTTGTTCTAAACTCGTATGTAGAATGTTTGTTTTCCCGTTCTTGTGTTCACTTAGTTCAAAAGAATCGTTTATGTTTTCTCATCCCAATATAAGTTCAAAAAGAGTAAAAGTGGGACTATGATCTCACCTTGAGTGCAAGAGTTAATAAAGTACTTCAACAAGTAGACGCGTGCAAAGACAAAGCTAGTCTTGACCTAAACATATAGGTTGTATCAATAACGGTAAACACAAACGGTCAAAGATGTTCAATTAGTCCTATGGCTCGTTACGACTCGATTATTTAGCATGTGAAATCAAATTGTCAAGTTTCATGCAAGATACAAGTATATAAACAAGTTAGGAAGGTTGCAAAAATCATTTGGTTAAGTTTGACAAAAAGTCAAACTTTGGTCGGTCAAAGTCAACGAAAAAGTCAACACGTTCGGGTCGTGTCCCGAACTATTTTTCTGAGGTTTTTAATCATGTATGAGCATGCTAGGACAAGTTACATGTGAATCGGAGGTGCGTAGCATAGCAAACATTATTCGAAAATTGACCAAGTTGGACAGACCCAAACGGCGCGCCGCGCGGGTATATGGCGCGCCGCGCGGGTACCTGTGCAGAGAATTCTGGCAGTTTTTAAGTTTTATGCACGAACCTAACTTCAAACAATCACCATTTATGATCCGCAAACAATCAAGACAAGTATCTTATACCGTTGGGAAGGTAATTTGACGAGGAAAACAACTAAACACATTTCATCAATCAATCTACCTATTACAACAACCAAAACCGCATCTAATGCTTAACATTAACCGCATACAAGTTCATAAATGCGATTCAATGATTCGGGCAACCAATTTACATGAATGATATGCCGTTTCGAAGGTAATCAAGCATACAATCCAACTAAACACTTACCAATAATAATCCATGGCATTCAATGCATCAAAAGTCCATTTCAAGTTCATCAAACCCTAACCCAAATTCACCAAAATCACTAATCAAGTTCATGAAGTTTTCTAAGGCAACCTACACATCAAATTGAAGCTAGTGATGCTAGTAACACAATTAAAACATCAACTTTTAACATCTAACAACATATGATCATCCAAAATTCAAGAACAACACACCAAAATTCAAGTTCATGCTAGTTACACTAAAACAACGAGATCGAGCATATAAATCATCTATTCGTGTTAGACTTGAGCCATAGACACTAATTAACACTTTTATAAGTTAAAAACATCAAGAACACAAAATCTAGTGATTTTAGAAAGTTACCCAAATGAGATGAAGTTGGTACCAAAATGAAGAGGATGAAGAGAGGATCACAAATATGTAGTTTATTTTGTTGTAAGCCTCCTAGATCGAATTTAGATGATGATTGAATGAATTTGGTTTTGAGTGTGTGTTCTTGCTAGAGAGAAAGAGAGAGATGGAGGTGGAAATGAATGGGTGAAAGGGGTTTGACCCTTTGACCTAGTCAAGGGTTTGATCCCTTGTCAAGTTTAGTCCCTCAACTTTCGTTCGGGTGCGGGAATTACCTAAACGAGATAATTTAAAACACGTATCAACGGGAGATGTTATAAACATATAATGGACTTTATATTAGTATAACGGAAAAGTAAATGGAAAAAGGCGGGATGTTACATTACCTACTCCTTAAAAGAAATTTCGTCCCGAAATTTAAGTAGGCGTAGTAGTCGTTGTTTCTTCCTCGAGATCTTGCGTTTCCGAATTCACGAATAGATGAGGATACTTCCTTTGCATTTGATCTTGTCTTTCCCAAGTAAACTCGGGTCCTCTTTTGGCATTCCAACGAACCTTGACAATCGGGATTTGGCTTTGTTTCAATGTCTTGACGGAGGTGTCCACAATTTCAACCGGTTCCTCCACAAAATGAAGTTTGTCATCAATAGCAAGTTCTTCGAGAGGGATGACGATATCGGGTTCGGCAAGACACTTTTTCAAGTTAGATACATGGAAGGTAGGATGAACGGAATTCAATTGAGGCGGAAGATCTAAACGATAAGCAACGGTTCCAATACGCTCCAAGATTTCGAAAGGACCAATATACCGCGGATTTAGCTTCCCGCGTTTCCCAAAACGGATTACACCCTTCCAAGGTGCGACTTTTAACATTACTCGGTCACCGACTTGAAATTCAAGATCGTTGCGTCGTTTGTCGGTATAGCTCTTTTGACGACTTCGGGCCGTCCTAAGCCTATCTCGGATTTGAACGATTTTCTCGGTGGTTTCGTGAATGAGTTCGGGTCCGGTGATTTACACGTCGCCTACCTCGGCCCAACAAAGAGGTGAACGACATTTGCGGCCATATAGCGCTTCAAAAGGTGCGGCTTTAATACTCGCGTGATAACTATTGTTGTAAGAGAACTCGGCGAGAGGTAAGTGCTTGTCCCAAGCTTTTCCGAAATCAACCACGCAAGCTCGTAACATGTCCTCTAAGGTTTGAATTGTACGTTCGCTTTGTCCATCGGTTTGAGGATGATATGCGGTGCTCATGTCTAAACGCGTTCCCAACGCTTCTTGCAATGTACGCCAAAATCTAGAAACGAAACGGCCATCTCGGTCGGAGATAATCGATAAAGGTACTCCGTGTCGGGCTACGATCTCCTTAATGTAAAGTTGTGCAAGTTTCTCCATTTTGTCCGTTTCTTTCATGGCAAGGAAGTGTGCGGATTTGGTGAGACGGTCAACAATAACCCAAATGGTATCATAACCGCCCGTCGTTTTTGGTAGCTTGGTGATAAAATCCATCGTTATCCTTTCCCACTTCCATTGCGGGATCTCGGGTTGTTGAAGTAGTCCGGACGGTCTTTGGTGTTCGACTTTGACTTTGGAACATGTCAAACACTTGGAAATATAAGTAGCTACGTCCCTTTTGATGTTCGGCCACCAATATAGTTGTTTAAGGTCGTGGTACATCTTATTGGCACCGGGGTGAATCGAGTATCGTGACTTATGGGCTTCATCTAAAATAAGGCTTCGTAGATCCCCATAACTAGGCACCCAAATTCTTCCGGCGAAATATCGGAGTCCGGTTTCTTTAACTTCGAATCGAGAGGTGAGGACGTTCAAGTGTTCGAGAGAGATGTTTTCATCCTTGAGAGCCTCATCTTGGGCTACCCGAATTTGGCTATTAAGGTTGGTGTGAATGGTGATATTTAAAGCTCGGACACGGAGAGGCACCGCTCTTTCTTTTCGACTTAAGGCATCGGCTACTACATTTGCCTTCCCGGGATGGTAACGAAGCTCGCAATCGTAATCGTTTAAGGTTTCAATCCACCTTCGTTGTCTCATGTTTAGTTGCTTTTGATCGAAAATGTGTTGAAGGCTTTTGTGATCGGTGAAGATAGTACTCTTGGTTCCATAAAGATAGTGTCTCCACATTTTAAGTGCAAAGACAACGGCTCCGAGTTCGAGATCATGTGTCGTATAGTTTCGTTCATGAATTTTGAGTTGTCGAGAAGCATAAGCAATGACTTTCGTTCGTTGCATCAATACACACCCAAAACCATGTTTTGAGGCATCGCAATATACAACAAAGTCATCATTGCCTTCGGGAAGTGACAAGATAGGAGCGGTGGTTAGCTTCGTTTTCAAGATTTGGAATGCGGATTCATGCTCGGTCGCCCAAAATAATTTCTTTCCCTTGTGAGTCAATGCGGTCAGAGGACGTGCAACCAAAGAGAAATTTTCGATGAATCTACGATAGTACCCGGCGAGACCCAAAAATTGACGAATGTGAGTAGGAGTAGTAGGAGTCTCCCATTTACTAATGGCTTCGATCTTTGTGGGATCGACTTTAATGCCTTGATCACTTACAACATGACCAAGAAATTGAACTTCCTTCAACCAAAATTCACACTTGGAGAATTTGGCATAAAGTCGTTCTTGTCTCAAGAGTTCAAGCACAAGTCGGAGATGTTGTTCGTGCTCTTCTTCATTTTTAGAATAGATCAATATATCATCGATGAACACAATAACGAATTTATCGAGATACCGTTTGCACACGCGGTTCATAAGATCCATGAACACCGCCGGTGCGTTAGTGATACCAAATGGCATGACGAGGAATTCATAACTACCATAGCGAGTCCGGAAAGCGGTTTTGGAGACATCTTCCCCCTTAACCCTTAATTGATGATAACCCGAGCGGAGATCGATTTTCGAATATACACAAGACCCTTGTAGTTGATCAAAGAGGTCATCGATGCGAGGAAGAGGATATCGGTTCTTAACCGTCAATTTATTTAGTTCACGATAATCAATGCACATTCGTAGGGATCCGTCTTTCTTTTTAACAAACAAAATCGGAGCGCCCCAAGGTGAATGGCTAGGTTGGATAAAACCACGATCAAGTAGTTCTTGGATTTTACTTTGCAATTCTTGCATTTCGGATGGGGCGAGTCTATATGGTGCACGTGCTACGGGTGCAGCTCCCGGAATAAGATCGATTTGGAATTCAACCGGTCGATGAGGTGGAAGACCCGGCAATTCGTCGGGAAATACATCGGAAAAGTCACTAACAATTGGCACATCATCGATATGCTTCTCATCGGACTCGACTTTCTTAACGTGGGCAAGGATCGCAAAACAGCCCTTACGGAGTAGTTTTCTAACTTTAAGGCACGAAACGAGATTGAGTCTGGTGCAACTCTTATCGCCATAAACAATCAAAGGTTCACCATTCTCGATAGGAATTCGGATTGCGTTAAGATCACAAAGGATGTGAGATTTCGTTTTGACTAACCAATTCATACCGATTATTACATCAAAGCTTCCTAGTTCCATGGGTATCAAGTCAATTTCAAATTCCTTACCCAAAATGTTTAACGCACACCCCCGGTAATATGTGTCGGCACTTAATAGTTTCCCGTTAGCCACTTCAATGGTATAAGGGGTATCTAATGGAAGAGGTGGAGTGCTAAAAGAATGAGTCAAAGTCTTGGATACAAAGCATTTATCGGCACCTGAATCGAATAAGCAAGAGACATAAGAATTGTTGAGAAGAAACGTACCCGTGACTAGTTCAGTGTCATCCCGGGCTTCCTCGGTGTTGATGTTAAAAGCTCGGCCGCGCGTGTTGGGGTTATCTTTCTTCTTTGGGCATGCATTTCTATAATGATCCGTTTGGCCACATTCGTAACAAGTGCCCGTCTTTGGTGCATTGGGCCACTTTCGAGCGACGGGAGTGGCACTTTTACAATCGTTGGCCTTATGACCAATTCCTTGGCACCGATGGCAAATTAGCTTACTACATTCGCCAAAGTGATGTTTGTTGCATTTGTTGCAAAAAGGTAGATTCCCGGCATAACCCTTCTTGCCGTCGAAAGTGAAAGATTCTTGGCAAAGTTGTTGTTGCTTGATTGGGAGGGTTCCCACTTTCTTTTGTTGCCGCCCGATTTATCCTCGGCCTTAGGTGCCGGAACTACGATTTCGTCAACCGTTTCAATTAGTTGGCGAGCCATGTTCATAGCGGCTTGGTGAGTAGTGGGTTTGGATGACATCACCCCTTGTTTGATGCTTTTTGGAAGACCGAGCATGTAGAGCTCAATCCTTTGAGATTCGGGGTTAACAAGATTAGGACACATCAAGGATAGTTCGGCGAAGCGTTGATTATAAGTTTTAAGATCGTTCCCGACCGCTTTCAAAGCTCTTAGTTCTTCCTCAAGCTTTCGGGTTTCTTCGCGCGGAAAATATTCAACAATCATCTTTTCCTTTAGATCGGCCCAAGAGAGGGCATGAGCTTCATCGGTACCCACCGATTGTACATAAGTATTCCACCATGTAAGAGCGACACCGGCGAAGGTGTGAGTGGAGTATTTGACCTTGTCTTGGTCCCGACAACCGCTTATGCTAAAGACGGCTTCCGTTTGCTCAAACCATCGGGTGAGCACGACCGGTCCCCCGGTTCCATCAAAGGTGTGAGGTTTGCACCCCATGAAAGCTTTATAAGAGCATCCCTCGTTTGAGTTTCCGGCTCCATTGTTGTTGTTGTTGTTGTTGTTGTGGTTGTTATTATTATTGTTGTTGGATGAGTGACCGGCCATGGCCGCATCTACGGCGGTAGCTATCATCCGTTCGAGAGCTTGTTCGGGAGTTTCATTACGGCGTACACGACGAGGATCCATTGTTCCTTCAAGACACAAGAATATCATTGATTAGTATTCTCAATAATACTAACCGTGATATAGAATAAAGATAAAGAGAAGTTTTTCCTCGACTCGCCTTAAATTCTTTATGTCATAATGTCGGAACGTTCATATGAGTCACCGTAATATAATCCCGGAAATTATATTACCCTGATTCATATGTGCATTCGACATCATTTCATATAGTCAAGGTGGCGTGTCAATCAAATTAAACAACGTGAGATTAAGATGAACTAAGAGTAGATATGAGTAGAAGCGTTCGAGTATAAATGCACAAGTAGTCAAGTAATTCCTACTTCAAGTCTATATGCCGGTTGTAGTCTAGACTCACCAATGTACCCTATGACTCGGGGTTGACACTAATGAACTCTAAATCCCTACAACCAACGCTCTGATACCATCTGTAGCGACCCGACCAAATCATGTTTGACGGCGCCGTCTACTTAGGTCCCGTTACGTGGTCATAAGTCTTTAAGACAAAGTTTGACCAAAATATGTCGCCTTCATTTCAAAATAAAGATTGTTCCCAAAGTTTACAAGAATTGTTCAACCAATAGTTAAGTTACAACGTTATAATTCGAATGAAATCTAGGCGACACGGTTTAAAGTAAAGTCAAAAGACGCTCCATGAAATGCACATATACTCGACATCCAATGCAAGTATCAAATAATGAGCGGAAGCATGTATCATGTATCGTTCAAGGACCTGAGAAAAACATAGAAATCCGTCAACGAAAACGTTGGTGAAATCATAGGTTTAAGTAAGTAAGTACAAGTGAACCACAAGATTTGCATCAATGAAATAATAGTAATACATTCCAAAAGTTTGTTTCACGAGCACCCAATTATCAAAGCTTAACATTCCTTCCATTGTATACCCCATCACTTAGTGCTAGAACAAACACTGATTCTCGAAAATATATTTCATCCGTAGACGGTAGCGAACCGTCAAAGATGAGGGTTGTCAACCCATATGGCCATATAACATAAGTTCTCGCTTACACCCGGCAAGTGTAACTAATGATAATCGAATTGAGGATTTTTGTTCTAAACTCGTATGTAGAATGTTTGTTTTCCCGTTCTTGTGTTCACTTAGTTCAAAAGAATCGTTTATGTTTTCTCATCCCAATATAAGTTCAAAAAGAGTAAAAGTGGGACTATGATCTCACCTTGAGTGCAAGAGTTAATAAAGTACTTCAACAAGTAGACGCGTGCAAAGACAAAGCTAGTCTTGACCTAAACATATAGGTTGTATCAATAACGGTAAACACAAACGGTCAAAGATGTTCAATTAGTCCTATGGCTCGTTACGACTCGATTATTTAGCATGTGAAATCAAATTGTCAAGTTTCATGCAAGATACAAGTATATAAACAAGTTAGGAAGGTTGCAAAAATCATTTGGTTAAGTTTGACAAAAAGTCAAACTTTGGTCGGTCAAAGTCAACGAAAAAGTCAACACGTTCGGGTCGTGTCCCGAACTATTTTTCTGAGGTTTTTAATCATGTATGAGCATGCTAGGACAAGTTACATGTGAATCGGAGGTGCGTAGCATAGCAAACATTATTCGAAAATTGACCAAGTTGGACAGACCCAAACGGCGCGCCGCGCGGGTATATGGCGCGCCGCGCGGGTACCTGTGCAGAGAATTCTGGCAGTTTTTAAGTTTTATGCACGAACCTAACTTCAAACAATCACCATTTATGATCCGCAAACAATCAAGACAATTATCTTATACCGTTGGGAAGGTAATTTGACGAGGAAAACAACTAAACACATTTCATCAATCAATCTACCTATTACAACAACCAAAACCGCATCTAATGCTTAACATTAACCGCATACAAGTTCATAAATGCGATTCAATGATTCGGGCAACCAATTTACATGAATGATATGCCGTTTCGAAGGTAATCAAGCATACAATCCAACTAAACACTTACCAATAATAATCCATGGCATTCAATGCATCAAAAGTCCATTTCAAGTTCATCAAACCCTAACCCAAATTCACCAAAATCACTAATCAAGTTCATGAAGTTTTCTAAGGCAACCTACACATCAAATTGAAGCTAGTGATGCTAGTAACACAATTAAAACATCAACTTTTAACATCTAACAACATATGATCATCCAAAATTCAAGAACAACACACCAAAATTCAAGTTCATGCTAGTTACACTAAAACAACGAGATCGAGCATATAAATCATCTATTCGTGTTAGACTTGAGCCATAGACACTAATTAACACTTTTATAAGTTAAAAACATCAAGAACACAAAATCTAGTGATTTTAGAAAGTTACCCAAATGAGATGAAGTTGGTACCAAAATGAAGAGGATGAAGAGAGGATCACAAATATGTAGTTTATTTTGTTGTAAGCCTCCTAGATCGAATTTAGATGATGATTGAATGAATTTGGTTTTGAGTGTGTGTTCTTGCTAGAGAGAAAGAGAGAGATGGAGGTGGAAATGAATGGGTGAAAGGGGTTTGACCCTTTGACCTAGTCAAGGGTTTGATCCCTTGTCAAGTTTAGTCCCTCAACTTTCGTTCGGGTGCGGGAATTACCTAAACGAGATAATTTAAAACGCGTATCAACGGGAGATGTTATAAACATATAACGGACTTTATATTAGTATAACGGAAAAGTAAATGGAAAAAGGCGGGATGTTACACAAATCGTGTCAAACAAGCGATGTACGACGATTGTTAAGCAAGATGGGGTAGTGTGGCATATGTATATATATATATGTATATATATACATACGTGTTATATCTTTTCGTTTCATTGGTTAATCTATTTTGTTTCTTAAGAATGAAGATGGAAGATGAATACGGAACGGAAGGGTCTACTAATGAAAAGAAGAACGAATTAGCGGTAATGGTTGAAGCCACGATTGAACAATGTGTCTCGGGTGTCGCCAACGGAGTTGGCCAAGTAGTCAAAGAGTCAATCGAAGGACGGGTAACCGAAATGGTCCGAGACCAAGTGACGAAGGTCGTAAGGGAAGAGTTTGAGAAGAGGTTTCCTAAACCTCGAGGTAGGGGTGACGAAGATGTACATGCAAGGCTAGAGCCACATGGTACTTCGGGTAAAAGGAAAAGAGGTACGCCTGAAGGCGTAGAGTATGTGAAAAAGAAGAACAAGGGAAGTTACACATCTAGATGTTTCAATTGTGGTGTTAGGGGCCACAAGATATGGGAGTGCACGTTGCCGAGAAACGAAAACAGAATGTGCTACCATTGCCATACAGAGGGACACCGAAGGTCGGAGTGTCCCGAGTTGCTCAATGATCAAGGTAGAAGTGTAAATGAGGCGTCTAGTAGCATGAGGAAGGTAGTAACGGGCTCCGGTGGGTCTAAGTGTTACAATTGTGGGCAACGGGGGCATAAGTCTCGCGATTGTCCGTCGGGTAAAACTGTATGTTTTTATTGTTGGAAGGAAGGGCACCAAAGGTCTGAGTGTCCCGATTTAGCTAGTAATCAGACTAGGAGGTTTGGAGGTTGGGTGCTTACGTGTTTTAAGTGTGGAGGACGAGGCCATTTGGCACGGGATTGTACGGGTACACCTTTGAGCACGATCAAGTGCTTTGCTTGCCAGAAGGAGGGACATCGAAAGTCAGAGTGTTCGGAAGCGTTTGCCGATCGGGTTAAGAGGTTAGAGCGCGAGTATTCGATGGGTGGTGAAGCACCGAGCGATGTTGTTTCAGGTACCTTCACTTCTCGATGCAAATATGCCTTACTATTATTGATGTTGTGTGCCAATGTATTCGGTTATGAAATTGAGACCTAAATCTCATTACCAAACCTAATAAGTTTTAAGCGAACGTATATTTTAACCGTACCCTTACGGGCGCGGGGCTAGTGATAAGATGACAGCGCACTAGGGTAGCGTTTGAGTCATTGACTCATGTGAATGCGACTTGAGGGGCGAATGCATTAGTGTAAATACGTGGTATTGTTACGGGTAGCATTCCTAACGGAATTACCCTACGTTGGAGTTGGGATCGTCGACCGCAGGGCGTAAGACTTGGTGCAACCAAGCATTCCTTAATGTTTGGGAAATGTTTTCTACTAAGCCATGGAGACGGGCTTTGGTTTTGGATGTTAGGGCGTGTTCGTCTTCGTGTGGAAAATTGATGAGCTATAGCAATGGGATTATTGCAAGTGCAAGGTTGTGTATATCGTGGTAAACTCTACGTTTAAAGAGTTTAAGGTTAGGTTAAATTCCTTCGTATGCTCGGGGTTGGAGCAAGGTTTTGGTGACGTGCGTATTAAGAGATGCAAGACGGGTGAACCTCGTCTCTCTTATAGGAATTACGATAATGCGATTTGGCGAATTAGTTGTTAGGTTAGTGGTCACTCTTCCTGCGAACGCGAATATGTGTTTATCGTCGGGATTTATTGTTAAGGATGAATTCGCGAGAATTCGAGAACTATGACCAATGAGGACATCGATGGTGTATGTGGATAAGTGGACCTCCCACGGGATGCTATTATTCCACGATGTGGTTACGGAACAGAGTCCTAAGTGGGGGAGTTATACTCTCGAACGAAGGTGCTCTATTGTAATGTTATTTTGGATGACGTTCGTATGGATACGAAGCTAGTGTTGAGACCTACATTGGTCGACGGTGGCAAAAGTACAATTTGGAATAAATTGTGCTTATGGTTTTGGGTTCAAATTACCACCAAGGTGGTAATGTGGAAAATCTCCTTGGGAGATAATTGATGTATTCGACGAGTAAGGTAAGGTCCCTCGGTTAAGGGATGTGCGTACCGGATTCTCTTCTAGGGGATTATTGTTGCGCCTATGCGCAATATGGGTTGTTTTTGGCTCGATTGTGTTAGCCGTTTGGTTACCTTGGAAATGGCATAATGGGACTTTGAGAAAGGGCACGATGCCTCATTATCGTATACTTTGAGTGATAGTTACACAATAGCCATTATTGTGTATTACGAGATGGTTACATGTAAGTATTTATTTGGGGTTATCTCTAGGTTGACCGCGTTTGACTAGTAATAGGTGATGAGTGATATCCGGGAGGATTAGCTCTTCGTTAACCACTCTTGGTTGTGGTTGGTGGTGAGCGGTTTTCGGAAAGAACCGTTACTCGTAGGTTTATGATGTTAATTGCCAGTAATAGTCGTTACTCTGTAAGTGTAAATTGTGCACTTAGCCGTTTTGTGCACATGGTGGTGAGTAATAGTCGTTTTTGACATCAGCGGTTTTTGGTCGCTTGCTTACGATTTTACGATAGTTGTGAACTAGTCGTGGTTGCGCGCTACTAAGAATGTTGAGTAATAAGTGTTATCCGTAAGGATTTTCTTTTGTCCGGTCTTCATTCGTTTGGGTCGTTGACCTTGGGTTGAGATTTTGGTTGTTTTTAGCATTGTACTAGGTAAGAGTACGCTAAGGGTACGTGACGGTTGAGTTCGGTTGTTTTTGGCATTGGTATCTCGATACGAGGTCGGTTGAGTTTTTCCTGAAGAAAGGGATTTTAATAAATCGCGAGTGACGAATCAATTTTAGTGTTGACTCTTAGGGGAGGATTGCATAGAAGAGTGGAAAGGGTACGTGGCGTTCTCGCATATTCTGAATTATCGTTATAGACTTCGGAGGTTGTGTGTATTGCACGTTTCGAAACGCATGCAAATGAGTATTTAGTTTTTGGGTCAATCGGTGGGTTAATACGTATTGTGATGGAAATCGGATCGTAACGTTGTTGAATACCATAGAGTGTGGTTCCGGGTGGTTAAGTGACGTGGATCACGAGGACGTGATCGATTCTAAGTGGGGGAGAGTTGTAAGACCCGTGTATTTTATTGTGAACATGTAATTATAAGTGATTCGGATGGTGGGGTTTCGTTACATAATTTAAAACGAGGAAAGAAGCTGATCTGGGCGGGTGCGCGCCGCGCGACCCACTCGCGCGCCGCGCGAAATCGAGCTGACAGCTCACCTCTTTTTATTTAATTTATGGCATGGGCATTTTGGTAAAATCACATGGAATCCGAACTAAAGGCCATAAGATCAGTTTGTGGAGTGTTATAGCTTCATTACCACCAACCTTATCTCCTTCCACCTAAACTTTAGAGAGAGAGAGAGATACTTAGTGAGAGAAAGCTTGAATCAAGGAAGAAGGAGGCGATTTCGGGTCGAATTGCGAGTTCTAAAGTTGTTCATCTAGTCACTAGCTACGTGGTGATTGTGGCGGTAAGTTCTAAACCTAATTCCTTGTTGTAAATTGTTTAAGGGTTAGGGTTTGGAGTAAAGGATGAACATCAAACCCATTTATTAGTGATTTTGGGGTGTTCTTGGGTAAATTGTGTCATGAAGACTAAATGGTAACTAACCTAGGGTTTCATAGTACTAATTGATGTTTATGAACCCTAATAGGTTAGTTAATTACTAGCACACATTTATATAAGTAAATGGGTGTTAATTGGGTGTGGATGACCCAAATGGGTGTATTGACTTTAAATTGGTCAAATGGGTCAAAATGGACCTAGGATAGTAATGCTTGTGATTAATGCACAAACCTAGCGTTACAAGTTGTTTTAGGACCTAACTTGGTTAATGTTAGGGTTTTTGGCGAAAGATGACCCGATTTTAGGGTTAAGTGTTAAAATGGGTCAAGATGAGTAATGTTGACCTAGTTGGGTTAAATTGGTGAAAGATGACCCAAAGGGTGTTAACCTAGAGTTCATTCATGTGTTTGAGGTTTTGTAAGTGTTGAATTGAGTTGCTAGTCATTAGCACTCTTATGAATGATGAAAGACTTGAAAATGGGTCAAATGAGTCAAGGTTGACCGAAAGGGATGAAACGGGTATGAAATACCCTTAGTTTATTCTAGTTGAAGTTAGTAGACTATAATTCGCTAGTTTTAGTGATTAAAGTTGAGTCTTGGCCATTTATGGGCGGTTTCGGTATAGTCGAGCTATTTAATGCATATTGGGTCATTAAATGCTCAAGTGTAAGTATTGTGGTTAATTCCACTAGTTGCGTAATTGAATGTGTACTTATGTATTAGGTACGATTGCTTTGAAGATCGGAAGTGCATAATCATCATCTTGGCGCTAAGGTGAGTGGAATAATTATGCGTGTACGTATATAATGTATTTATTTGTGTGTACGAATGTGGAATTGTCGCGGTGTTTAAGACACCACATTCTAGGTAACGAGTAGTATTGTCGCGGTGTTTAAGACACTACTCATTGTATGTTTGACGAGTGGTATTGTCGCGGTGTTTAAGACACTACTCATTGTTTAATTGACATGTGGTATTGTCGCGGTGTTTAAGACACCACATTGTCATGGGAGTGGAATTGTCGCGGTGTTTAAGACACCACTCATTGTATTGAATGAAGTGTGGATTCGTCGCGGTGTTTAAGACGCCACATTGTCGTATGGGTGAGTTAGTCGCGGTGTTCAAGACATCACCCGGGGGATTAGTGATTACGCGGTGTGTAAGTAACACTAGTGGATGTTATGAACTCCAACGGTCTTGTAAGTACCGTTTCCCTTGTTCGAATTGGTTAACCAAGGTTGCGTGAATTAGGTATTGAATGTATTTAATTATGAATCGTATGCTATTGTATTATTAGCTACTCGTGGATTTGCGGTTTATGGTATATGCATAATATTGTTGTATGATTGTCGAAATGTTAAACCGAGTATGATGTTGTGTAAGTGATGCAAGTAGGTAGATTATATATGTATATGTATAATTATTTTGCTCACTAAGCTTTGCTTACCCTCTCGTTGTTTACCTTTTTATAGGTTCGTGTGTGGATAAGGGTAAGGGCATTACCTTGGATTAAGTTTCCCGCTTTGATGATTAGGAAGCGCTTTTGGCTTTGGCTTGGAGTTTGACCGAGACTTGGGTAGTTTAACCCCAAACACCATGCTCGTTGTGTCGTTTGGCAATTAAACTTTTTGTGGTCGAAACTCTAATTTGTATTAAATTTGTATTTTTACACTTAGCGGCGTTTTGGGCACGTGTGGGCCCCACTTTGTAAAACTCGTTTAAACCTTAGTTATGTGTTAGTTTTACATATATAAATGTTCGGTTAAAAGCGTTTTGGCTAAATGTGTCGGGAAGCACCTAATCTTTTTCGCATTAAAGCGCACCGGGGACAGCCCCTTTTTGCGCGGCGCACAAGGGTGTCCGCGCGGCGCGCAACCTGTCATCCAGCAAAAAATTTTTATTTTTTTTTGTTTTGTTTGTCTCGAAATTTGATAGGTTTAGTCAGCGGTTGGTTTGGGTTGTTACACGATACATTTAAGATTGATTTGATACCAGTAGAGTTATGGAGTTTTGATGTGATAATCGGTATGGACTGGTTGAAAGAAGTGAAAGCAGAGATCGTTTGTTACAAAAATGCAATTCGCATTATACGAGAAAAAGGAAAACCCTTAATGGTGTACGGAGAAAAGGGCAACACGAAGCTACATCTTATTAGTAATTTGAAGGCACAAAAACTAATAAGAAAAGGTTGCTATGCTATTCTAGCACACGTCGAGAAAGTACAAACTGAAGAAATGAGCATCAATGATGTTCCCATTGCAAAAAATTTCCCGATGTATTTCCGAAAGAATTACCGGGATTACCCCCACATCGATCCGTTGAATTTCAAATAGATCTTGTACCAGGAGCTGCACCAATAGCTCGTGCTCCTTACAGACTCGCACCCAGCGAGATGAAAGAACTGCAAAGCCAATTACAAGAACTTTTAGAGCGTGGTTTCATTCGACCAAGCACATCACCGTGGGGAGCTCCTGTTTTGTTTGTCAAGAAGAAAGATGGTACATTCAGGTTGTGTATCGACTACCAAGAGTTGAACAAACTTACCATCAAGAACCGCTACCCACTACCGAGAATCGACGACTTATTTGATCAACTACAAGGCTCGTCTGTTTATTCAAAGATTGACTTACGTTCCGGGTATCATCAAATGCGGGTGAAAGAAGATGATATTTCAAAGACTGCTTTCAGAACACGTTACGGTCATTACGAGTTTATGGTCTTGCCGTTTGGTTTAACTAATGCACCAGCTGTATTCATGGACCTTATGAACCGAGTGTGTGGACCATACCTTGACAAGTTTGTCATTGTTTTCATTGATGACATACTTATTTACTCAAAGAATGACCAAGAACACGGTGAACATTTGAGAAAGGTGTTAGAAGTATTGAGGAAGGAAGAATTGTACGCTAAGTTTTCAAAGTGTGCATTTTGGTTGGAAGAAGTTCAATTCCTCGGTCACATAGTGAACAAAGAAGGTATTAAGGTGGATCCGGCAAAGATAGAAACTGTTGAAAAGTGGGAAACCCCGAAAACTCCGAAACACATACGCCAGTTTTTAGGACTAGCTGGTTACTACAGAAGGTTCATCCAAGACTTTTCCAGAATAGCAAAACCCTTGACTGCATTAACGCATAAAGGGAAGAAATTTGAATGGAATGATGAACAAGAGAAAGTGTTTCAGTTATTGAAGAAAAAGCTAACTACGGCACCTATATTGTCATTGCCTGAAGGGAATGATGATTTTGTGATTTATTGTGACGCATCAAAGCAAGGTCTCGGTTGTGTATTAATGCAACGAACGAAGGTGATTGCTTATGCGTCTAGACAATTGAAGATTCACGAACAAAATAATACGACGCATGATTTGGAATTAGGCGCGGTTGTTTTTGCATTAAAGACTTGGAGGCACTACTTATATGGGGTCAAAAGTATTAAATATACCTACCACAAAAGTCTTAAACACATATTTAATCAGAAACAACTGAATATGAGGCAGCGTAGGTGGATTGAATTGTTGAATGATTACAACTTTGAGATTCGTTACCACCCGGGGAAGGCAAATGTGGTAGCCGATGCCTTGAGCAGGAAGGACAGAGAACCCATTCGAGTAAAATCTATGAATATAATGATTCATAATAACCTTACTACTCAAATAAAGGAGGCGCAACAAGGAGTTTTAAAAGAAGGAAATTTAAAGGATGAAATAACCAAAGGATCGGAGAAGCATCTTAATATTCGGGAAGACGGAACCCGGTATAGGGCTGAAAGGATTTGGGTACCAAAATTTGGAGATATGAGAGAAATGGTACTTAGAGAAGCTCATAAAACCAGATACTCAATACATCCTGGAACGGGGAAGATGTACAAGGATCTCAAGAAACATTTTTGGTGGCCGGGTATGAAAGTCGATGTTGCTAAATATGTAGGAGAATGTTTGACGTGTTCTAAGGTCAAAGCTGAGCATCAGAAACCATCAAGTCTACTTCAACAACCCGAAATCCCGGAATGGAAATGGGAAAACATTACCATGGATTTCATCACTAAATTGCCAAGGACTGCAAGTGGTTTTGATACTATTAGGGTAATAGTTGATCGTCTCACCAAATCAGCACACTTCCTGCCAATAAGAGAAGATGACAAGATGGAGAAGTTAGCACGACTGTATTTGAAGGAAGTCATCTCCAGACATGGAATACCAATCTCTATTATCTCTGATAGGGATGGCAGATTTATTTCAAGATTCTGGCAGACATTACAGCAAGCATTAGGAATTCGTCTAGACATGAGTACTGCCTATCATCCACAAACTGATGGGCATAGCGAAAGGACGATACAAATGCTTGAAGACATGCTACGAGCATATGTTATTGATTTTGGAAACAGTTGGGATCGACATCTACCGTTAGCAGAATTTTCCTACAACAACAGCTACCATTCAAGCATTGAGATGGCGCCGTTTGAAGCACTTTATGGTAGAAAGTGCAGGTCTCCGATTTTTTGGAGTGAAGTGGGGGATAGACAGATTACGGGTCCAGAGATAATACAAGAAACTACCGAGAAAATCATCCAAATTCAACAAAGATTGAAAACCGCCCAGAGTCGACAAAAGAGCTACGTGGACAGCAAAAGAAAAGATATAGAGTTTGAAATTGGAGAAATGGTCATGCTTAAGGTTTCACCTTGGAAAGACGTTGTTCGATTTGGTAAACGGGGGAAACTAAATCCAAGGTACATTGGACCATTCAAGATTATAGATCGTGTCGGACCAGTAGCTTACCAACTGGAGCTACCTCAACAACTCACGGCTGTACATAACACTTTCCACGTCTCAAATTTGAAGAAATATTTTGCTAAAGAAGATCTCACTATTCCGTTGGACGAAATCCAAATCAATGAAAAACTTCAATTCATTGAAGAACCTGTCGAAATAATGGATCGTGAGGTTAAGAGACTTAAACAAAACAAGATACCGATTGTTAAGGTACGATGAATGCTCGTAGAGGACCCGAGTTCACCTGGGAGTGTGAAGATCAGATGAAGAAGAAATACCCGCATCTATTTCCAGAAGATTCGTCAACACCTTCAACAGCTTAAAATTTCGGGACGAAATTTATTTAACGGGTAGGTACTGTAGTGACCCGAACTTTTCCATGTTTATATATATTAATTGAGATTGATATTTACATGATTAAATGTTTCCAACATGTTAAGCAATCAAACTTTTTAAGACTTGATTAATTGAAATATGTTTCATATAGACAATTGACCACCCAAGTTGACCGGTGATTCACGAACGTTAAAACTTGTAAAAACTATATGATGACATATATATGGATATATATATATAGTTAACATGATACTATGATAAGTAAACATATCATTAAGTATATTAACAATGAACTACATATGTAAAAACAAGACTACTAACTTAATGATTTTTAAACGAGACATATATGTAACGATTATCGTTGTAAAGACATTTAATGTATATATATCATATTAAGAGATATTCATACATGATAATATCATAATAATATAATAATTTAAAATCTCATTTGATATTATAAACATTGGGTTAACAACATTTAACAAGATCGTTAACCTAAAGGTTTCAAAACCACACTTGCATGTAACGACTAACGATGACTTAACGACTCAGTTAAAATGTATATACATGTAGTGTTTTAATATGTATTTATACACTTTTGAAAGACTTCAATACACTTATCAAAATACTTCTACTTAACAAAAATTCTTACAATTACATCCTCGTTCAGTTTCATCAACAATTCTACTCGTATGCACCCGTATTCGTACTCGTACAATACACAGCTTTTAGATGTATGTACTATTGGTATATACACTCCAATGATCAGCTCTTAGCAGCCCATGTGAGTCACCTAACACATGTGGGAACCATCATTTGGTAACTAGCATGAAATATCTCATAAAATTACAAAAATATGAGTAATCATTCATGACTTATTTACATGAAAACAAAATTACATATCCTTTATATCTAATCCATACACCAACGACCAAAAACACCTACAAACACTTTCATTCTTCAATTTTCTTCATCTAATTGATCTCTCTCAAGTTCTATCTTCAAGTTCTAAGTGTTCTTCATAAATTCTACAAGTTCTAGTTACATAAAATCAAGAATACTTTCAAGTTTGCTAGCTCACTTCCTGTGATGACCCGGGAATTTCTGACCAAATTTAAACTTGAATCTTATATGATTTCGACACGATAAGCAAAATCTGAAATGTTGAATCTCAAATATTTTGAAATGTTTTCATTTATGCAAATACCCTTTGACCATGCCTGACGATTCACGAACATTTATGTGTATATAAGTATGTATATATAATATATAATTGTTAAATTAAAAACATTAACAAAGTATTATAGATGTAATACTTTACATGAACGCATTTTGTCCCAAAATAAGTTTAATTATCGATGGGATAAAAGATATTTACAAAGTCCCTTATGGACCATGTTATTGTTATGATCTCTGTTACGAGGCCCACAATTGATTTGAGAAATCGTTTCTTTTTACGGTATTTGGAATAAACGGTAAGGTAATTTAAAAGTAAGAATAAAAGTGTCAACCAACAATAACTAGACCAAAATTTGGTGGAGAACTAAATTTCATAATATCTAATTGATTTAGTTTCAAACGTATGAAAACGTTTCTCGATATAATAGAATTTGATTAATAAAATGTCTTTGTTTAAATAACGTAAGTTGATTATACAATATGTTGTAATATTAATCATTAGAATTAAATATATAAATAACTTGCAACATATATTTAAAATGTGATGATATTATATATATATATATATATATATATATATATATATATATATATATATATATGAATTCAGTACATAAATTATATTTTATATATTATAATACACATAAAATTTATAAAAAAATAAAGATTCAACATGTTATAAAATTGTAATATTAAAAGTAATTACAAATTTAAAATATAGTGGTTGTAGTAATATTATTATTACTATCAAAATATATATCAATATTAATATTATTATTATTATTGTAAATTATATAAGTTATATATATGGAATTTGATATAAATTGATATAGTATTATTATTATTATCATTATTAATATTATTGTTATTATTAATAATATTAGTATAATCAGTATTATTATAATTGTTATACATTTTATGGTAAATGTTATTTTCACCTTTAGTAATAATATTATTATTACTATTATATTATTATTAATAAGATTAATTATAATTATTTATATAAATAAAAGAGATATACAAATAAGGATATAAATACACATAGATATATACTGAAATATATATAGGCCGATATATATATATATTAGGAATCAGTATTAATATTATAAATATTATAAAGATAATTATTATTATTAGTTTTATGTATTATTCTTATTAATATTAATTATTAATATCAATTAATTAAAAATAGAATATGTATATATCTGAATAAACCAAATCAGTTACACATCAAGATCTTTCTTTGTTTTCTGTCCCTAATCCTATTCCAGAAACGAATTAAATTGCAGAAGTATCCAAATTTTGTTACCCATCACCATCCTGCTTTATTTCTTTTTCTTCTTCTTTGTTTTCTGTCTGATGTACTACTTGTCGACTGCAATTTTTATATAAAAATTGGTCAAGTCAGTTGGAAGAGAGTCATTCCATTTCCTTTTCATTATCATTACCTATTACCAACTACAAGCAATCCAAATTTTCGAATTTAATTCAAAAACATACCCTGAAGTTGGCGACGGGTCATGTTCCTGAAAAATTCTTGCCATAAATCAATTTTTGACGAATTTAAAAAATGTAAAATTGCAGTCTTGTTGGGAATACATTAATCAAACTACCTGTAAGTTTTCAAGTTCCAACTCTTTCTATTAAGCACGAATTTTTCGAGTCAAAGATTAATTTTCAAAAGTCAAACGTAGGTTCTTTGATCAAATTGAAGTTTTAGAAGTTATATTAGTTGAAATTAATGACTCATAAGGTTTCTATAGATGATTTAAAACATGGTTCATGTTGTAACAATTGGCCAAATCGTTATAGAAATCGAAATCAAATATTTTTTTAAAAGCCTGCGAAGAACACAGACCTCTGTTGGGTCTGTTTTTTTTTTATTTTATTTTTTTTGCGTTTGATTACATTAAATCACCATACGTTTATGAATCATATCTGTTTAATTTAAGATGTTTGAAAACAACAATTAATTTGTGTTTAAGTGGGGATTCGATCTGTGTAGGATTTCAGAGGTGAAGATGATGAACGTGAAAAATTACGGGATATAATAAATAGGAGTATGAAAGGACCCGTCCTAATCCATCCGGACGAAGTCCATATCGATTATAAACGACTCACAATAGTTGATTACATCGCGAGGTACTTGACCTCTATATGATACATTTTACAAACATTGCATTCGTTTTTGAAAAGACAATATTTCATTACTTTGAAAGTGGACGGCATGCATACCATTTTATAATATATCCAACTATAATTGACTTAATAATAATATTGATGAACTCAACGACTTGAATGTAACGTCTTTTGAAATATGCCATGAATGACTCCAAGTAATGTCTCTAATATGAGTTAATGCACAGCGGAAGATTTCTTTAGTACCTGAGAATAAACATGCTTTAAAGTGTCAACCAAAAGGTTGGTGAGTTCATTAGTTTATCATTTCATAATTTTAATAGACCACAAGATTTCATATTTCCATTTCTCATAAACATACGTCTCATGCATAGAGACAAAAATATCATTCATATGGATTGAATACCTGGTAACCGACATTCACAATATACATATAAGAATATCCCCATCATTCCGGGATCCTCCTTCGGACATGATATAAATTTCGAAGTACTAAAGCTTCCGGTACTTTGGATGGGGCTTGTTGGGCCCGATAGATCTATCTTTAGAGTTCGCGTCAATTAGGGTTTCTGTTCCCTAATTCTTAGATTACCAGACTATATAAAAAGGGCATATTCGATTAGATAATCCAACCATAGAATGTAGTTTCGATCACTTGTGTCCATTTCATAAAACATTTATAAAAGCAGCGCATGCATTCTCAGTCCCAAAAATATATATTGCGAAAGCATTTAAAAAGGGAGTAATGAAAACTCACACATATAAATATTGTAAAACAGTTAATAAAGCATTTGCATGTATTCGCAGTTCAAAATATATTTCAAAAGCATTTAATAAAACAGTAGTAAAAATAGCGCATGTATTCTCAGTCCCAAAAATGTAAAGAGTAAAAGGGATTCAAATGAACTCACCTAATGTATTTTGTAGTAAAAATACATATGACTATATTGAACAATGCAGGGTTGGCCTCGGATTCACGAACCTATATCAGTTATATATATATTAAAACGTATAATTTATCATGTAATAATAAGCAAACCAGTTTATATATTAGTTATATAATATATTACTTATTATAATGTATTTGTTATTTCAAATGTTAAATATATATCTGTATATGTTTCTTTTATATTAATATAGTAAATTAGATATTTTTATTATATATGTAGTAATTATATTTTTATGTAAATATCTTTTATTTGTTAAAATAATACTTATGATAATACAAAAGTAGTGATAGTAATACTAATAATGATATTGACAATAATAATTTTTATTGTAATAATAATAGTAATAATAGTAATGATAAAAATAATAATATTGTCTCTAAAAATAATACCATTGATAATGATAATAATAATTCCAATAGTAGTTAAAATGATAATTGTAATAAAAATGCTATTGTTAATAATAATAATAATAATAATATTAATAAAAATAATACTTTTAGATATAATCCTAATGTTAATAATTATAATCTTTATAATAATAGTAATAATAAATGATCAATAATCTTGTATTAGTAGTAATAACAATAATAATAAGTATATTACTAATAATAATAATAATAATAATAATAATAACAATAATAAATAATAAAAGAAGTACAAAAATATAGCAAAGTATACCCTTTCAACTCTTTTTCTAAAAAAGATTGTCCCAAACGAGGCTCGAACCCGCAACCTCCTGCTTACTCGTAAAGACCTCATACCATCCCTCTGTTACTATTTTCCTAATTTATACTACTACCCTAATATATTTATCCCGAAAACATCTTTTTTTTTTAATATCTTACTTTGTTTCGATAACGGCCCAACAGGATTTTGGCCCAACTGGAAACAAAGAGTTCGGCCCAACAGAAACTCCTAGCCCAACAATAGACCCATCAGAGTGTTGTTTAATAAAAAAACTATCTTGCTGCAGCCTAGGATTGAACTCAGGACCTCCTGACTACCTGCTAACATGCCTAACCAATCAGCTATCCATCCATATCTGATTTAACCCTTAACAGAAAACTATATAATCTGTTTGTCTAAGTGTTCTAGTTCTTCTTCTTCGTTTAAAAAAAAAATAATCGACCAACCCAAGATTCAAATCATCACATCACGATTTTTGAGACTTCAAATTAATACTAATTAATAAAAATCAAATGTTTTTTTAAAAAATATAAAAAAAAAAAATATAGCTGCACCAGCAGCTTACGGTTTTGAAAAAAAAAAATAAAAATGATTTTGATTTTTAGAGAGTTTTAGGAAATTGTTAAAACACGAATTTGTTTGCAAATTATTTATAGAAACTAACGGAATCTTCAATTGGACTTGAATCTTCAAAACGAGTTCGAATTTCCTCAAGAACAATTGTTTGACTTTTGACTTCTAAAACTTTGACTCGAAAATTCAAGCTTGATATCACGAATTGGAACCTAAGATTTTGAGGAAACATTCATGACGTGAATTAAAACACTTCTGCACTTTTAGATTTTTAAAATGGATTCGGTTACGAATTAAGAGCAAAAAGGTAGTACGTACAGAGGTTAAAAATAAAAAAAAAAAAAAAATTTTTTTTTTTTGCTATATATCAGCTAGATGATAGATGCTTGCAGATATGGATGATATTGAGAATGATAAAATTTAATGATTGAAGTAGAAATCACAGGATATCGATTGAATTTGTAGGGATGATTCCATCGCCTAGTCACGAGCACACAGAAGAGAAAGAAAAAAAATTAAACTGAAAGGGAGAGGTTCCTAGTACATGTATTATTAAGATGGTGGAAACAACCAAATACAGTGAAAGGTGACTTTATTTGCTTTAAAACACGGGAGTAGTTTACTGGTCTCTTTTTGATAATTGAGTCCATAACAAAGCACAAGTGTGTATATAATATATATATCTATATGTTTTAATAATAATAAACCAATAATAATCAATTGTAATAATAATTATAATATGTTAATTAAGTCACATGAATCACACAATTGCGCAAATACCACAGTTTATCTGCCCATATTTTCAATTTACTCAACGGACAGTTTTCACGGATAGTGTATCGGGTGAAATAAGTGGCGGATAAAAGCGTTTAGAAAAATCTCATATTTTCATATTAACTATATTTATTTATTTCAGTCATTATGGTATAAAATTCGATAATTGATTATTAAATAAAAATTACATCAACTGTCTCTCTCATTTACGGGTAAAATATAAAAAGTGTTAAAATTTAATAACTAGGTCTTAAATACATTTTTAATAAGTTTAAAATTTATAGAACTCATTTTCGGATCACCGTTTATTTTAAAATCATATAAGTTCGAATTGAACCTCTCTAAATAATAATCGAAACGTCCAACGAATATTACAATCATTAAATATTTATTTTTATATACTTTATTTATATATATATAGATATATTTTTAAATAATAATTATTATAATATCAATTTTTTTATTTTATTACTTTTTAATAACAACATCATATAATACTTTAAATTATATTTCGAATTATTATTTATATATATACATACACACATATCTATTTACAATTAATTGTTCGTGAATCGTTAGGCATGGTCAAAGGTCAATTGAATGCATGAATATAGATTTCAAAACTTTCGAGACTCAACATTATAGATTTTGCTTATCGTGTCAGAAATATATAAAGATTAAAGTTTAAATTTGATCGGAAATTTCCGGGTCACTACAGTACCTACCCGTTAAAAGAAATTTCGTCCCGAAATTTGAGTGAGATCGTCATGGCTAATAGTAAGATTCATTTTCATGACGAATTAGAGTTGAGAACTAGAGTTTTATCAACATTGAGTGATATGGATAAAACCATTCGATTATTCGAAGCGTGCAAGTGAAGCTATCACAAAAGAGTTGAATGAGTAAATATAAGTTCATCTTAACCGGTGACGTAGTCACGGTTGCTTTTCTGAATTCAAGGTAAAAGATAGAACTATCAAGATAATCTTTTCTTGATATGTTTAGAGGCTAGATAGAATGTAAGAGTCGTGTAACATGGCACATAATGATGGTACTTTGAATCATCATGCTTCATTAGAAACTCAGCATGGATTAATGTAATATAATGACGTTGATCAAGTGTCATTATATTATACTAACTCATGCATCAGTTCCCAACACTACTTCAAAATCATTCATAATTTAAATTCAAAGGTTCGCAGAATATAGAAACTAAAACAGTTTCCTTTTATGATATAATACAGCTAGCAGAGAGATAATTAATATCGAACGAGAATATTTATGAAGATATCTTCAGAAATATTGAGGATATTAATAAAGAAAGGTACGGTGATATCTTAGGATTTCAGAATCAAATTGTGATGAAGAAATTCATTCACGATGATTTAGAGTGGTTAAGGAGTAAAGTATTCGCTAAAGATTTCATCAGAAACAGAATCATCTGAATTCTTTATGTACAAGTTTAGTCCTTGTAATTTGTTCAGAATTTCAGGATGAGAGATCATAATTCTAAGAGATAGATGTTATATGTATACGTATAACTGTTGATGTAGAAACATTGCGAGATTCGAAATACTGATTGTGAATTCTCGATAACTGGTAGGGCAATTCTCGTTATAAGATGTGAATAAGTATATGAATAGGTTTTAATGAACAATTATAATGGTTCTTCGGAGAGACTTAAGCCAATGAGTAGTGAAGTTGCTGGTAAGTTTAATGCTAATATGGTGGAATATAAACGGTTCTCCGGTAACGTTGACGAAAGGCAACTTATATATCAAGGTTATAATAGAGTTTATTCGAACGAAAAGGTCGATGTTGATTTGCTGGAGCTGTGAAAAAAATTGGTTAATTTGAAAAAAAATTGGTTAATTTGAAAAAAAATTGCGTTGTTATTTTCGGAAATAACAATGCCAAAGAAGCTAGCACAGATACGTGTTAAACATTTATACAGGTTTCGAGAATTTTTCAGGTGCATAACTATATGCATAAATCTTTTCTTCCGTAGATGAAGTGCGGTTGGTTCGTCCTCTCTATTTAGGTGTTTTCAAGAATCACGAAAGGTTTGAACGCAGATTGAAATCATCACGATACAACTGAGGTTTAAGATGAAATCAAGTGGCAACTTGAAGAAATGTTTAGTTGTAGCAGGTGTAACTTATTAATGTGAAATCTTAAATATTCCTCGGGTATTACCTACCCGTTAAAATATTTTCATCATTAACAGTTTGTACAAGAAAAATTTTAATTACAATCTTTATGAAAATATATGTACATATATATTTTCTTCAAATGTAATCATGGATTTAATGAGTTAATATGGTATTAAACTCATTTGATTTACGGTTAGAAGTAGAGTACATAATCTCTAAAACATTAGAGATTACATAATTATCATGTAGAACGAAAATTAATGATGTAGAACGAAAATAATCGATGTAGAACAAGATGTAGAACGAAGATAATTGATGTAGAACAAGATGTAGAACGAAGATAATTGATGTAGAACAAGATGTAGAACGAAGATTATGCACGAGGTATAGATTGTGATGTTGAGGTGTGCGATGCGGATGTTGCTGTTGGTGATGGTGGTACTGTCGATGTTGCTGAAGCTGGTAAGTTTTGCACCATATCCTCCACATTGACCACTCGAGCGCGAAGTTCGTTGACTTCTTATATTATTCCAGGATGATTGTCAGTCGTAACAAGCGAATGAATAAGGTTTAAAATTTTAGATAGAATCTAATCGTGGCGAGGTATTCGGGAGATGAGGGTGAAAATAGTGTTTCGGACTGGTTCGCCGGTAAGTGTTTCAGGTTCTTCGCCAAAAGGTGAATTTGGTTGGTGGAAAGAATCGTCTTCTTCTCCTCTTCATTGATTAAGTCGACTATGAACTGATCAGATGAATGGGGGATGGCTGATTGATTGATTTATTCTGGTGACACTGCTTTCGGATCTTAGGTGAACATTCTTATCGGATAGCGGTCGGAATAACTATCGGAATAGCTATCAGAATCTGAGGAACTCAAACTAGTTGAGGGATTCATCTCGTACGATCAGATGAAGGATTTTCGATAAGAAATGGATTATAGGATGTAGATTAGTATCCTGCAATACATGATTTACATATGCATATATAATACTAAAATCCCATATGTTACGGAGGAATCTACGGAAGCTGTCAGGCAAAGTCTACAGTAACAGATATGCTAAGATATGAATTTTTGTCTATACACTATTCATGCAATCAATGCAGCAAGACGTGTCTTAGACTAAAAATGATAAGCAGGTAATTTCCTGAGGATGATAAGTAGTTAATTTTCGACACAAAATGATAAGCAAAACATTTGACATGCAGACACGGTCGAAGTCCAGACTCACTAATGCATCCTATCGACTTATCAGTTAGACACACTAATGCAGACCTGGTTCGCTAAGACCACCGCTCTGATACCAACTGAAAGGACCCGTCCTAATCCATCCGGACGAAGTCCATATCGATTATAAACGACTCACAATAGTTGATTACATCGCGAGGTACTTGACCTCTATATGATACATTTTACAAACATTGCATTCGTTTTTGAAAAGACAATATTTCATTACTTTGAAAGTGGACGGCATGCATACCATTTTATAATATATCCAACTATAATTGACTTAATAATAATATTGATGAACTCAACGACTTGAATGTAACGTCTTTTGAAATATGCCATGAATGACTCCAAGTAATGTCTCTAATATGAGTTAATGCACAGCGGAAGATTTCTTTAGTACCTGAGAATAAACATGCTTTAAAGTGTCAACCAAAAGGTTGGTGAGTTCATTAGTTTATCATTTCATAATTTTAATAGACCACAAGATTTCATATTTCCATTTCTCATAAACATACGTCTCATGCATAGAGACAAAAATATCATTCATATGGATTGAATACCTGGTAACCGACATTCACAATATACATATAAGAATATCCCCATCATTCCGGGATCCTCCTTCGGACATGATATAAATTTCGAAGTACTAAAGCTTCCGGTACTTTGGATGGGGCTTGTTGGGCCCGATAGATCTATCTTTAGAGTTCGCGTCAATTAGGGTTTCTGTTCCCTAATTCTTAGATTACCAGACTATATAAAAAGGGCATATTCGATTAGATAATCCAACCATAGAATGTAGTTTCGATCACTTGTGTCCATTTCATAAAACATTTATAAAAGCAGCGCATGCATTCTCAGTCCCAAAAATATATATTGCGAAAGCATTTAAAAAGGGAGTAATGAAAACTCACACATATAAATATTGTAAAACAGTTAATAAAGCATTTGCATGTATTCGCAGTTCAAAATATATTTCAAAAGCATTTAATAAAACAGTAGTAAAAATAGCGCATGTATTCTCAGTCCCAAAAATGTAAAGAGTAAAAGGGATTCAAATGAACTCACCTAATGTATTTTGTAGTAAAAATACATATGACTATATTGAACAATGCAGGGTTGGCCTCGGATTCACGAACCTATATCAGTTATATATATATTAAAACGTATAATTTATCATGTAATAATAAGCAAACCAGTTTATATATTAGTTATATAATATATTACTTATTATAATGTATTTGTTATTTCAAATGTTAAATATATATCTGTATATGTTTCTTTTATATTAATATAGTAAATTAGATATTTTTATTATATATGTAGTAATTATATTTTTATGTAAATATCTTTTATTTGTTAAAATAATACTTATGATAATACAAAAGTAGTGATAGTAATACTAATAATGATATTGACAATAATAATTTTTATTGTAATAATAATAGTAATAATAGTAATGATAAAAATAATAATATTGTCTCTAAAAATAATACCATTGATAATGATAATAATAATTCCAATAGTAGTTAAAATGATAATTGTAATAAAAATGCTATTGTTAATAATAATAATAATAATAATAATATTAATAAAAATAATACTTTTAGATATAATCCTAATGTTAATAATTATAATCTTTATAATAATAGTAATAATAAATGATCAATAATCTTGTATTAGTAGTAATAACAATAATAATAAGTATATTACTAATAATAATAATAATAATAATAATAATAATAACAATAATAAATAATAAAAGAAGTACAAAAATATAGCAAAGTATACCCTTTCAACTCTTTTTCTAAAAAAGATTGTCCCAAACGAGGCTCGAACCCGCAACCTCCTGCTTACTCGTAAAGACCTCATACCATCCCTCTGTTACTATTTTCCTAATTTATACTACTACCCTAATATATTTATCCCGAAAACATCTTTTTTTTTTAATATCTTACTTTGTTTCGATAACGGCCCAACAGGATTTTGGCCCAACTGGAAACAAAGAGTTCGGCCCAACAGAAACTCCTAGCCCAACAATAGACCCATCAGAGTGTTGTTTAATAAAAAAACTATCTTGCTGCAGCCTAGGATTGAACTCAGGACCTCCTGACTACCTGCTAACATGCCTAACCAATCAGCTATCCATCCATATCTGATTTAACCCTTAACAGAAAACTATATAATCTGTTTGTCTAAGTGTTCTAGTTCTTCTTCTTCGTTTAAAAAAAAAATAATCGACCAACCCAAGATTCAAATCATCACATCACGATTTTTGAGACTTCAAATTAATACTAATTAATAAAAATCAAATGTTTTTTTAAAAAATATAAAAAAAAAAAAATATAGCTGCACCAGCAGCTTACGGTTTTGAAAAAAAAAAAAAATGATTTTGATTTTTAGAGAGTTTTAGGAAATTGTTAAAACACGAATTTGTTTGCAAATTATTTATAGAAACTAACGGAATCTTCAATTGGACTTGAATCTTCAAAACGAGTTCGAATTTCCTCAAGAACAATTGTTTGACTTTTGACTTCTAAAACTTTGACTCGAAAATTCAAGCTTGATATCACGAATTGGAACCTAAGATTTTGAGGAAACATTCATGACGTGAATTAAAACACTTCTGCACTTTTAGATTTTTAAAATGGATTCGGTTACGAATTAAGAGCAAAAAGGTAGTACGTACAGAGGTTAAAAATAAAAAAAAAAAATAATTTTTTTTTTTGCTATATATCAGCTAGATGATAGATGCTTGCAGATATGGATGATATTGAGAATGATAAAATTTAATGATTGAAGTAGAAATCACAGGATATCGATTGAATTTGTAGGGATGATTCCATCGCCTAGTCACGAGCACACAGAAGAGAAAGAAAAAAAATTAAACTGAAAGGGAGAGGTTCCTAGTACATGTATTATTAAGATGGTGGAAACAACCAAATACAGTGAAAGGTGACTTTATTTGCTTTAAAACACGGGAGTAGTTTACTGGTCTCTTTTTGATAATTGAGTCCATAACAAAGCACAAGTGTGTATATAATATATATATCTATATGTTTTAATAATAATAAACCAATAATAATCAATCGTAATAATAATTATAATATGTTAATTAAGTCACATGAATCACACAATTGCGCAAATACCACAGTTTATCTGCCCATATTTTCAATTTACTCAACGGACAGTTTTCACGGATAGTGTATCGGGTGAAATAAGTGGCGGATAAAAGCGTTTAGAAAAATCTCATATTTTCATATTAACTATATTTATTTATTTCAGTCATTATGGTATAAAATTCGATAATTGATTATTAAATAAAAATTACATCAACTGTCTCTCTCATTTACGGGTAAAATATAAAAAGTGTTAAAATTTAATAACTAGGTCTTAAATACATTTTTAATAAGTTTAAAATTTATAGAACTCATTTTCGGATCACCGTTTATTTTAAAATCATATAAGTTCGAATTGAACCTCTCTAAATAATAATCGAAACGTCCAACGAATATTACAATCATTAAATATTTATTTTTATATACTTTATTTATATATATATAGATATATTTTTAAATAATAATTATTATAATATCAATTTTTTTATTTTATTACTTTTTAATAACAACATCATATAATACTTCAAATTATATTTCGAATTATTATTTATATATATACATACACACATATCTATTTACAATTAATTGTTCGTGAATCGTTAGGCATGGTCAAAGGTCAATTGAATGCATGAATATAGATTTCAAAACTTTCGAGACTCAACATTATAGATTTTGCTTATCGTGTCAGAAATATATAAAGATTAAAGTTTAAATTTGATCGGAAATTTCCGGGTCACTACAGAGTAAATATAAGACAGATAAACAATCACAGCAGAATGGTAAGGGGTGTTGTCGGGGAATAGGAGGTTGCGGGTTCGAGTCCCTGTAGAGACAGTATATTTTTGGCAAACCTTCTCTTGAAGGTAGTTTATTCTTTATTTATCTATTATCATTATTATTATCATTTTCTTTTATTATTATTATTATTATTGTTATTATTATTATTATTATTATTATTATTATTATTAATATTACAAGTATCATTATTGCTATTAAGAATACGATTTAGATTATTGTTACTATATATTCATTAATATTAATATTATTATTGTTATCTATATCAAAATCAGTAAATGTAGTTTTATTTAAGAATCTTATAATTATTAATTTTATCAATATAGGCAATACTATTAGCAATATGATTATGATTATTATTATTATTATTAATAGAATGATACAGATTATTATTATTTTCATTAATATTAGTACTTACATAATTTTATAATTATTAGTATAATTAATATCTTGCAAGTATTATTATTAATATCATTATTATTATTATCATTAATAGAGTTATTATTAACATAAGTATATTATTAATGTTATTATCATTATTATTATTATTTTTTGTACTAATATTAACTTAATATAATTTGAACTACCATTTGAGAAACAAATGAAATACATAAATATATATATTTAACACATATAACATCACACAATATTGTATTATATAAAAGGAACATATGAAATATAAATATATGATTAATATAAAACCAATATCATTCATAAGTTATATATATAGACTTATTCGACTACGATTGTGTGTATTAATATATATACGCAAATGATATAGGTTCGTGAATCCGAGGCCAACCCTGTATTGTTCAGTTTGTCTAATGTCGTCATATGTATTTTTACAACAAAATACATTAGGTGAGTTTCATTTGATTCCCTTTTACTCTTTACATTTTTGGGACTGAGAATACATGCAAATACTTTATTAACTGTTTTACAATATTTATATGCGTGAGTTTCATTAATCCCTTTTTAAATGCTTTCGCAATATATTTTTGGGACTGAGAATGCATGCGCTTTTATATAAATGTTTTACGAAATAGACACAAGTAATCGAAACTACATTATATGGTTGAATGATCGAAATCGAATATGCCCCTTTTTATTAAGTCTGGTAATCTAAGAATTAGGGAACAGACACCCTAATTGACGCGAACTCTAAAGATAGATCTATCGGGCCCAACAAGCCCCATTCAAAGTACCGGATGCTTTAGTACTTCGAAATTTATATCATGTCCGAAGGAGGATCCCGGAATGATGGGGATATTCTTATATGCATATTGTGAATGTCGGTTACCAGGTGTTCAATCCATATGAATGATATTTTTGTCTCTATGCATGGGACGTATGATTATGAGAAATGGAAGTATGAAATCTTGTGGTCTATTAAAATTATGAAATGATTCTTTATGATAAACTAATGAACTCACCAACCTTTTGGTTGACACTTTAAAGCATGTTTATTCTCAGGTACGAAAGAAATCTTCCGCTGTGCATTTGCTCATATTAGAGATATTACTTGGAGTCATTCATGACATATTTCAAAAGATGTTGCATTCGAGTCGTTGAGTTCATCAAGATTATTATTAAGTCAATTATATTTGGATATATTATGAAATGTTTTACATGCCTGTCAACTGTCGATGTAACGAAAGTTTGTCTTTTAAAAACGAATGCAATGTTTGTAAAATTTATCATATAGAGGTCAATTACCTCGCGATGTGATCAATTGTTGTGAATCATTTGTAATCGATATGGACTTCGTCCGGATGGATTAGGACGGGTCCTTTCAGTTGGTATCAGAGCGGTGGTCTTAGCGAACCAGGTCTTGCATTAGTGAGTCTAACTGATAGTCGTTAGGATGCATTAGTGAGTCTGGACTTCGACCGTGTCTGCATGTCAAAAGTTTTGCTTATCATTTCTATCGAAAAACATCTGCTTATCATCCTTAGGAAATTACCTACTCATTATTCTTAGTCTATGTAGCGACCCGACCAAATCATGTTTGACGGCGCCGACTACTTCGGTCCCGTTGCGTGGTCATAAGTCTTTATTATGACTTTTGACCAAAATATGTCGCATTTATTTTATAAGAAAAAGGATGTTTCAAGTTAACAAATGTAGTTCGAAAGACTAGTTACATTACAATGTTTAACGTACGAATGAAACCTATGCGACACAATTTAAAGTAGTCAAAAGACGCTCCATCTATGCATGTATACTCGACATCCAAGCAAGTATCAAAAAGAGTGCGGAAGCATGTATCAAGTAGCTTTCAAGGACCTGAGAAAACATATAGAAAACTGTCAACGAAAACGTTGGTGAAATCATAGGTGTTTTAGTAAACGTTGCATTTGAACCACAAGATTTAATATAATATGATTAGCTAAATCATTTGCATTCCAAAGTTGTTATTTGTTTCGCGGGCACCCAATTATCAAACTTAACTGTTTTGCACCCTTCGCGTAGTGTTAGAACATACACTAGACCCGAAAATATATTTCATCCGCTAACGGTAGCGAACCGTCCGAATGAGGCTCGTCAAGCCCATGTGATCACAAAATATAAGTTCACGTTTACACCCTGCAAGTGTAACTAATGATAATTGAATTGAGGCTTTTTGTTCAAACCCGTACGTGGAATGTTCGTTTTCGTACTTGTGTTCAAAGTGTAAAAGTATGATACGTATATGTTTCTCATCCCATAGTTTAAAGCATAAAAGTTGTTTGAAGGATGGGACTATGATCTCACCTTGAGTGCACGTATGAAAAGTACTTCACAAAGTAACGTGTGCGAAGGATAGTGCTAGTCTTGACCTAAACCAATAGGTCGTATCAATAACGGTAAACACGATAGGTCAAAGATGTTTAATTAGTCCTATGGCTCGTTACGACTCGATTATGTAGCATGTGAATCAAATTGTCAAGTTTCATGCAAGATACAAGTACAGAAACAAGTTAGGAAGGTTGCATAATCATTTGGTTAAGTTTGACAAAAAGTCAAACTTTGGTCGGTCAAAGTCAACGAAAGTCAACACGTTCGGGTCGGGTCCCGAACTATTTTTCTGAGGTTTTTATTCATATATAAGCATGTTAGAACAAGTCTCATGTGAATCGGAGGTCCATAGTGTGCCAAACATTTTTCGTATTTTGACCAAAGAGGTCAGAAACTGGACACGGCTTAGGCCGCGCCGCGGCCCCAAATTGTCGCGCCGCGACAATACACGGGAACTGGTACCTGGTCAGTCTCAAATGTCCAAGTCTCAATTCCAAACACTTTCAAGCATAACTCGCAAACCGCTAATACTTAGAACTCGTATCTTATATCGTTAGAAAGGTAATTTGACAAAGAACACATCTAAATACATTTCACCAACCAAAAATGTTATTTGTAACAATCGGCTTTCCAAAGTAAATGATCAATTAATGCACACATTTAATACACAAATTTGATAAGTGCACATTTATGATTCGGGCATTTAATGCATACATATAACATTCCGTTTTGTAGGTAATCGAGCATACAATACAACTAACTACTTACTAACTACAATTCATGTCATTCAATGCATCAAATATTCATTTCAAGCTTATCAAACCCTAACCCGAATTCACCAAAATCACTAATCAAGTTTATGGAGTTTTCTCAAGCAACCTACACATCAATTTGAAGCTAGTGATACTAGGAACACATTTAATACATGCATTTATAACATTTAACAACATTCAAACAACCAAATCACCAAATCAAACACACCAAAGTTCATACTCAAGCTAGTTACTTCAAATAACAAAATCGAGCATATAAATCATATATTCATGTTAGACTTGAGCCATAGACACTAATTAACAACTTTATAAGTTCAAAAATATCAAGAACACAAAATCTAGTGATTTTAGAAAGTTACCCAACCTTGATGAAGTCGGTATGGAATCGAAGAGGAAGTTGCAAGGATTTCAAATATGTAATTTGTTTTGCAAGACACCCACTAGCTTGGATTTAGATGATGATTCCTTGTTTGAGAAATTGAGAGAAAATATGGAAGTAGAAGAAGAAAAGGGAAAATGAAAAAGAAAAGATGGGGGTGGGGGTTGACTAGTCAAAGGCTAGTCACCTCTTTGGCATTTTGGCGAAACTAGTCCCTCAAGTTCGGTTGCGGGTGCGTGAATTACATAGACGAGATATTTTTAAAACACGTATTAACGGGAGATGTTATAAACATATAACGGGATTTAAATAGTTAAACGGAAAAGTAAACGGAAAAAGGCGGGATGTTACATTACCTACTCCTTAAAAGAAATTTCGTCCCGAAATTTAAGTAGGCGTAGTAGTCGTTGTTTCTTCCTCGGAATCCTGCGTTTCCGGAATTGGATATAAATGAGGGTATTTCTTTTGCATTTGATCTTGCCTTTCCCAAGTAAACTCGGGTCCTCTTTTGGCGTTCCAACGGACTTTAACAATCGGGATTCGGCTTTGTTTCAATGTCTTGACGGAGGTGTCCACAATTTCAACCGGTTCCTCCACAAAATGAAGCTTGTCATCAATAGTAAGTTCCTCGAGAGGGATGATGATATCGGGTTCGGCAAGACACTTTTTCAAGTTAGATACATGGAAGGTAGGATGAACGGAGTTCAATTGAGGCGGAAGATCTAAACGATAAGCAATGTTTCCAATACGCTCCAAGATTTCGAAAGGACCAATATACCGCGGATTTAGCTTCCCGCATTTCCCAAAACGGATTACACCTTTCCAAGGTGCAACTTTTAACATTACTCGGTCACCGACTTGAAATTCAAGGTCGTCGCGTCTTTTGTCGGTGTAGCACTTTTGATGACTCCGGGCCGTCCGGAGCCTATCTGGATTTGTACGATCTTCTCGGTGGTTTCGTGAATGAGTTCGGGTCCGGTGATTTGCACGTCGCCTACCTCGGCCCAACAAAGAGGTGAACGACATTTTCGGACGTATAGCGCTTCAAAAGGTGCGGCTTTAATACTCGCGTGATAACTATTGTTGTAAGAGAACTCGGCGAGAGGTAAGTGCTTGTCCCAAGCTTTTCCAAAATCAACCACGCAAGCTCGTAACATGTCCTCCAAGGTTTGAATTGTACGTTCGCTTTGTCCATCGATTTGAGGATGATATGCGGTGCTCATGTCTAAACGCGTTCCCAACGCTTCTTGCAAGGTACGCCAAAATCTAGAAACAAAACGGCCATCTCGGTCGGAGATAATCGATAAAGGTACACAGTGTCGGGCTACGATTTCTTTAATGTAAAGTTGCGCAAGTTTCTCCATTTTGTCGGTCTCCTTCATGGCAAGAAAGTGTGCGGATTTGGTGAGACGGTCAACAATAACTCAAATGGTATCATAACCGCCCGTCGTTTTTGGTAGTTTGGTGATAAAATCCATCGTTATCCTTTCCCACTTCCATTGCGGGATCTCGGGTTGTTGAAGTAGTCCGGACGGTCTTTGGTGTTCGGCTTTGACTTTGGAACATGTCAAACACTTGGAAATATAAGTAGCTACGTCCCTTTTGATGTTCGGCCACCAATATTGTTGTTTAAGGTCGTGGTACATCTTATTGGCACCGGGGTGGATCGAGTATCGTGACTTATGGGCTTCATCTAAAATGAGACTTCGTAGGTTCCCATAACTAGGCACCCAAATCCTTCCGGCGAAATATCGGAGTCCGGTTTCCTTAGTTTCGAATCGAGAGACGAGAATGTTCAAGAGCTCGTGTGAAACGTTTTCATCCTTGAGAGCCTCATCTTGGGCTACCCGAATTTGGCTATTAAGGTTGGTGTGGATGGTGATGTTTAAGGCTCGGACACGAAGAGGTACCGCTCTTTCTTTTCGACTTAAGGCATCAGCTACTACGTTTGCCTTCCCGGGATGGTAACGAAGTTCGTAATCGTAATCGTTTAAGGTTTAAATCCACCTTCGTTGTCTCATGTTTAGTTGCTTTTGATCGAAGATGTGTTGGAGACTTTTGTGATCGGTAAAGATAGTACTCTTGGTTCCATAAAGATAGTGTCTCCACATTTTAAGTGCAAAGACAACGGCTCGAGTTCGAGATCATGTGTCGTGTAGTTTCGTTCATGAATTTTGAGTTGTCGAGAAGCATAAGAAATGACTTTCATTCGTTGCATCAACACACACCCAAAACCATGTTTCGAGGCGTCGCAATACACAACAAAATCATCGTTGCCTTCGGGAAGTGACAAGATAGGAGCGGTGGTAAGCTTTGTCTTCAAGATTTGGAACGCGGATTCTTGCTCGGTCGCCCAAATAAATTTCTTTCCCTTGTGAGTTAATGCGGTTAGAGGACGTGCAACCAAAGAGAAGTTTTAGATGAATCTACGATAGTACCCGGCGAGACCCAAGAATTGACGAATGTGAGTCGGAGTAGTAGGAGTTTCCCATTTACTAATGGCTTCGATTTTTGATGGATCGACTTTAATACCTTGGTCACTTACAACATGACCAAGAAATTGAACTTCCTTCAACCAAAATTCACACTTGGAGAATTTGGCATAGAGTCTTTCTTGTCTTAAAAGTTCAAGCACAAGTCGGAGGTGTTCCTCGTGTTCTTCTTCGCTTTTTGAATAGACCAAAATATCATCGATGAACACGATAACGAATTTGTCAAGATACGGTTTGCACACGCGGTTCATAAGATCCATGAACACCGCCGGTGCGTTAGTGAGACCAAATGGTATTACAAGAAATTCATAACTACCATAACGAGTTCGGAAAGCGGTTTTGGAGACATCTTCCCCCTTAACCCTTAATTGATGATAACCCGAGCGGAGATCGATTTTTGAATATACGCAAGACCCTTGTAATTGATCAAAGAGGTCATCGATGCGAGGAAGAGGATATCGGTTCTTAACCGTCAATTTGTTTAGTTCACGATAATCAATGCACATTCGTAGGGATCCGTCTTTCTTTTTAACAAACAAAATCGGAGCGCCCCAAGGTGAATGGCTAGGTTGGATAAAACCACGATCAAGTAGTTCTTGGATTTGACTTTGCAATTCTTGCATTTCGGATGGAGCGAGTCTATATGGTGCACGTGCTACGGGTGCGGCTCCCGGAATAAGATCGATTTGGAATTCAACCGGTCGATGGGGTGGAAGACTCGGCAATTCGTCGGGAAATACATCAAAAAAGTCACTAACAATAGGCACATCATCGATATGCTTCTCATCGGACTCGACTTTCTTAACGTGGGCAAGGATCGCAAAATAACCCTTACGGAGTAGTTTTCTAACTTTAAGGCACGAAACGAGGTTGAGTCTGGTGCAACTCTTATCGCCATAAACAATCAAAGGTTCACCATTCTCGATAGGAATTCGGATTGCGTTAAGATCACAAAGGATGTGAGATTTCGTTTTGACTAACCAATTCATACCGATTATTACATCAAAGCTTCCTAGTTCCATGGGTATCAAGTCAATTTCAAATTCCTTACCCAAAATGTTTAACGTACACCCCCGGTAATATGTGTCGGCACTTAATAGTTCCCCGTTAGCCACTTCAATGGTATAAGTGGTATCTAGTGGAAGTGGTGGAATGCTAAAAGAATGAGTCAAAGTCTTGGATACAAAACACTTATCGGCACCCGAATCGAATAAACAAGTAACATAAGTGTTGTTGAGGAGAAACGTACCCGTGACTAATTCATTGTCATCTCGGACTTCCTCGGTGTTGATGTTGAAAGCTCGGCCGCGTGTGTTGGGGTTGGCTTTCTTCTTCGGACAGGCATTTCTAAAATGACCCGTTTGGCCACATTCATAACAAGTACCCGATTTTGGTGCATTGGGCACCTTTTGAGCGACGGGGGCGGCACTTCTACAATCGTTGGCCATATGACCAACCCTTTGGCACCGGTGGCAAAATAGATTGCTACATTCACCATAGTGGTGTTTGTGGCATTTGTTGCAAAAGGGTTTATTTCCGCCATAACTTTTCTTGGCGTCGGAGGTGAAAGGCTTTTTGGTGAAGTTGTTGTTGTAGTTGTTGCTTGATTGAGGGGCTTCCCATTTTCTTTTGTTGTTACCCGACTTGTCCTCGACTTTAGGCGCCGGTACTACGATTTCGTCAACCGTTTCGATCAATTGGCGGGCCATGTTCAAAGCTTGTTGTAGGTTAGCGGGTTTGGATGACATCACCCCTTGTTTGATGCTCTTTGGAAGACCATACATATAAAGTTCGACCCTTTGAGATTCGGGGTTCACGAGGTTTGGGCACATCAAGGATAGTTCGGCGAATCGTTGATTATAGGCATTGAGATCGTTTCCGACCACCTCCAAGGTTCTTAGCTCTTGTTCGAGCTTTCGGGTTTCTTCGCGAGGGAAATATTCGATGACCATCTTTTCCCTTAAATCAGCCCAAGAGAGGGCGTGAGCTTCATCGGTACCCACCGATTGTACATAAGTATTCCACCATGTAAGAGCGACACCGGCGAAAGTGTGAGTGGAGTATTTGACCTTGTCTTGGTCCCGACAACCACTTATGCTAAAGACGGCTTCCGTTTGCTCAAACCATCGGGTGAGCACAACCGGTCCCCCGGTTCCATCAAAAGTGTGAGGTTTGCACCCCATGAAGGCTTTATAGGAGCATCCCTCGTTTGAGTTACCGGCTCCATTGTTGTTGTTGTTGTTGTTTTGGTTGTTGTTATTATTATTGTTATTGTTGTTGGATGAGTGACCGGCCATGGCCGCATCTACGGCGGTGGCTATCATGCGTTGTAGAGCTTGTTCGGGTGTTTCACGGCGTGGTGCACGACGAGGAGGCATTGTTCCTTCAAAACAAAAGAATACCGTTGGTTAGTATTCTAAGTAATACTAACCGTGATATGGAATAAAGATAGAGAGAAAATTTTCCTTGACTCGCCTTAAATTCTTTATGTCATAATGTCGGAACGTTCATATGATTCACCGTAATATAATCCCGGAAATTATATTACCCTGATTCATATGTGCATTCGACATTATTTCATATAGTTAAGGTGGCGTGTCAATCAAATTAAACAACGTGAGACTTAGATGAAATAAGAGTAGATATGAGTAGAAGCGTTCGAGTATAAATGCACAAATAGTCAAGTAATTCCTACTTCAAGTCTATATGCCGGTTGTAGTCTAGACTCACCAATGTACCCTATGACTCGGGGTTGACACCAATGAACTCTAAATCCCTACAACCAACGCTCTGATACCATCTGTAGCGACCCGACCAAATCATGTTTAACGGCGCCGACTACTTCGGTCCCGTTGCGTGGTCATAAGTCTTTATTATGACTTTTGACCAAAATATGTCGCATTTATTTTATAAGAAAAAGGATGTTTCAAGTTAACAAATGTAGTTCGAAAGACTAGTTACATTACAATGTTTAACGTACGAATGAAACCTATGCGACACAATTTAAAGTAGTCAAAAGACGCTCCATCTATGCATGTATACTCGACATCCAAGCAAGTATCAAAAAGAGTGCGGAAGCATGTATCAAGTAGCTTTCAAGGACCTGAGAAAACATATAGAAAACTGTCAACGAAAACGTTGGTGAAATCATAGGTGTTTTAGTAAACGTTGCATTTGAACCACAAGATTTAATATAATATGATTATCTAAATCATTTGCATTCCAAAGTTGTTATTTGTTTCGCAGGCACCCAATTATCAAACTTAACTGTTTTGCACCCTTCGTGTAGTGTTAGAACATACACTAGACCCGAAAATATATTTCATCCGCTAACGGTAGCGAACCGTCCGAATGAGGCTCGTCAAGCCCATGTGATCACATAATATAAGTTCACGTTTACACCCTGCAAGTGTAACTAATGATAATTGAATTGAGGCTTTTTGTTCAAACCCGTACGTGGAATGTTCGTTTTCGTACCTGTGTTCAAAGTGTAAAAGTATGATACGTATATGTTTCTCATCCCATAGTTTAAAGCATAAAAGTTGTTTGAAGGATGGGACTATGATCTCACCTTGAGTGAACGTATGAAAAGTACTTCACAAAGTAACGTGTGCGAAGGATAGTGCTAGTCTTGACCTAAACCAATAGGTCGTATCAATAACGGTAAACACGATAGGTCAAAGATGTTTAATTAGTCCTATGGCTCGTTACGACTCGATTATGTAGCATGTGAATCAAATTGTCAAGTTTCATGCAAGATACAAGTACAGAAACAAGTTAGGAAGGTTGCATAATCATTTGGTTAAGTTTGAGAAAAAGTCAAACTTTGGTTGGTCAAAGTCAACGAAAGTCAACACGTTCGGGTCGGGTCCCGAACTATTTTTCTGAGGTTTTTATTCATATATAAGCATGTTAGAACAAGTCTCATGTGAATCGGAGGTCCATAGTGTGCCAAACATTTTTCGTATTTTGACCAAAGAGGTCAGAAACTGGACACGGCTTAGGCCGCGCCGCGGCCCCAAATTGTCGCGCCGCGACAATACACGGGAACTGGTACCTGGTCAGTCTCAAATGTCCAAGTCTGAATTCCAAACACTTTTAAGCATAACTCGCAAACCGCTAATACTTAGAACTCGTATCTTATATCGTTAGAAAGGTAATTTGACAAAGAACACATCTAAATACATTTCACCAACCAAAAATGTTATTTGTAACAATCGGCTTTCCAAAGTAAATGATCAATTAATGCACACATTTAATATGAAATGTCCCGTTCTTATTGATTAAAAACGTTCCATATTAATTGATTTCGTTGCGAGGTTTTGACCTCTATATGAGACATTTTTCAAAGACTGCATTCATTTTTAAAACAAACCATAACCTTTATTTCATAGATAAAGGTTTTAAAAAGCTTTACGTAGATTATCAAATAATGATAATCTAAAATATCCTGTTTACACACGACCATTACATAATGGTTTACAATATAAATATGTTACAACAAAATAAGTTTCTTGAATGCAGTTTTTACACAATATCATACAAGCATGGACTCCAAATCTCGTCCTTATTTAAGTATGCGACAGCAGAAGCTCTTAATAATCACCTGAGAATAAACATGCTTAAAACGTCAACAAAAATGTTGGTGAGTTATAGGTTTAACCTATATATATCAAATCATAATAATAGACCACAAGATTTCATATTTCAATACACATCCCATACATAGAGATAAAAATCATTCATATGGTGAACACCTGGTAACCGACATTAACAAGATGCATATATAAGAATATCCCCATCATTCCGGGACACCCTTCGGATATGATATAAATTTCGAAGTACTAAAGCATCCGGTACTTTGGATGGGGTTTGTTAGGCCCAATAGATCTATCTTTAGGATTCGCGTCAATTAGGGTGTCTGTTCCCTAATTCTTAGATTACCAGACTTAATAAAAAGGGGCATATTCGATTTCGATAATTCAACCACAGAATGTAGTTTCACGTACTTGTGTCTATTTTGTAAATCATTTATAAAACCTGCATGTATTCTCATCCCAAAAATATTAGATTTTAAAAGTGGGACTATAACTCACTTTCACAGATTTTTACTTCGTCGGGAAGTAAGACTTGGCCACTGGTTGATTCACGAACCTATAACAATATATACATATATATCAAAGTATGTTCAAAATATATTTACAACACTTTTAATATATTTTGATGTTTTAAGTTTATTAAGTCAGCTGTCCTCGTTAGTAACCTACAACTAGTTGTCCACAGTTAGATGTACAGAAATAAATCGATAAATATTATCTTGAATCAATCCACGACCCAGTGTATACGTATCTCAGTATTGATCACAACTCAAACTATATATATTTTGGAATCAACCTCAACCCTGTATAGCTAACTCCAACATTCACATATAGAGTGTCTATGGTTGTTCCGAAATATATATAGATGTGTCGACATGATAGGTCGAAACATTGTATACGTGTCTATGGTATCTCAAGATTACATAATATATAATACAAGTTGATTAAGTTATGGTTGGAATAGATTTGTTACCAATTTTCACGTAGCTAAAATGAGAAAAATTATCCAATCTTGTTTTACCCATAACTTCTTCATTTTAAATCCGTTTTGAGTGAATCAAATTGCTATGGTTTCATATTGAACTCTATTTTATGAATCTAAACAAAAAAAGTATAGGTTTCTAGTCGGAAAAATAAGTTACAAGTCGTTTTTGTAAAGGTAGTCATTTCAGTCGAAAGAACGACGTCTAGATGACCATTTTAGAAAACATACTTCCACTTTGAGTTTAACCATAATTTTTGGATATAGTTTCATGTTCATAATAAAAATCATTTTCTCAGAATAACAACTTTTAAATCAAAATTTATCATAGTTTTTAATTAACTAACCCAAAACAGCCCGCGGTGTTACTACGACGGCGTAAATCCGGTTTTACGGTGTTTTTCGTGTTTCCAGGTTTTAAATCATTAAGTTAGCATATCATATAGATATAGAACATGTGTTTAGTTGATTTTAAAAGTCAAGTTAGAAGGATTAACTTTTGTTTGCGAACAAGTTTAGAATTAACTAAACTATGTTCTAGTGATTACAAGTTTAAACCTTCGAATAAGATAGCTTTATATGTATGAATCGAATGATGTTATGAACATCATTACTACCTTAAGTTCCTTGGATGAACCTACTGGAAAAGAGAAAAATGGATCTAGCTTCAATGGATCCTTGGATGGCTCAAAGTTCTTGAAGCAAAATCATGACACGAAAACAAGTTCAAGTAAGATCATCACTTGAAATAAGATTGTTATAGTTATAGAAATTGAACCAAAGTTTGAATATGATTATTACCTTGTATTAGAATGATAACCTACTGTAAGAAACAAAGATTTCTTGAAGTTGGATGATCACCTTACAAGATTGGAAGTGAGCTAGCAAACTTGAAAGTATTCTTGATTTTATGAAACTAGAACTTTTGGAATTTATGAAGAACACTTAGAACTTGAAGATAGAACTTGAGAGAGTTCAATTAGATGAAGAAAATTGAAGAATGAAAGTGTTTGTAGGTGTTTTTGGTCGTTGGTGTATGGATTAGATATAAAGGATATGTAATTTTGTTTTCATGTAAATAAGTCATGAATGATTACTCATATTTTTGTAATCTTATGAGATATTTCATGCTAGTTGCCAAATGATGGTTCCCACATGTGTTAGGTGACTCACATGGGCTGCTAAGAGATGATCATTGGAGTGTATATACCAATAGTACATACATCTAAAAGCTGTGTATTGTACGAGTACGAATACGGGTGCATACGAGTAGAATTGTTGATGAAACTGAACAAGAATGTAATTGTAAGCATTTTTGTTAAGTAGAAGTATTTTGATAAGTGTATTGAAGTCTTTCAAAAGTGTATAAATACATATTAAAACACTACATGTATATACATTTTAACTGAGTCGTTAAGTCATCGTTAGTCGTTACATGTAAGTGTTGTTTTGAAACCTTTAGGTTAACGATCTTGTTAAATGTTGTTAACCCAATGTTTATAATATCAAAAGAGATTTTAAATTATTATATTATCATGATATTATGATGTACGAATATCTCTTAATATGATATATATACATTAAATGTCGTTACAACGATAAACGTTACATATATGTCTCGTTTCAAAATCATTAAGTTAGTAGTCTTGTTTTTACATATGTAGTTCATTGTTAATATAATTAATGATATGTTTACTTATCATAATATCATGTTAACTATATATATAACCATATATATGTCATCATATAGTTTTTTTTTACAAGTTTTAACGTTCGTGAATCACCGGTCAACTTGGGTGGTCAATTTTCTATATGAAACCTATTTCAATTAATCAAGTCTTAACAAGTTTGATTGCTTAACATGTTGGAAACATTTAATCATGTAAACATCAATCTCAATTAATATATATAAACATGGAAAAGTTCGGGTCACTACAGTACCTACCCGTTAAATAAATTTCGTCCCGAAATTTTAAGCTGTTGAAGGTGTTGACGAATCTTCTGGAAATAGATGCGGGTATTTCTTCTTCATCTGATCTTCACGCTCCCAGGTGAACTCGGGTCCTCTACGAGCATTCCATCGAACCTTAACAATTGGTATCTTGTTTTGCTTAAGTCTTTTAACCTCACGATCCATTATTTCGACGGGTTCTTCGATGAATTGGAGTTTTTCGTTGATTTGGATTTCATCTAACGGAATAGTGAGATCTTCTTTAGCAAAACATTTCTTCAAATTTGAGACATGGAAAGTGTTATGTACAGCCGCGAGTTGTTGAGGTAACTCAAGTCGGTAAGCTACTGGTCCGACACGATCAATAATCTTGAATGGTCCAATATACCTTGGATTTAATTTCCCTCGTTTACCAAATCGAACAACGCCTTTCCAAGGTGAAACTTTAAGCATGACCATCTCTCCAATTTCAAATTCTATATCTTTTCTTTTAATGTCAGCGTAGCTCTTTTGTCGACTTTGGGCGGTTTTCAACCGTTGTTGAATTTGGATGATCTTCTCGGTAGTTTCTTGTATAATCTCCGGACCCGTAATCTGTCTATCCCCCACCTCACTCCAACAAATCGGAGACCTGCACTTTCTACCATAAAGTGCTTCAAACGGCGCCATCTCAATGCTTGAATGGTAGCTGTTGTTGTAGGAAAATTCTGCTAACGGTAGATGTCGATCCCAACTGTTTCCGAAATCAATAACACATGCTCGTAGCATGTCTTCAAGCGTTTGTATCGTCCTTTCGCTCTGCCCATCAGTTTGTGGATGATAGGCAGTACTCATGTCTAGACGAGTTCCTAATGCTTGCTGTAATGTCTGCCAGAATCTTGAAATAAATCTGCCATCCCTATCAGAGATAATAGAGATTGGTATTCCATGTCTGGAGACGACTTCCTTCAAATACAGACGTGCTAACTTCTCCATCTTGTCATCTTCTCTTATTGGCAGGAAGTGTGCTGATTTGGTGAGACGATCAACTATTACCCAAATAGTATCAAAACCACTTGCAGTCCTCGGCAATTTAGTGATGAAATCCATGGTAATGTTTTCCCATTTCCATTCCGGGATTTCGGGTTGTTGAAGTAGACCTGATGGTTTCTGATGCTCAGCTTTGACCTTAGAACACGTCAAACATTCTCCTACGTATTTAGCAACATCGGCTTTCATACCCGGCCACCAAAAATGTTTCTTGAGATCCTTATACATCTTCCCCGTTCCAGGATGTATTGAGTATCTGGTTTTATGAGATTCTCTAAGTACCATTTCTCTCATATCTCCAAATTTTGGTACCCAAATCCTTTCAGCCCTATACCGGGTTCCGTCTTCCCGAATATTAAGATGCTTCTCCGATCCTTTGGGTATTTCATCCTTTAAATTTCCCTCTTTTAAAACTCCTTGTTGCGCCTCCTTTATTTGAGTAGTAATGTTATTATGAATCATTATATTCATAGATTTTACTCGAATGGGTTCTCTATCCTTCCTGCTCAAGGCATCGGCTACCACATTTGCCTTCCCCGGGTGGTAACGAATCTCAAAATCGTAATCATTCAATAATTCAATCCACCTACGCTGCCTCATATTCAGTTGTTTCTGATTAAATATGTGTTGAAGACTTTTGTGGTCGGTATATATAATACTTTTGACCCCATATAAGTAGTGCCTCCAAGTCTTTAATGCAAAAACAACCGTGCCTAATTCCAAATCATGCGTCGTATAATTTTGTTCGTGAATCTTCAATTGTCTAGACGCATAAGCAATCACCTTCGTTCGTTGCATTAATACACAACCGAGACCTTGCTTTGATGCATCACAATAAATCACAAAATCATCATTCCCTTCAGGCAATGACAATATAGGTGCCGTAGTTAGCTTTTTCTTCAATAACTGAAACGCTTTCTCTTGTTCATCATTCCATTCAAATTTCTTCCCTTTATGCGTTAATGCAGTCAAGGGTTTTGCTATTCTGGAAAAGTCTTGGATGAACCTTCTGTAGTAACCAGCTAGTCCTAAAAACTGGCGTATGTGTTTCGGAGTTTTCGGGGTTTCCCACTTTTCAACAGTTTCTATCTTTGCCGGATCCACCTTAATACCTTCTTTGTTCACTATGTGACCGAGGAATTGAACTTCTTCCAACCAAAATGCACACTTTGAAAACATAGCGTACAATTCTTCCTTCCTCAATACTTCTAACACCTTTCTCAAATGTTCACCGTGTTCTTGGTCATTCTTTGAGTAAATAAGTATGTCATCAATGAAAACAATGATAAACTTGTCAAGGTATGGTCCACACACTCGGTTCATAAGGTCCATGAACACAGCTGGTGCATTAGTTAAACCAAACGGCATGACCATAAACTCGTAATGACCGTAACGTGTTCTGAAAGCAGTCTTTGGAATATCATCTTCTTTCACCCGCATTTGATGATACCCGGAACGTAAGTCAATCTTTGAATAAACAGACGAGCCTTGTAGTTGATCAAATAAGTCATCGATTCTCGGTAGTGGGTAGCGGTTCTTGATGGTAAGTTTGTTCAACTCTCGGTAGTCGATACATAACCTGAATGTACCATCTTTCTTCTTGACAAACAAAACAGGAGCTCCCCACGGTGATGTGCTTGGTCGAATGAAACCAAGTTCTAAAAGTTCTTGTAATTGGCTTTGTAGTTCTTTCATCTCGCTGGGTGCGAGTCTGTAAGGAGCACGGGCTATTGGTGCAGCTCCTGGTACAAGATCTATTTGAAATTCAACGGATCGATGTGGGGGTAATCCCGGTAATTCTTTCGGAAATACATCAGGAAATTCTTTTGCGACGGGAACATCATTGATGCTCTTTTCTTCAGTTTGTACTTTCTCGACGTGTGCTAGAACAGCATAGCAACCTTTTCTTATTAGTTTTTGTGCCTTCAAATTACTAATAAGATGTAGCTTCGTGTTGCCCTTTTCTCCGTACACCATTAAGGGTTTTCCTTTTTCTCGTATAATGCGAATTGCATTTTTGTAACAAATGATCTCTGCTTTCACTTCTTTCAACCAGTCCATACCGATTATCACATCAAAACTCCCTAACTCTACTGGTATCAAATCAATCTTAAATGTTTCGCTAACCAGTTTAATTTCTCGATTCCGACATATATTATCTGCTGAAATTAATTTACCATTTGCTAATTCGAGTAAAAATTTACTATCCAAAGGCGTCAATGGAAAACTTAATTTAGCACAAAAATCTCTACTCATATAGCTTCTATCCGCACCCGAATCAAATAAAACGTAAGCAGATTTATTGTCAATAAGAAACGTACCCGTAACAAGCTCCGGGTCTTCCTGTGCCTCTGCCGCATTAATATTGAAAACTCTTCCACGGCCTTGTCCATTCGTGTTCTCCTAGTTCGGGCAATTTCTAATAATGTGGCCTGGTTTTCCACATTTATAACAAACTACATTGGCATAACTTGCTCCGACACTACTTGCTCCGCCATTACTCGTTCCGACACCATTTGTTCCTTTCGTTCTATTAACCCCTGGTCCGTAGACCTCACACTTCGCCGCGCTATGACCATTTCTTTTACACTTTTTGCAAAATTTGGTGCAGAACCCCGAGTGATTCTTTTCACACCTTTGGCATAGTTGCTTCTGATTGTTGTTGTTGTTGCGGTTATTATTGTTGTTGGGATGATTGTTGTAGTTGTTGTTGTCGTTGTTGTTGTTGTTGTTGTTGGGCCGTTTGTTGTAGTTGCGATTGATGTTGCGATTGTTAGGATAATTATTGCGATTATTGTTGTAATTGCTGTTGTTGTTGTATTGGTGGTTCTTATCACCGTTTTCCTCCCACTTTCTTTTGACTTGCTTCACATTGGCCTCTTCAGCAGTCTGTTCTTTAATTCTTTCTTCAATCTGGTTCACTAGTTTGTGAGCCATTCTACATGCCTGTTGTATGGAGGCGGGCTCGTGTGAACTTATATCTTCTTGGATTCTTTCCGGTAATCCTTTCACAAACGCGTCGATCTTCTCTTCCTCATCTTCGAATGCTCCCGGACACAATAGGCACAATTCTGTGAATCGTCTTTCGTACGTGGTAATATCAAATCCTTGGGTTCGTAACCCTCTAAGTTCTGTCTTGAGCTTATTGACCTCGGTTCTGGGACGGTACTTCTCGTTCATCAAGTGCTTGAATGCTGACCACGGTAGTGCGTACACATCATCTTGTCCCACTTGCTCTAGATAGGTATTCCACCATGTTAACGCAGAACCTGTGAAGGTATGCGTAGCGTACTTCACTTTGTCCTCTTCAGTACACTTACTTATGGCAAACACCGATTCAACCTTCTCGGTCCACCGTTTCAATCCGATCGGTCCTTCGGTTCCATCAAATTCCAAAGGTTTGCAGGCAATGAATTCTTTGTAGGTGCATCCTACACGATTTCCTGTACTGCTAGATCCAAGGTTATTGTTGGTATGTAGCGCAGCCTGTATTGCGGCTATGTTTGAAGCTAGAAAAGTACGGAATTCCTCTTCATTCATATTCAAGGTGTGTCGAGTAGTCGGTGCCATTTCCTTCAAAATAGTTAAATGGAACAAGTTAATCATACAGAATATTAAGAGTAGTTAATAGTATTTCGTAGCATAATATGAACTCATTTTTAAAAGCTTTTTCTTCATATTAGCGTTTTATAAGTTTAAATTTGGGTAGTACCTACCCGTTAAGTTCATACTTAGTAGCTAATATACAATTCAACTACTACAATTCTATATGAAAAACTGATTATAATAATATTTCGCCTTCAAACTTTTATACAATATTTTACAAACTTACAATACCGCTTATTTTACATAAAGCATGAAATATAGCACACAATAACTTTGATACAAGATAGTTGTGAAGACAATTCTAGCTAGTACACAAGTCGTTCAGCAAAGGCAATAAAGACACGTAATTCATACGTCCAGAAACAAGTCATGCATTCTGGTTTTACTAGGACTACTTCCCATCCTTGGTCTTGTGCAACATAACCGTTATGGCCGTTGATAAGACAGCGTGTTGTAACGTCATCAAAGGGACGAGGGTTACGTAATGTCCAACAGTCCCGTAATAATCTAAAAACCTCATTTCTTACCCCAATTACCGACTCCGTCACTTGTGGAAACGTTTTGTTTAATAGTTGTAGCCCGATGTTCTTGTTCTCACTTTGGTGAGAAGTGAACATTACTAATCCTTAAGCATAACATGCTTCTTTATGTTGCATGTTAGCCGCTTTTTCTAAATCACGAAGTCCAATATTCGGATATATTGAGTCAAAATAATTTCTTAACCCGTTGCGTAAAATAGCATTTGGGTTCCCCGCAATATATGCGTCAAAGTAAACACATCGTAACTTATGGGTTTCCCAATGTGATATCCCCCATCTTTCAAACGAAAGTCTCTTATAAACCAAGACATTCTTGGAACGTTCTTCGAATGTCTTACAAACTGATCGCGCCTTAAATAGTTGTGCCGAAGAATTCTGGCCGACTCTAGACAAGATTTCATCAATCATGTCTCCGGGTAGGTCTCTTAAAATATTGGGTTGTCTATCCATTTTGTGTTTTTAAACTGTAAAATAGACAAGAGTTAGATTCATAAAAAAAATACTTATTAATACAAGCAATTTTTACACATATCATAAAGCATAAGAACACTATATTCCATATATTACACCACACGAATACAACTATCTTATTCCGACTCGCTCGTTTCTTCTTCTTCGGTTTTGGTTCGTTTTGCCAAGTTTCTAGGGATATATGATGTTCCCCTAATACGAGCCGTCGTTGTCCACATTGGTTTAGAAAAACCTGGTGGTTTAGAGGTTCCCGGGTCATTGTTACAACTTAAGGACTTCGGGGGTTGACGATACATATAAAGTTCATCGGGGTTGGAATTAGATTTCTCTATTTTTATGCCCTTTCCCTTATTATTTTCTTTTGCCTTTTTAAATTCAGTTGGGGTAATTTCTATAACATCATCGGAATCCTCGTCGGAATCCGATTCATCGGAGAATTGGTAATCCTCCCAATATTTTGCTTCCTTGGCGGAAACACCATTGACCATAATTAACTTTGGTCCGTTGGTTGAGGATTTTCTTTTACTTAACCGTTTTATTATTTCCCCCACCGGTTCTATTTCTTCATCCGGTTCCGATTCTTCTTCCGGTTCCGATTCTTCTTCCGGTTCCGACTCTTCTTCCGGTTCCTCTTCGGGAACTTGTGAATCAGTCCACGAATCATTCCAATTTACATTTGACTCTTCTAGAGGTAGACATCTATCACATAATATCAAACGCGTTAAGAGATTAATATATCACATAATATTCACATGTTAAAAATATATAGTTTCCAACAAAATTTGTTAAGCAATCATTTTTCAAATAAACACGGTCGAAGTCCAGACTCACTAATGCATCCTAACAAACTCGATAAGACACACTAATGCAAAATTCTGGTTCTCTAAGACCAACGCTCTGATACCAACTGAAATGTCCCGTTCTTATTAATTAAAAACGTTCCATATTAATTGATTTCGTTGCGAGGTTTTGACCTCTATATGAGACATTTTTCAAAGACTGCATTCATTTTTAAAACAAACTATAACCTTTATTTCATAGATAAAGGTTTTAAAAAGCTTTACGTAGATTATCAAATAATGATAATCTAAAATATCCTGTTTACACACGACCATTACATAATGGTTTACAATACAAATATGTTACAACAAAATAAGTTTCTTGAATGCAGTTTTTACACAATATCATACAAGCATGGACTCCAAATCTCGTCCTTATTTAAGTATGCGACAGCGGAAGCTCTTAATAATCACCTGAGAATAAACATGCTTAAAACGTCAACAAAAATGTTGGTGAGTTATAGGTTTAACCTATATATATCAAATCATAATAATAGACCACAAGATTTCATATTTCAATACACATCCCATACATAGAGATAAAAATCATTCATATGGTGAACACCTGGTAACCGACATTAACAAGATGCATATATAAGAATATCCCCATCATTCCGGGACACCCTTCGGATATGATATAAATTTCGAAGTACTAAAGCATCCGGTACTTTGGATGGGGTTTGTTAGGCCCAATAGATCTATCTTTAGGATTCGCGTCAATTAGGGTGTCTGTTCGCTAATTCTTAGATTACCAGACTTAATAAAAAGGGGCATATTCGATTTCGATAATTCAACCATAGAATGTAGTTTCACGTACTTGTGTCTATTTTGTAAATCATTTATAAAACCTGCATGTATTCTCATCCCAAAAATATTAGATTTTAAAAGTGGGACTATAACTCACTTTCACAGATTTTTACTTCGTCGGGAAGTAAGACTTGGCCACTGGTTGATTCACGAACCTATAACAATATATACATATATATCAAAGTATGTTCAAAATATATTTACAACACTTTTAATATATTTTGATGTTTTAAGTTTATTAAGTCAGCTGTCCTCGTTAGTAACCTACAACTAGTTGTCCACAGTTAGATGTACAGAAATAAATCGATAAATATTATCTTGAATCAATCCACGACCCAGTGTATACGTATCTCAGTATTGATCACAACTCAAACTATATATATTTTGGAATCAACCTCAACCCTGTATAGCTAACTCCAACATTCACATATAGAGTGTCTATGGTTGTTCCGAAATATATATAGATGTGTCGACATGATAGGTCGAAACATTGTATACGTGTCTATGGTATCTCAAGATTACATAATATATAATACAAGTTGATTAAGTTATGGTTGGAATAGATTTGTTACCAATTTTCACGTAGCTAAAATGAGAAAAATTATCCAATCTTGTTTTACCCATAACTTCTTCATTTTAAATCCGTTTTGAGTGAATCAAATTGCTATGGTTTCATATTGAACTCTATTTTATGAATCTAAACAAAAAAGTATAGGTTTCTAGTCGGAAAAATAAGTTACAAGTCGTTTTTGTAAAGGTAGTCATTTCAGTCGAAAGAACGACGTCTAGATGACCATTTTAGAAAACATACTTCCACTTTGAGTTTAACCATAATTTTTGGATATAGTTTCATGTTCATAATAAAAATCATTTTCTCAGAATAAAAACTTATAAATCAAAGTTTATCATAGTTTTTAATTAACTAACCCAAAACAGCCCGCGTTGTTACTACGACGGCGTAAATCCGGTTTTACGGTGTTTTTCGTGTTTCCAGGTTTTAAATCATTAAGTTAGCATATCATATAGATATAGAACATGTGTTTAGTTGATTTTAAAAGTCAAGTTAGAAGGATTAACTTTTGTTTACGAACAAGTTTAGAATTAACTAAACTATGTTCTAGTGATTACTAGTTTAAACCTTCGAATAAGATAGCTTTATATGTATGAATCGAATGATGTTATGAACATCATTACTACCTTAAGTTCCTTGGATGAACCTACTGGAAAAGAGAAAAATGGATCTAGCTTCAATGGATCCTTGGATGGCTCAAAGTTCTTGAAGCAAAATCATGACACGAAAACAAGTTCAAGTAAGATCATCACTTGAAATAAGATTGTTATAGTTATAGAAATTGAACCAAAGTTTGAATATGATTATTACCTTGTATTAGAATGATAACCTACTGTAAGAAACAAAGATTTCTTGAGGTTGGATGATCACCTTACAAGATTGGAAGTGAGCTAGCAAACTTGAAAGTATTCTTGATTTTATGAAACTAGAACTTTTGGAATTTATGAAGAACACTTAGAACTTGAAGATAGAACTTGAGAGAGTTCAATTAGATGAAGAAAATTGAAGAATGAAAGTGTTTGTAGGTGTTTTTGGTCGTTGGTGTATGGATTAGATATAAAGGATATGTAATTTTGTTTTCATGTAAATAAGTCATGAATGATTACTCATATTTTTGTAATCTTATGAGATATTTCATGCTAGTTGCCAAATGATGGTTCCCACATGTGTTAGGTGACTCACATGGGCTGCTAAGAGCTGATCATTGGAGTGTATATACCAATAGTACATACATCTAAAAGCTGTGTATTGTACGAGTACGAATACGGGTGCATACGAGTAGAATTGTTGATGAAACTGAACGAGAATGTAATTGTAAGCATTTTTGTTAAGTAGAAGTATTTTGATAAGTGTATTGAAGTCTTTCAAAAGTGTATAAATACATATTAAAACACTACATGTATATACATTTTAACTGAGTCGTTAAGTCATCGTTAGTCGTTACATGTAAGTGTTGTTTTGAAACCTTTAGGTTAACGATCTTGTTAAATGTTGTTAACCCAATGTTTATAATATCAAAAGAGATTTTAAATTATTATATTATCATGATATTATGATGTACGAATATCTCTTAATATGATATATATACATTAAATGACGTTACAACGATAAACGTTACATATATGTCTCGTTTCAAAATCATTAAGTTAGTAGTCTTGTTTTTACATATGTAGTTCATTGTTAATATAATTAATGATATGTTTACTTATCATAATATCATGTTAACTATATATATAACCATATATATGTCATCATATAATTTTTTTTTTACAAGTTTTAACGTTCGTGAATCACCGGTCAACTTGGGTGGTCAATTGTCTATATGAAACCTATTTCAATTAATCAAGTCTTAACAAGTTTGATTGCTTAACATGTTGGAAACATTTAATCATGTAAACATCAATCTCAATTAATATATATAAACATGGAAAAGTTCGGGTCACTACATAATACACAAATTTGATAAGTGCACATTTATGATTCGGGCATTTAATGCATACATATAACATGCCGTTTTGTAGGTAATCGAGCATACAATACAACTAACTACTTACTAACTACAATTGATGTCATTCAATGCATCAAATATTCATTTCAAGCTTATCAAACCCTAACCCGAATTCACCAAAATCACTAATCAAGTTTATGGAGTTTTCTCAAGCAACCTACACATCAATTTGAAGCTAGTAATACTAGGAACACATTTAATACATGCATTTACAACATTTAACAACATTCAAACAACCAAATCACCAAATTAAACACACCAAAGTTCATACTCAAGCTAGTTACTTCAAATAACGAAATCGAGCATATAAATCATATATTCATGTTAGACTTGAGCCATAGACACTAATTAACAACTTTATAAGTTCAAAAATATCAAGAACACAAAATCTAGTGATTTTACAAAAGTTACCCAAACTTGATGAAGTCGGTATGGAATCGAAGAGGAAGTTGCAAGGATTTCAAATATGTAATTTGTTTTGCAAGACACCCGCTAGCTTGGATTTAGATGATGATTACTTGTTTGAGAAATTGCGAGAAAATATGGAAGTAGAAGAAGAAAAGGGAAAATGAAAAAGAAAAGATGGGGGTGGGGGTTGACTAGTCAAAGGCTAGTCACCTCTTTGGCATTTTGGCGAAACTAGTCCCTCAAGTTCGGTTGCGGGTGCGTGAATTACCTAGACGAGATATTTTTAAAACACGTATTAACGGGAGATGTTATAAACATATAACGGGATTTAAATAGTTAAACGGAAAAGTAAACGGAAAAAGGCGGGATGTTACAGTCTAGACACATTTTACTGCATTGACTGCATGAATAGTGTATAGACAAAATTCATATCTTAGCGTATCTGAAAATTCATATCTTAGTGTATCTGTTACTGTAGACCTTGCCTGATATCTCTCGTAAATTTCTCCTTAATTTAAGGGATCCTGGTACTATATATATCTATGCAAATTATGCATTGAGAATACCATCTAACTATCAATTGATGCCACTAAACTCTTCATACCAAAAAAAAAATCTTTCCTGAGATCGTTTAAGATGGCCTCTACGAATCGACCAAGTTCCTCTGACTCCGAAGACAGCGTGACAGGAGCACACCAACCAATCAACTACCGTGATTACTGGAGAAAATGGGGATGGGTTCGCGACATACTCACCCTATGGAGAAAGGAAGAAGGTACTCCATATCATGAATCAAATCTACCACCTAACCTTGGAGTACTTGACCCGCTCACCGGCGAACCCGTTCGCAATACCGTTTATACCCTATTTGCAAGAATTTTTCGTCTTGAAACGACCATTAATGGAACTAGAGAAGATATCCGACCTCTACCTCACATTGATAAACAACTCGGGTTAGTAGAAGAAGTTAGAGAACTCCGAGCTCGAGTATTAACTTTAGAGAGCACGGTATACAATTTGCAATCATCAACAGTATCACCAACACCAGTAACATCACCAGCCTTAGCACCAAGGGCACCAGTACCACCAACAACCCAAGTTTCAACAACCCATGCCTCAACATCTCATTCTGTACCTCGAGTATAATTATCATTCCACAAATTATTCTACATCATTTATCTTCGTTCGACATGACGATTATGTAAACTCTAATGTTTTAGAGATTATGTATCATAGTTCTAATCGTAAATCTGATGAGTTTAATTTCACATTCTCATTAAATCCATAATTACATCTGAAGAAAATATATATGTAAATATATTTTCATAAAGATTGTGATTAAAAATTCTTTCGTACAAACTGTTAATGGTAAAAATATTTTAACGGGTAGGTAATACCCGAGAAATATTTAAGATTTCACATTAATAAGTTACATTGTACAGTCTTCGAATCTGATTCAACGGTCGATTACCATCCTACCTACATCTATCGATATACGAATCCGTTCACCACAGAATAACCATTTTCATTCAAATTCAATTTCATATTTGGATTTTTACTTACCAGAATCCAACAAGTGGCATAATGAAGAAAACATGGAACAAAATAAAATTTCCTAGAAACAGACGAATTAACTAATTGAAATATTGTTAAGAATCCACGCTAACTGTTTCTAGCTAACTGGTTACATTTTATTTTCCGCAATTTAATTATCGCAATTTATATTCTCGCAATTTTATTCATCGTCATTTAATTTCTGTTATTTACTTTACGCACTTTATTTATCGTCATTTATTTTCTGTTATCCATTTTACGCACTTTAAATATCGGGACACGTATACAAGGTTTTGACATATCATATCGACGCATCTATATATATTATTTGGAATCACCATAGACACTCTATATGCAGTAATGATCGAGTTCTCTATACAGGGTTGAGGTTGATTCTCAAATAATATATATACTTTGAGTTGTGATCGAGTCTGAGACATGTACACGGGTCACGATATTTATTAATTAATTCGAATATTATATATTAAACTATATATGAATTACTGGACTGTTACTGTGGACTATCAACTGTGGACTACCAACACTTGACAATTAAAATGAATTAAACTATTGATTATAACATATGAAACTAAACAATTCTTCAAGTTTGCCACTTGATTTCATTTTAAACCCCATTCGTATCATCACAATTACAATCTGCGTTCAAACCTTTCATGATTCTTGAAAACACCTCAATCGATAGGATGAATCAACCGCACTTCATCTACGGAAGAAAAGATTTATGCATCTAGTTATGCACCTGAGAAACTCACAGCAACTGAGTAAAAGTTTAACACGTAGCCGCGTCAGATCCTTTGGCATTTATTACCAAAAAAATAACTTTGCGATTCCTTTCCAAAGTAGCAAATTTTGTCACAGCTCCAGCAAGTCAACTTCGACTTTTCGTTCAGAACAACCTTATTATAACTTTGATATATATGTGTACTCTTTTATTGTTACCAGGGAACCTTTTATATTCCACCATATTACCGTCAGCGTTTAATCATCTAAAAACACAATTCTCTTGAAATCACCTCGGATCGATAACCAATGATTCAGATATGGTAGCAGTAAATGTAGAGGAATCGGCAATCAGTACTTTGAAAAATCACAGCATATCTACATCAACAGTTATATGTATAACATTTATCTCTTAGAATAATGACCTTAATTGTCGAAAGTTTGATGATAGAGAATAGTACGTTGGAAAAGCTCAGAAAAATTGGAACTGGAAAACGAATTGAGATAACCACGAATGAGACCATGGACAAATACAAGGACCAAACCCTATATTCAAAAAAATCCAGGTAATTTTGGATCCAATGAAACCTTCAACGAATATCTTGCTCTTTACTCTAAACCCTTGCGGATAATAGTTCCTATCATCCTTCGATATTAGAAATTCCAAGATATCATCGTATCTTTCATTATAAATATCCTCCATATTTCTGAAGATATTTTCATAACTATTCTTATCTGAAATCAGTAAACTCTTCGTGCTATCAGTTTTACATCATATAGAAACTATTAGTTTCTATATTCTGTTAACTTTCGAGTTTAAAATATGAATGTTTTTGAAGTAGTGTTAGGAACTGATGCATGAGTTAGTATAATATAATGACACTTGATCAACGTGATTATATTACAGTAAGTCATGCTGAGTTTCTAAATGGAACGTGATGATTCACAGATCATAACGTCATCATGTGCCATGTTACATAACTCTTTCATCTTACTTAACTCCGGAACAAATCAAGAAAATGTATTCTTGATGGTTCTATCTTTCGTGATGTTGATAAATTTGAAAATCAAATCGTGCTATCACGTTCCTTCCTGCTTAGAACATTATAATCATTCGAGACTCTATATCTACAAATTTTGGACCATTAATCGCTTGACTTGAAGTCGGGAAGAGAAAACAAAAGAATGAATCTCCGAAATAGAAATGGGGGTATAAATCACAGCAAATAGGAGAGAGCATTAACTGTGAATGACAATGATTATTAAAGACAAAAGCAGGGACTTTGAAATTTAAAGGAAAATATAAAGCCCAACAACAACACCGAAATTACAAACTGTGGATATCAGTGCGTATAGCAATATAAAGACACAGGAGGATTATAAATACAATAATCCCTAGAGCATAGTAGAAATAAACAGATTCTTCCGGTGGGAGTTGAAAAAGAAGAACGATCATTGCGATAGTCAGAATAAGAACAAGGATTAGAACCGGATTAAGCATTATTATAATCTCTTGGATATATGAACTGAGAAAGAAGGTATAGAAGTGGTGGAAACTAATGGAACGGAAAAGGTAAATTTATAATGGAAATATCAGACAGAGTAATCGAGGCATATCACCATATTTAATTATAGAGATCTTAATTTCCTTATTCATCGAAGAATCAAATCTTATAGATTACGAAGATTTTCTCTAAATCCTTGAATTCCGGAATTCAACCCTTTACGTCAAAAGCTATGACGCACCATATCTTCTAAATTCAACCATGACTAGTCAAAAGTTATGATGAAACATGTCTTTCTCATTTCACTATTTGGTGATAACCTCACTCGTACTCTTCGAGTAATCGAATTATCTTATCCCTATTACTCAACAGTAATAAAATTCTATTTATCAGCTCAAATTCGTCATGAACATATTTTTAATGTTAGCTATGACGACCTCACTCAAATTTCGGGACGAAATTTCTTTAACGGGTAGGTACTGTGATGACCCGGGAATTTCTGACCAAATTTAAACTTGAATCTTATATGATTTCGACACGATAAGCAAAATCTGAAATGTTGAATCTCAAATATTTTGAAATGTTTTCATTTATGCAAATACCCTTTGACCATGCCTGACGATTCACGAACATTTATGTGTATATAAGTATGTATATATAATATATAATTGTTAAATTGAAAACGTTAACAAAGTATTATAGATGTAATACTTTACATGAACGCATTTTGTCCCAGAATAAGTTTAATTTTCAATGGGATAAAAGATATTTACAAAGTCCCTTATGGACCATGTTATTGTTATGATCTCTGTTACGAGGCCCACGATTGATTTGAGAAATCGTTTCTTTTTACGGTATTTGGAATAAACGGTAAGGTAATTTAAAAGTAAGAATAAAAGTGTCAACCAACAATAACTAGACCAAAATGTGGTGGAGAACTAAATTTCATAATATCTAATTGATTTAGTTTCAAACGTATGAAAACGTTTCTCGATATAATAGAATTTGATTAATAAAATGTCTTTGTTTAAATAACGTAAGTTGATTATACAATATGTTGTAATATTAATCATTAGAATTAAATATATAAATAACTTGCAACATATATTTAAAATGTGATGATATTATATATATATATATATATATATATATATATATATATATATATATATATATATATGAATTCAGTACATAAATTATATTTTATATATTATAATACACATAAAATTTATAAAAAATAAAGATTCAACATGTTATAAAATTGTAATATTAAAAGTAATTATAAATTTAAAATATAGTTGTTGTAGTAATATTATTATTACTATCAAAATATATATCAATATTAATATTATTATTATTGTAAATTATATAAGTTATATATATGGAATTTGATATAAATTGATATAGTATTATTATTATTATCATTATTAATATTATTGTTATTATTAATAATATTAGTATAATCAGTATTATTATAATTGTTATACATTTTATGGTAAATGTTATTTTCACCTTTAATAATAATATTATTATTACTATTATATTATTATTAATAAGATTAATTATAATTATTTATATAAATAAAAGAGATATACAAATAAGGATATAAATACACATAGATATATACTGAAATATATATAGGCCGATATATATATATATATATTAGGAATCAGTATTAATATTATAAATATTATAAAGATAATTATTATTATTAGTTTTATGTATTATTCTTATTAATATTAATTATTAATATCAATTAATTAAAAATAGAATATGTATATATCTGAATAAACCAAATCAGTTACACATCAAGATCTTTCTTTGTTTTCTGTCCCTAATCCTATTCCAGAAATGAATTAAATTGCAGAAGTATCCAAATTTTGTTACCCATCACCATCCTGCTTTATTTCTTTTTCTTCTTCTTTGTTTTCTGTCTGATGTACTACTTGTCGACTGCAATTTTTATATAAAAATCGGTCAAGTCAGTTGGAAGAGAGTCATTCCATTTCCTTTTCATTATCATTACCTATTACCAACTACAAGCAATCCAAATTTTCGAATTTAATTCAAAAACATACCCTGAAGTTGGCGACGGGTCATGTTCCTGAAAAATTCTTGCCATAAATCGATTTTTGACGAATTTCAAAAATGTAAAATTGCAGTCTTGTTGGGAATACATTAATCAAACTACCTGTAAGTTTTCAAGTTCCAACTCTTTCTATTAAGCACGAATTTTTCGAGTCAAAGATTAATTTTTAAAAGTCAAACGTAGGTTCTTTGATCAAATTGAAGTTTTAGAAGTTATATTAGTTGAAATTAATGACTCATAAGGTTTCTATAGATGATTTAAAACATGGTTCATGTTGTAACAATTGGCCAAATCGTTATAGAAATCGAAATCAAATATTTTTTTTAAAAGCCTGCGAAGAACACAGACCTCTGTTGGGTCTTTTTTTTTTTTTTTTTTTTTTTTTTTTTGCGTTTGATTACATTAAATCACCATACGTTTATGAATCATATCTGTTTAATTTAAGATGTTTTGAAACAACAATTAATTTGTGTTTAAGTGGGGATTCGATCTGTGTAGGATTTCAGAGGTGAAGATGATGAACGTGAAAAATTACGGGATATAATAAATAGGAGTAAATATAAAACAGATAAACAATCACAGCAGAGTGGTAAGGGGTGTTGTCGGGGAATAGGAGGTTGCAGGTTCGAGTCCCTGTAGAGACAGTATATTTTTGGCAAACCTTCTCTTGAAGGTAGTTTATTCTTTATTTATCTATTATCATTATTATTATCATTTTCTTTTATTATTATTATTATTATTGTTATTATTATTATTATTATTATTATTATTATTATTATTATTATTATTATTATTATTAATATTACAAGTATCATTATTGCTATTAAGAATACGATTTAGATTATTGTTACTATATATTCATTAATATTAATATTATTATTGTTATCTATATCAAAATCAGTAAATGTAGTTTTATTTAACAATCTTATAATTATTAATTTTATCAATATAGGCAATACTATTAGCAATATGATTATGATTATTATTATTATTATTAATAGAATGATACAGATTATTATTATTTTCATTAATATTAGTACTTGCATAATTTTATAATTATTAGTATAATTAATATCTTGCAAGTATTATTATTAATATCATTATTATTATTATCATTAATAGAGTTATTATTAACATAAGTATATTATTAATGTTATTATCATTATTATTATTATTTTTTGTACTAATATTAACTTAATATAATTTGAACTACCATTTGAGAAACAAATGAAATACATAAATATATATATTTAACACATATAACATCACACAATATTGTATTATATAAAAGGAACATATGAAATATAAATATATGATTAATATAAAACCAATATCATTCATAAGTTACATATATAGACTTATTCGACTACGATTGTGTGTATTAATATATATACGCAAATGATATAGGTTCGTGAATCCGAGGCCAACCCTGCATTGTTCAGTTTGTCTAATGTCGTCATATGTATTTTTACAACAAAATACATTAGGTGAGTTTCATTTGATTCCCTTTTACTCGCTACATTTTTGGGACTGAGAATACATGCAAATACTTTATTAACTGTTTTACAATATTTATATGCGTGAGTTTCATTAATCCCTTTTTAAATGCTTTCGCAATATATTTTTGGGACTGAGAATGCATGCGCTTTTATATAAATGTTTTACGAAATAGACACAAGTAATCGAAACTACATTATATGGTTGAATGATCGAAATCGAATATGCCCCTTTTTATTAAGTCTGGTAATCTAAGAATTAGGGAACAGACACCCTAATTGACGCGAACTCTAAAGATAGATCTATCGGGCCCAACAAGCCCCATCCAAAGTACTGGATGCTTTAGTACTTCGAAATTTATATCATATCCGAAGGAGGATCCCGGAATGATGGGGATATTCTTATATGCATATTGTGAATGTCGGTTATCAGGTGTTCAATCCATATGAATGATATTTTTGTCTCTATGCATGGGACGTATGATTATGAGAAATGGAAGTATGAAATCTTGTGGTCTATTAAAATTATGAAATGATTCTTTATGATAAACTAATGAACTCACCAACCTTTTGGTTGACACTTTAAAGCATGTTTATTCTCAGGTACGAAAGAAATCTTCCGCTGTGCATTTGCTCATATTAGAGATATTACTTGGAGTCATTCATGACATATTTCAAAAGATGTTGCATTCAAGTCGTTGAGTTCATCAAGATTATTATTAAGTCAATTATATTTGGATATATTATGAAATGCTTTACATGCCTGTCAACTGTCGATGTAACGAAAGTTTGTCTTTTAAAAATGAATGCAATGTTTGTAAAATTTATCATATAGAGGTCAATTACCTCGCGATGTGATCAACTGTTGTGAATCGTTTGTAATCGATATGGACTTCGTCCGGATGGATTAGGACGGGTCCTTTCACTTCCAATCTTGTAAGGTGATCATCCAACCTCAAGAAATCTTTGTTTCTTACAGTAGGTTATCATTCTAATACAAGGTAATAATCATATTCAAATTTTGGTTCAATTTCTATAACTATAACAATCTTATTTCAAGTGATGATCTTACTTGAACTTGTTTTTGAAATGCCCCATCCTAATCCATCCGGACGAAGTCCATTTCGATTATAAACGATTCACAATAGTTGGTTACATTGCGAGGTACTTGACCTCTATATGATACATTTTTACAAACATTGCATTCGTTTTTAAAAGACAAACTTTTATTTCATTGAAAGTTGACAACATGCATACCATTTCATAATACATTCAACTACAATTGACTTAATCATAATTTTGATGAACTCAACGACTCGAATGCAACGTCTTTTGAAATATGTCATGAATGACTCCAAGTAATATCTCTAATTGAGCAAATGCACAGCAGAAGATTTCTTTCATACCTGAGAATAAACAAGCTTAAAGTGTCAACCAAAAGGTTGGTGAGTTCATTAGTTTATCATAACAATCATTTCATAATTTTAATAGACCACAAGATTTCATATTTTCATTTCTCATAAACATACGTCCCATGCATAGAGACAAAATTATCATTCATATGGATTGAACACCTGGTAACCGACATTAACAATATGCATATAAGAATATCCCCATCATTCCGGGATCCTCCTTCGGACATGATATAAATTTAGAAGTACTAAAGCATCCAGTACTTTGGATGGGGCTTGTTGGGCCCGATAGATCTATCTTTAGGATTCGCGTCAATTAGGATGTCTGTTCCCTAATTCTTAGATTACCAGACTATAAAGGGGCATATTCGGTTTAATAATCCATCCATAGAATGTAGTTTTACTTACTTGTGTCTATTTCGTAAAACATTTATAAAAGCAGCGCATGTATTCTCAGTCCCAAAAATATATATTGCAAAAGCATTTAAAAAGGGAGCAAATGAAACTCACGCATATAATTACTGTAAAACAGTTAATAAAACATTTGCATGTATTCTCAGCCCCAAAAATGTAAAGAGTAAAAGGGAAGTAATGAAACTCACTATCCAATATTTTGTAGTAAAAATATTCATACGGCGATTCTGAACAATGCAGGGTTGGCCTCGGATTCACGAACCTATATCATTTGTATATTTATTAATATACATAGTTGTAATCGAACAATATATATAACTTTATTAGTTTTATCCCTCTTTATATTAGTAGTATATATATGTTTCATATATTCATTTTGTATATAATATTAATTTTTATTATGTTATATGTATAAAATATATCATTTTATTAAATATTTATTAATACATTATATAGTTCTAGTACATCTATACAAAATGTTATTTTATAATTACTTGATGATTATGATAGCACAGGTTTTATTCAAAAATTATGTATCCTATATATATAGTTTTATTTATTCATATATATAAGTATATATATTTGTATATATATAAACATTGGTTACATTTATAAGTAATAACCTATATCTATACATACTATTTTACTATTAATCCATATTAAGCTATATATATATTTATACATCATTCTCATTTATAGTCGTAATATATTCTGTACCTTAATATATGCCAAGTTTTTATGTAACTAACATTTACACCTTAAGGTTATATCAGTCGTTATATATTAAAAATAAGTTCATTTAGAGTTTAACTTTATGAGTTTTCTATACATCAATATATATGTATATGTTACATATAACTATATATTTTTACTCATCTCAAACCCTAATCTTCAAACTATCTTATTATATTATCTAATATTTATTATAAACTTTATATATACTAATCAAATTACCTATCATGCTAAATTCACATTTCATAATATTATCCTTAACAATTACAATAATAATAATAATGTAACAATGATAATAATAGTAGTAATAATAATAATAATAATAATAATAATAACAAATGTTCGTAATATTTAATAATAATAATAATAATACTAATAACGATTATAGTTCTAATAGTTATTGATAATAATGATAATAATAATCATCCTCATAGTATTCATAATAATTAAATAATGATCATGGTAACAATAATAATAATATTAATAATAGTTTGATATGGGAAACTACCTTTAGAAATCCCCTTAAAAAAAATATGCTGCGAGCAGGGCTCGAACCCAAGACCTCTCGTTTCCCCGACACCCTCCTAAACCACTCCTCTGCTTCCCTATTTCTGTTTCAATTTCTAACCTGTTTCTATTTATCTAATTTTCCTGCATTCATCTACTTCTTCTTCTTTATTGTAACCCAATCGGCCAAACTCAAATCAATTTCTAACAATGAGTATAAATTTTAGTTTTTAGACCTTCAACTGAGATAGTATCAATATATATCAGTTATGGAAATAAAAAAAAATTTATATATATACATATCGTTACTGCCTCAGTTCGACGAGAGTAAATAAAAAAAAATTTTGATTTCCAGTTTGATTTCGTTTTGGACGAAATTTATAATACGAAACTTATTTCAAATCACTTTTAGAATCTTTGTGAATCCTCAAAATCTATAGAAACATCTACAAAATTTCGAATTTCATGAAGAACCAAAAAGTTGACTTTTTGATAAAAACAGTTTGACTATCAAATTAACAATCAAAATGACAAATTAAAGCTTGAAAATTTACAGAGAACTTCACTAAATGATCCCTGATAGTTCTGCATTAACAGATTTTGATGATTGATTCGAGATTTAGTTATGGTATAAATGGGTTGCGAAAAAAAATAAAAATAAAAAATTTGTTTCTCTCTTTCTGATCCAACTTCTCGATTGGCAGTGATGGTTATAAATCATACGAACGATCAATTTTATGCAGTAAGATGATTTGATTGAAATTTTGTATGTGAGTGTGTAACCTCGACCAACATTCACGAGGGGTTAGAAAAAGCAGAGAAAATAGGAAAAAAATTAATAATATAGAAATAAAGATGATAGATATAGGTATCACGCGTATATCTATTTGAATATCTTATATTATTATTTTTTTATTATTAAATAAATATTAATAATAAAAATATTAATTTTAACAATAATAATATTGATAAGATACTAAAATAATAATCAAAGAAAAATAATAATGATACAACTAATATCATGATGATATTAATAATAACAAAAAAATAATACTTTTAATAAGTCTAATAATAATTAATAATAATAATAACTAATAATATTTAAAGTATAATTAAATTATAATTTTTATCATTCTTATAATAATTTTTATATTTGAAATCTTCATTTTAATAATCAGAACTTTAAAATTATAATTGTAACCGTAATAAAATAATAATATCAATATTACCAATATTGATATTAATATCAATAATAATAATGAATGAAATAAATAATTTTATTATAACAACTATACTCTTATCTTGTAATTATATTTAATATTAATATTACCGTTTATTAATTATGTAATATTTAATAATTACATCATTCACTTTATGGTAGCATTCGTTGAATATTTGATACTATTACATATATATATATATATATATATATATATATATATATATATATATATATATATATATATATATATATATATATATATATATATATATATATATATATTAATATAACAATTTTATATTATATGATAACATTTATTTAATATTGGTATATTTTATATATATTACAAATATTTATTAATGAAAATCATATATATATATATATATACATAAATATATATACATATTTATTTACAATCAATTGTTCGTGAATCGTAGGGCACAGTCAAAGGGTAACTGATTACATGAACACATTTCAAAGTTTTTGAGATTTCAAAATAACAGACTTTGCTTATCGTGTCTGAATCATATAAAGATTAAGTTTAAATTTAGTCGGAAATTCCCGGGTCGTCACAGTTTTCGTGTCATGATTCTGCTTCAAGAACTTCGAACCATCCAAGGATCCTGATAATGCTAAAAACGAACATATATTTCATAGCATTATTCCTCAAGAAAGACAAGCTTTTAGTTGCAATTGTTCTATTTACAAGTGATATTCGTTTAAATAATAAAAGGTGAAGACAAAAGACAGATTCGACGAATTGAAGACGCAAACGACCAAAAAGCTCAAAAGTACAAAATACAATCCAAGAGGTTCCAATTATTGATAAGAAACGTCTCGAAATTACAAGAATACAAGATTCAAAATGCAAAGTACAAGATATTAAATTGTACGCAAGGACGTTCGAAAATCCAGAACCGGGACCAGAGTCAACTCTCAACGCTCGACGCAACGGATTAAAAATTACCAGTCAACTATGCACATAAATATAATATAATATTTAAATAATTCTTATAATTATTTAATATATTATATTATTTATAAAACCGTCGGCAGAAGAAAACAACCAAATATGAGCCTCCCCAGCTGGCCATGCGATCGCATGGCCTGGAAGGCATAAATCCATGCGATCGCATGAGCCCCAGTTCCAGCCCACATGCCTATAAAAATCGAGCTTTGGTGCACCAAAAAATCCATCTATCTTTCTCTTCTCTCAATATATACGTAATATATATATATATATAATTTATATTTTAATTTTAATTTTAATTTTAATTATAATTCTAATAATAAGGGTATGTTAGCGAATGTTGTAAGGGTGTAAGTCGAAATTCTGTCCGTGTAACGCTACACTATTTTTAATCATTGTAAGTTATGTTCAACCTTTTTAATTTAATGTCTCGTAGCTAAGTTATTATTATGCTTATTTAATCCGAAGTAATCATGATGTTGGGCTAATTACTAAAATTGGGTAACTGGGCTTTGTACCATAATTGGGGTTTGGACAAAAGAACGACACTTGTGGAAATTAGACTATGGGCTATTAATGGGCTTTATATTTGTTTAACTAAATGATAGTTTGTTAATGTTAATATAAAGATTTACAATTGGGCGTCCCTATAAATTACCATATACACTCGATCGGACACGATGGGCGGGGTATTTATATGTACGAATAATCGTTCATTTAACCGGACACGGGAATGGATTAATAGCCACTAGAATAATTAAAACAGGGGTGAAATTATGTACAAGGACACTTGGTATAATTGATAACAAAATATTAAAACCTTGGGTTACACTCAGTCGACATCCTGGTGTAATTATTAAACAAAGTATTAAAATCTTGTTACAGTTTAAGTCCCCAATTAGTTGGAATATTTAACTTCGGGTATAAGGATAATTTGAAGAGGACACTCGCACTTTATATTTATGACTGATGGACTGTTATGGACAAAAACCAGACGGACATATTAAATAATCCAGGACAAAGGACAATTAACCAATGGGCATAAAACTAAAATCAACACGTCAAACATCATGATTACGGAAGTTTAAATAAGCATAATTCTTTTATTTCATATTTAATTTCCTTTATTTTATATTTAATTGCACTTCTAATTATTGCATTTTTATTTATTGTTATTGTATTTAATTGCACTTTTAATTATCGTACTTTTTAATTATCGCAAGTTTATTTTATCGCACTTTTATTATTCGCAATTTCATTATCGTTATTTACTTTACGCTTTAATTTAAGTCTTGCATTTATTTATTATTTTACATTTGGTTTTAACTGCGACTAAAGTTTTAAAATCGACAAATCGGTCATTAAACGGTAAAAACCCCCCTTTATAATAATAATATTACTTATATATATATTTGTATTTTTATAAAAGTAAACTAATATAGCGTTAAGCTTTGTTTAAAAAGATTCCCTGTGGAACGAACCGGACTTACTAAAAACTACACTACTTTACGATTAGGTACACTGCCTATAAGTGTTGTAGCAAGGTTTAAGTATATATCCATTCTATAAATAAATAAATATCTTGCGTAAAAATGTATCGTATTTAATACTTTTTTCCTGTAAAAATATAGGCTATTTTATATACTACTCTGCTAAAACATCAAGTATTTTTGGCGCCGCTGCCGGGGAATCTCTTAAACGCCGGAAGCGCAACGCTAATATAAAAAAAATAAAAAATTTTTAGTTTACTTTTATTAAAATTCATTTTTATAAAAATACGTTTTAAATATTCGAAAAAAAAACAAAAATATAAATATATTTTTTTTAGAGTTTGGTAAATATTTAAGTTTTATAAAGTTTCTTTATTTCTATTTTTTTTATTTTGTAAAAATATAAGTTTTATTTAATTAATAAATATATTTTATAATTTACAGCAAAAACAGAAAAAAAAGAAAAAAAATTATTAATTCTGCCTGTACTGTAGCAGCCCACTCTATGGCCCGAAACCCTAGCCCATGCGATCGCATGGCTGGGCAACTGAGGACTCATGCGATCGCATTAGCCCATCTGACACGCCAGACTGCAGCCTGCATTAATTACGGATTATAATTATTATTATTATATTTAAACCCTAATTAGGGTTATATATTATATATATTAATTTAGTTTTTATTACTAATTTGTATTTTTAGTTTAATTAGTTTATTTAAATTGTAAAATTAATAGTTTTAATAAATAAATAATATAAAAATAATATTTTTATAAAAAATTGTACTTTTTACAACTTTTTGTATATTTTTATATTTTGTCCCTTTTTAATCGTTTTAGCGTAACTTTTGTATTTTTCGCTCATATTTAGTTTTAATTCATAGTCTTTGCTATAGTTATTTTTACTTATAGAATTTTTAGGCTTTGCCGTAGAATTCCTTAAGTGCTTTTTCTTTAGACTAAGATTTAAGTGCTTTAGAATTTTGCGAAAAAGTTTTTAGATTTTAGTACCTTTTTAAGTTATTTCCATTTGGGATTTTAGTTTTTCCTATAAGCTTTAATATTTTTAGACATCTTTTACCTATGTATCAATTATCATTCCAATTAGTAATCTCAATTTGCGATTATAATTTTAAGTTAGTTGTAGTAATAAGGTTAGGTTAGTCAAGTATTTTTAAGTTTTATAAGTCTCTTTTATTTTTCTGTCACCTTTTATTTTTCAACCATTTTTCTTTTTCGACCTTTTTCGACGAACTCTTTTTCTTTCTTATTTCTCGCTATTCTAGTTTTAGGACATAGATTTTTATTCTACTTCTTATCTAAATTTCTTAAAATTACGAAAATTTATTTTAAGTGGTTAAATTGATAGACATCAAAATTTTCTGGTTCGTAGTAATAGTTGGATTTGTACGTGGACCGGGTTATTGGAGCTAAACAGTCCTCAATTATATTGAGACCAAACGAATCCTGCCCCTCTGCTGCATCTTTTGGCTATTCGAAACGTGGGCAAAATCAGAAAAGTCTATTGATTGGATAACTTATTATAATTTTTCTAACCTTTTAAAAACTAATAGGATATTCAGTGAATGCACCGAGCAAGACGTTCACCACCTTTTGTACGTTCACCACCTGTAACTAGATCAAGACATTTAGCAAATATTACTGCCGTTGATTTTTCTTTAGAATCGTCATCCAGTCGACCAAGTACTCCAGTTCAAATTTCCGATAATCCATTTTTTGAACCCGACCTCACAATTGAGAATCCGGAGAATATTCAGGAACGATTCGTAGATCCAGAACCACTAAACTTTCCTCCGGAACCACCAATCATTCCAACAGAGATTGTTGAGGAACGAACCATTAAATCAGAATCCTCTAGTGATTCCGATTCAACAAATTCAATTATGGAGAATCTGGAACCTTTAAGTATGGAAGACCGAATGAGAGCTAAACGCACTGGCCAAGGTCACGCAATTACTCATCCAGACATTAATGCGCCAGATTATGAAATCAAAGGACAAATTCTACACATGGTGACTAATCAATGCCAATTTAGTGGTGCGCCGAAGGAAGATCCAAATGAACATCTACGTACCTTTAATAGGATCTGCACACTATTTAAAATCCGAGAAGTGGAGGATGAACAGATATATCTCATGTTATTTCCCTGGACTTTAAAGGGAGAAGCCAAATGAAATGTCCCGTTCTTATTGATTAAAAACGTTCCATATTAATTGATTTCGTTGCGAGGTTTTGACCTCTATATGAGACGTTTTTCAAAGACTACATTCACTTTAAAACAAACCATAACCTTTATTTCATCAATAAAGGTTTAAAAAGCTTTACGTAGATTATTAAATAATGATAATCTAAAATATCCTGTTTACACACGACCATTACATAATGGTTTACAATACAAATATGTTACAACAAAATAAGTTTCTTGAATGCAGTTTTAACACAATATCATACAAGCATGGACTCCAAATCTCGCCCTTATTTAAGTATGCGACAGCGGAAGCTCTTAGTATTCACCTGAGAATAAACATGCTTTAAACGTCAACAAAAATGTTGGTGAGTTATAGGTTTAACCTATATATATCAAATCGTAACAATAGACCACAAGATTTCATATTTCAATACACATCCCATACATAGAGATAAAAATCATTCATATGGTGAACACCTGGTAACCGACATTAACAAGATGCATATATAAGAATATCCCCATCATTCCGGGACACCCTTCGGATATGATATAAATTTCGAAGTACTAAAGCATCCGGTACTTTGGATGGGGTTTGTTAAGCCCAATAGATCTATCTTTAGGATTCGCGTCAATTAGGGTGTCTGTTCCCTAATTCTTAGATTACCAGACTTAATAAAAAAGGGCATATTCGATTTCGATAATTCAACCATAGAATGTAGTTTCACGTACTTGTGTCTATTTTGTAAATCATTTATAAAACCTGCATGTATTCTCATCCCAAAAATATTAGATTTTAAAAGTGGGACTATAACTCACTTTCACAGAATTTTACTTCGTCGGGAAGTAAGACTTGGCCACTGGTTGATTCACGAACCTATAACAATATATACATATATATCAAAGTATGTTTAAAATATATTTACAACACTTTTAATATATTATGATGTTTTAAGTTTATTAAGTCAGCTGTCCTCGTTAGTAACCTACAACTAGTTGTCCACAGTTAGATGTACAGAAATAAATCGATAAATATTATCTTGAATCAATCCACGACCCAGTGTATACGTATCTCAGTATTGATCACAACTCAAGCTATATATATTTTGGAATCAACCTCAACCCTGTATAGCTAACTCCAACATTCACATATAGAGTGTCTATGGTTGTTCCGAAATATATATAGATGTGTTGACATGATAGGTCGAAACATTGTATACGTGTCTATGGTATCTCAAGATTACATAATATACAATACAAGTTGATTAAGTTATGGTTGGAATAGATTTGTTACCAATTTTCACGTAGCTAAAATGAGAAAAATTATCCAATCTTGTTTTACCCATAACTTCTTCATTTTAAATCCGTTTTGAGTGAATCAAATTGCTATGGTTTCATATTGAACTCTATTTTATGAATCTAAACAGAAAAAGTATAGATTTATAGTCGGAAAAATAAGTTACAAGTCATTTTTGTAAAGGTAGTCATTTCAGTCGAAAGAACGACGTCTAGATGACCATTTTAGAAAACATACTTCCACTTTGAGTTTAACCATAATTTTTGGATATAGTTTCATGTTCATAATAAAAATCATTTTCTCAGAAGAACAACTTTTAAATCAAAGTTTATCATAGTTATTAATTAACTAACCCAAAACAGCCCGCGGTGTTACTACGACGGCGTAAATCCGGTTTTACGGTGTTTTTCGTATTTTCAGGTTTTAAATCATTAAGTTAGCATATCATATAGATATAGAACATGTGTTTAGTTTATTTTAAAAGTCAAGTTAGAAGGATTAACTTTTGTTTGCGAACAAGTTTAGAATTAACTAAACTATGTTCTAGTGATTACAAGTTTAAACCTTCGAATAAGATAGCTTTATATGTATGAATCGAATGATGTTATGAACATCATTACTACCTTAAGTTCCTTGGATAAATCTACTGGAAAAGAGAAAAATGGATCTAGCTTCAACGGATCCTTGGATGGCTCGAAGTTCTTGAAGCAGAATCATGACACGAAAACAAGTTTAAGTAAGATCATCACTTGAAATAAGATTGTTATAGTTATAGAAATTGAACCAAAGTTTGAATATGATTATTACCTTGTATTAAAATGATAACCTACTGTAAGAAACAAAGATTTCTTGAGGTTGGATGATCACCTTACAAGATTGGAAGTGAGCTAGCAAACTTGAAAGTATTCTTGATTTTATGTAACTAGAACTTGGAAAATATATGAAGAACACTTAGAACTTGAAGATAGAACTTGAGAGAGATCAATTAGATAAAGAAAATTGAAGAATGAAAGTGTTTGTAGGTGTTTTTGGTCGTTGGTGTATGGATTAGATATAAAGGATATGTAATTTTGTTTTCATGTAAATAAGTCATGAATGATTACTCATATTTTTGTAATTTTATGAGATATTTCATGCTAGTTGCCAAATGATGGTTCCCACATGTGTTAGGTGACTCACATGGGCTGCTAAAAGCTGATAATTGGAGTGTATATACCAATAGTACATACATCTAAAAGCTGTGTATTGTACGAGTACGAATACGGGTGCATACGAGTAGAATTGTTGATGAAACTGAACGAGGATGTAATTGTAAGCATTTTTGTTAAGTAGAAGTATTTTGATAAGTGTATTGAAGTCTTTCAAAAGTGTATAAATACATATTAAAACACTACATGTATATACATTTTAACTGAGTCGTTAAGTCATCGTTAGTCGTTACATGTAAGTGTTGTTTTGAAACCTTTAGGTTAACGATCTTGTTAAATGTTGTTAACCCAATGTTTATAATATCAAATGAGATTTTAAATTATTATATTATCATGTATGAATATCTCTTAATATGATATATATACATTAAATGTCTTTACAACGATAATCGTTACATATATGTCTCGTTTAAAAATCATTAAGTTAGTAGTCTTATTTTTACATATGTAGTTCATTGTTAATATACTTAATGATATGTTTACTTATCATAGTATCATGTTAACTATATATATATCCATATATATGTCATCATATAGTTTTTACAAGTTTTAACGTTCGTGAATCACCGGTCAACTTGGGTGGTCAATTGTCTATATGAAACATATTTCATTTAATCAAGTCTTAACAAGTTTGATTGCTTAACATGTTGGAAACATTTAATCATGTAAATATCAATCTCAATTAATATATATAAACATGGAAAAGTTCGGGTCACTACAGTACCTACCCGTTAAATAAATTTCGTCCCGAAATTTTAAGCTGTTGAAGGTGTTGACGAATCTTCTGGAAATAGATGGGGGTATTTCTTCTTCATCTGATCTTCACGCTCCCAGGTGAACTCGGGTCCTCTACGAGCATTCCATCGAACCTTAACAATTGGAATCTTGTTTTGCTTAAGTCTTTTAACCTCACGATCCATTATTTTGACGGGTTCTTCGATGAATTGAAGTTTTTCGTTGATTTGGATTTCATCTAACGGAATAGTGAGATCTTCTTTAGCAAAACATTTCTTCAAATTCGAGACGTGGAAAGTGTTATGTACAGCCGCGAGTTGTTGAGGTAACTCAAGCCAGTAAGCTACTGGTCCGACACGATCAATAATCTTGAATGGTCCAATATACCTTGGATTTAATTTCCCTCGTTTACCAAACCGAACAACGCCTTTCCAAGGTGCAACTTTAAGCATGACCATCTCTCCAATTTCAAATTCTATATCTTTTCTTTTAATGTCAGCGTAGCTCTTTTGTCGACTTTGGGCGGTTTTCAACCGTTGTTGAATTTGGATGATCTTCTCGGTAGTTTCTTGTATAATCTCCGGACCCGTAATCTGTCTATCCCCCACTTCACTCCAACAAATCGAAGACCTGCACTTTCTACCATAAAGTGCTTCAAACGGCGCCATCTCAATGCTTGCATGGTAGCTGTTGTTGTAGGAAAATTCTGCTAACGGTAGATGTCGATCCCAACTATTTCCGAAATCAATAACACATGCTCGTAGCATGTCTTCAAGCATTTGTATCGTCCTTTCACTCTGCCCATCAGTTTATGGATGATAGGCAGTACTCATGTCTAGACGAGTTCCTAATGCTTGCTGTAATGTCTGCCAGAATCTTGAAATAAATCTGCCATCCCTATCAGAGATAATAGAGATTGGTATTCCATGTCTGGAGACGACTTCCTTCAAATACAGTCGTGCTAACTTCTCCATCTTGTCATCTTCTCTTATTGGCAGGAAGTGTGCTGATTTGGTGAGACGATCAACTATTACCCAAATAGTATCAAAACCACTTGCAGTCCTTGGCAATTTAGTGATGAAATCCATGGTAATGTTTTCCCATTTCCATTCCGGGATTTCGGGTTGTTGAAGTAGACCTGATGGTTTTTGATGCTCAGCTTTGACCTTAGAACACGTCAAACATTCTCCTACGTGTCACGACCCGGAAAATTTCGACTAATTTTGAACCAAACTCTCGATACGATTTTGTATCTTTGGCACGAAAAGTGAAGTCTGTTAGGTTGGATCTCAACAATTTTGAACTGTTTTATATATTCAATTGACCTCAACCAGTCTCGACGATTCACGAACCATTATGTGTAAATAAATATATAAATAAAATTATTATAAATTAAAATATTATATGATTAAAATAAATAAATATAGTTAAATTAAATAAATATATAGTTATATGACCTCAAACGTAATTAATTATTATTATTTACCAATTTGTGTTGTAATTGGAAACATATATAGTGGTGTTTGTTATCTGTCATAATCCAATCCATTATCAATTATATATGTATTATATGTGTATATAAGGGTTATCATATGCAAAAGGAAGGAGAGTTTCATCCTCTTCTTGTTTCAACGAGCAGACAACACTATCCATCATCATTCTTTCATTTACTTCATGAATCAAAACCACCAACTATCTTTCATGTTTTTAATTCAACCGTCACTCATCACCATGATCAAACCCGTCACCACCACTTCATTGTTATTATAATCTGTCCAAACATAACCATTAACCACCATCAACCTTTAAACATCACCACCTCCTAACCCCTTAAACCACCATCGGGCTATTATCCTCCACGGCTACCCTAAACCTACACAAACCACTACCACCGAGATCACCACCTTATGAGCAACCACTATCGTCATCCTAAACCCATTTGATCACCACTTTGACACAAACAACCACCTATACACCACCACTCTCGCCATTTCCAATTACTATGAACAAACCACTAACAATCACCACCTTCGTTCTCTTTTTTGAAATTACCGGTTAAAACTATTTCTAACTCAAACACCCTCGTTACTATTCTGCAACTGCAGCTATTCTTTCTAATGTCATCGTGGACTACAGCTGCTAGAATGGATCCTGGTCGCTGCAACTTTATGTCATGAGAACCAACCCTATGATCGAGCCAAATCTACTAACTTTTCTATTTTCATCAGAACCAAAACACACCTGCTCGAACATGACTCAACACCAACACTGCACCTCCTTCTCCATCTTCATCAAGAACACCACCATCCAACATCAAACCCATTTATATATTTTTTTTCTTTTTCCTATTAGATGGCCCAAACCCAAAAGAAAATCCTTTCGTTTTCAACTGTAACAGCCATGAAACCACCACCGGTTGCCGCCATGTGACTGTTTCTGTTTCAAACCACCAACGAGACCACCATCACTCGAAACCTTGTGGCCTGTTGCTGCACAATATTTGTTTCTGTTCCTGTTCTATTCAAACTAAACCGAAACCCGTCTTGTGTTATGCTTCTGTCCGAAGGATAACAACCCAAGTAAGATGACGGTATGAGAGTAACAATGGATGTAAGATTATGATATATTGATGGTGACGGCAACGATGGAGATAAATATTGAGCTGTAAAGTTTATAATAAAAAGATATATTAGCTGGAGATATATTGATGAAACGATATATATTATTTATGGAGATATATTGATGAAACGATATATATAATGAAGAAAATAGGATGAGCTGTAAAGTTTATCTGTCAAATATATTAGCTGTACCACTAAAAGATACGAGTACCTATAAATCAAATGAAGTTGTTTCTATAATTGGGTTTGCAAGTTGGCCGAGTTTGATTGGGCCGAAATTGATCATATAATTCTGTTGGCCCATTACCGAATGGACTGCCATGTTCCTTGTGGATTGGGCCGAATAGATGATTATATTGGAAAGATAATGAAGAACGTACATATATATGATGATGAATGATGGAGATAAAGGCGATATCATATAGTTGGTGATTTAAAGCGAGGATGATATGAGATGTAAGATTATAATCGTGATAGATATATGATAATTATGATCACGAATTTATGATTATGATCATGAGTTATAACTTATAATTTATGATTATGATTATGATTTATGATTATGATTATGATTATCAAACGATTATAATTATGATTATGTTATAGGAAGATGATGATAAGTGTACGATGATAAAGAGTAAATGACTAGATTTTGATGGTGATACGGTTATGTTAATGGCGATGAACGAAGTAATAATAATGATTATGATCATAAGTACGATTATGATATTGTTATGATGAAGGAGGAGTTTAGGTTGTTATCGGGTTAGCGGGACGTCGCGGGTTCAAACCCGGACTTAGGAAACTCGTTAGGGCTACTTCCTTAAGGTAGTTATTTATCTAATTATTATTATTATTATTATTATTATTATTATTATTATTATTATTATTATTATTATTATTATTATTATTATTATTATTATTATTATTATTAGTATTATTAAAATTATTATTAAAAATATCATTAATATTATTATTATTATCATTTATATTAAAAGTATTATCATTACTATTATTATTATCATTATTAGAAAGATTATCATATTTATCAAAATTATTATTATTACTATCATTATTATTATTTTGAAATTAATATTATTATTTTCATATTATCAATATTATTATCATAATAACTATTATTATTATTATTGTAAAATAAAACAACTTTTAGTTATTATTATTATCAATATTATTTTGTCAAATAACTATTAGTTATGTAAAGATATATTTACTACATATAACATAACTATATTAATATTTTAATAATAAATATTAATAAATGTAACTTATTAGGGTTTTAATGAAACACTTAATTAAGATAACAATTATATCACTATTAATTTGTAAATTCGTTCGATTATAATTATATGTGTTAATATATATATAAATGATATAGGTTCGTGAATTCGAGACCAACCCTATATTTGTTCAAAGACGTCATATGTATTTTTACTACAAAATACATTATTGTGAGTTTCATTTGCTCCCTTTTTAATTGCTTTTGCAATATATATTTTTGGGCTGAGAATACATGCGCTGCTTTTATAAATATTTACGAAATAGACACAAGTACTTAAAAATATATTCTACGTTGAGTTGTACCACTGGCATATTTCCCTGTAGCTTGGTAACTACTATTTACATGGGTATTGTAAACGCGAATCCTGTTGATAGATCTATCGGGCCTGACAACCCCAACCGGACTGGACGACCAGTATTCAACGGTTGCACAGTACTTCGTTTTGGTGACTACACTTGGTACAGTGTAGGGAGATTTCATAATAAAGGGAATATACGACGTTGATTAAATGTTAAGTATGGTTACCAAGTGCTCAACTACTTAGAATGCTTTACATACACTTGCGAGTGTATTATGTTTATGATTATGAAATCATGTGGTCTATTAATATATTAAAAAGATTGTTATGATAAACCTATGAACTCACCAACCTTTTGATTGACACTTTAAAGCATGTTTATTCTCAGGTACGAATTAAGTCTTCCGCTGTGCATTTGCTCATTTTAAGGACATTACTTGGAGTCGATCATCGCAATGGGACCAAATGTTGATGACTTCGTCCAGGTGGATAAGGACGGGTTGTTACAGGTGGTATCAGAGCGGTGGTCTTAGTGAACCAAGTCTTACATTAGTGTGTCTAACTGATAGTTTTTTTAGATGCATTAATGAGTCTGGACTTCGACCGTGTGTGCATGTCAAAAGTTCTGCTTATCATTTCGTGTCGAAAATTATCTACTTATCATCCTTAGGAAATTACCTGCTTATCATTCCTAAGTCTAGACATGCCTTACTGCCTTTATTGCATAGATAGTGTATAGACAAATTTATATCTTAGCGTATCTATTACGGTAAACTTTGCCTGATATCTTCCGTAAATTTCTTCATAATTTAAGGGATCCTGGTACTATATATATATATATATATATATATATATATATATATATATATATATATATATATATATATATATATATATATATATATATATATATAGATCTATTCATATTATGCATTGAGAATACCATCCAACTATCATTTGCTGTCACTAAGCTTTTCATACCAAAAATCTTTTCTGTGATCGCGTACGATGGCATCTACGAATCGACCAAGTTCTTCTGACTCCGAAGATAGCGTGACGGGAGCGCACCAACCGATCAACTACCGTGATTTCTTTAGAAAGTGGGGATGGGTTCGCGAAATACTTACCCTATGGAGAAATGAAGAAGGTACTCCATATCACGAGCCGAACTTACCACCTAACGTCGGAGTGCTCGACCCGCTCACCGGCGAACCTGTTCCCAACACCGTTTATACCCTTTTTGCAAGAATTTTTCATCTTGAGGCTACCATTAACAGAACTAGAGAAGATATCCGACCTCTACCTCACACTGATAACCAACCAGGGTTAGTAGAAGAAGTTAAAGAACTCCGAGCTCGGGTGTTAACTCTAGAGAGCACGGTACACAATTTGCAAGCACTAGCAGTATCATCAACACCAGTAACATCACCAGCCTCGGCACCAACAGCACTAGTACCACCAAGAACAACATCCGCGTCACCAGCTTCAACATTTCATTCTGTACCTCGAGTATAATCATCGTTCTACATGACGTTCTACATCATTTATCTTAGTTCGACATAGTGATTATGTAACCTCTAATGTTTTAGAGATTATATATTCTTGTTCTAACGGTAAATCAGATGAGTTAATATCATATTAACTCATTAAATCCATGATTGCATCTGAAGAAAATATATATGTATATATGTTTTCATAAAGATTGTAATTGCAAATTCTTTAGTACAAAGTGTTAATTGTGAAAATATTTTAACGGGTAGGTAATACCCGAGGAATATTCAGATTTCACATTAATAAGTTACAATGTACATTCTTCGAAGCTGATTCAACAGTCGTTTACTATCCTACTTACATCCACCGATATACGTACCCGTTCACCACAGAATAACCATTTTCATTCAATTTCATATTTAAATTTTGATCTATCAGAATCCAACAAGTGGCATAATGAAGAAAACATCGGACAAAGTAAAATTTGTTAGAAACAAACGAACTAACTAATTGAAATATTGTTAAGAATGCACGCTAACTGTTCCTAGCTAACTGTTCCTAGCTAACTGGTTACATTTTATTTATCGCAATTTACATTCTCGCAATTTTACTTATCGTCATTTAATTTCTGTTATTTACTTTACGCACTTTATTTATCGTCATTTAATTTCTGTTATTTATTTTTACGCATTTTTAATATCGGGACACGTATACTAGGTTTTGACATATCATATCGACGCATCTATATATATTATTTGGAATAACCATAGACACTCTATATGCAGTAATGCAGGAGTTAGCTATACATGGTTGAGGTTGATTCTACAATAATATGTATAGTTTGAGTTGTGATCGAGTCTGAGACGTATACGGGTCACGAAACGTATTAATTAATTCGAATATTATATATTAAACTATATATGAATTATTGGATTGTTAACTGTGGACTATCGACGGTGGACTAATAATATTGGACAATTAAAATGAATTAAAATATTGATTGTAACATATGAAACTAAACATTTCTTCAAGTTTGCCACTTGATCTCATTTTAAACCTAATTTGTATCTTGACGATTACAATCTGCGTTCAAATCTTTCTTGATTCTTGAAAAAAAAAAACTCAATCGAGAGGATGAACCAACCACACTTCATCTACGGAAGAAAAGATTTATGCATATAGTTATGCACATGAGAAACTCTCGGAAACTGAGTAAACGTTTAATACGTAGCTATGCTAATTCCTTTAGTGTTATTATTGCTCAAAATAACTTTGCAGTTCTTTTTCAAAATAGCCAAATTTTGTCACAGCTCCAACAAGACAGCTTCGACTTTTCACTCAAAATAACCTTATTATAACCTTTATATATATATGCGTACTCTTTTATCGTTACCGGAGAACCTTTCATATTCCACCATACTACCATCAGCATTTAATCATCTCAAAACGCAATTCTCCTGAAAACACCTCGGTTTGATAACCGATGACCCAGATCCGTTAACTTTGAAAATGCTGACGAAGCAGCACGTTGTAGATGGTCTTAATGGCCAAAAGTGATGATAAAGAAGGAAGTGTTAGGAACGCTCGATAGAAAATTTGGTACTGAAAATTGGATTGAGCAAACCATGAAGGAGAGCAAGGATAAATACAAAGACCAAACCCTATATTCAAAGAATCCAGGTAATTCTAGATCCGATGAAATCGTTAGAAAATATCTTGCTCCGAAGTCATGTTAAAACCTTGCGGAAAATTTTTCTTCATCAACCTTCGATCTTAGAAATTCCAAAATATCGTCATAAATATCTTCGATATTTCTGAAGATATATTCATATATATTCTTGTTCGAAATTATCTATCTCCTCGTGCTATCTATGTTACATCATAAAAGAAACTATTTTGGTTTCTATCATTCTGTAAAATTTGAGTTTAAATTATGGATGATTTTTGGAGAATTGTAGGGAATTGAAGCATGAGTTAGTATAATATAATGACGTCGGGCCAACGTGGTTATATTACAGTAAGTCATGCTAAATTTCTAATGTAACGTGATGATGATTCATAGATCTTACCCTCATCATGTGCCATGTCACACGACTCTTTCATTCTACTTAATTTCTAAGCATATCACGAAAATATTTTCTTGATATTTATGTTCTTCCGTAATTCCAACAGTTGCTAATAATTCGTGCTAATACATTTTCTTTCTGATTAGAATATTTCCTTAAATCCCTTGAATTCCAGAATTTAACAGTGACTATGTCAAAAGTAAAAACGAGCTTTATTTTCTAGATTCACTCTTTAAGTGACAGCTTCATTCGTACGCTTCGAGAAATCAAATTGTTTTATCTATATTACTCAATGATGATAAAATTTTTTTTTATCAACTCATATTCGTAATGAAAACACTTTTATTGTTAGCCATGACCACCTCTATCAAATTTCGGGGACGAAATTTCTTTAACGGGTGGGTACTGTCACGACCCGGAAAATTTCGACTAATTTTGAACCAAACTCTCGATACGATTTTGTATCTTTGGCACGAAAAGTGAAGTCTGTTAGGTTGGATCTCAACAATTTTGAACTGTTTTATATATTCAATTGACCTCAACCAGTCTCGACGATTCACGAACCATTATGTGTAAATAAATATATAAATAAAATTATTATAAATTAAAATATTATATGATTAAAATAAATAAATATAGTTAAATTAAAAATATGGGATTGTTGTGAACATTTTTATCAGCCACTACTTAACAACGGAATACGAAATAATACTCTAATATTGAATGTCGATACATAAAGATCCAAAGAATATGGCTGCTAATTATTGCCACACGTTTTTGTAAACGTAATTAATTATTATTATTTACCAATTTGTGTTGTAATTGGAAACATATATAGTGGTGTTTGTTATCTGTCATAATCCAATCCATTATCAATTATATATGTATTATATGTGTATATAAGGGTTATCATATGCAAAAGGAAGGAGAGTTTCATCCTCTTCTTGTTTCAACGAGCAGACAACACTATCCATCATCATTCTTTCATTTACTTCATTAATCAAAACCACCAACTATCTTTCATGTTTTTAATTCAACCGTCACTCATCACCATGATCAAACCCGTCACCACCACTTCATTGTTATTATAATCTGTCCAAACATAACCATTAACCACGATCAACCTTTAAACATCACCACCTCCTAACCCCTTAAACCACCATCGGGCTATTATCCTCCACGGCTACCCTAAACCTACACAAACCACTACCACCGATATCACCACCTTATGAGCAACCACTATCGTCATCCTAAACCCATTTGATCACCACTTTGACACAAACAACCACCTATACACCACCACTCTCGCCATTTCCAATTACTATGAACAAACCACTAACAATCACCACCTTCGTTCTCTTTTTTGAAATTACCGGTTAAAACTATTTCTAACTCAAACACCCTCGTTACTATTCTGCAACTGCAGCTATTCTTTCTAATGTCATCGTGGACTACAGCTGCTAGAATGGATCCTGGTCGCTGCAACTTTATGTCATGAGAACCAACCCTATGATCGAGCCAAATCTACTAACTTTTCTATTTTCATCAGAACCAAAACACACCTGCTCGAACATGACTCAACACCAACACTGCACCTCCTTCTCCATCTTCATCAAGAACACCACCATCCAACATCAAACCCATTTATATATTTTTTTTCTTTTTCCTATTAGATGGCCCAAACCCAAAAGAAAATCCTTTCGTTTTCAACTGTAACAGCCATGAAACCACCACCAGTTGCCGCCATGTGACTGTTTCTGTTTCAAACCACCAACGAGACCACCATCACTCGAAACCTTGTGGCCTGTTGCTGCACAATATTTGTTTCTGTTCCTGTTCTATTCAAACTAAACCGAAACCCGTCTTGTGTTATGCTTCTGTCCGAAGGGTAACAACCCAAGTAAGATGACGGTATGAGAGTAACAATGGATGTAAGATTATGATATATTGATGGTGACGGCAACGATGGAGATAAATATTGAGCTGTAAAGTTTATAATAAAAAGATATATTAGCTGGAGATATATTGATGAAACGATATATATTATTTATGGAGATATATTGATGAAACGATATATATAATGAAAAAAATAGGATGAGCTGTAAAGTTTATCTGTCAAATATATTAGCTGTACCACTAAAAGATACGAGTACCTATAAATCAAATGAAGTTGTTTCTATAATTGGGTTTGCAAGTTGGCCGAGTTTGATTGGGCCGAAATTGATCATATAATTCTGTTGGCCCATTACCGAATGGACTGCCATGTTCCTTGTGGATTGGGCCAAATAGATGATAATATTGGAAAGATAATGAAGAACGTACATATATATGATGATGAATGATGGAGATAAAGGCGATATCATATAGTTGATGATTTAAAGCGAGGATGATATGAGATGTAAGATTATAATCGTGATAGATATATGATAATTATGATCACGAATTTATGATTATGATCATGAGTTATAACTTATAATTTATGATTATGATTTATGATTATGATTATGATTATGATTATCAAACGATTATAATTATGATTATGTTATAGGAAGATGATGATAAGTGTACGATGATAAAGAGTAAATGACTAGATTTTGATGGTGATACGGTTATGTTAATGGCGATGAACGAAGTAATAATAATGATTATGATCATAAGTACGATTATGATATTGTTATGATGAAGGAGGAGTTTAGGTTGTTATCGGGTTAGCAGAACGTCGCGGGTTCAAACCCGGACTTAGGAAACTCGTTAGGGCTACTTCCTTAAGGTAGTTATTTATCTAATTATTATTATTATTATTATTATTATTATTATTATTATTATTATTATTATTATTATTATTATTATTATTATTATTATTATTATTATTATTATTATTATTATTATTATTATTATTAGTATTATTAAAATTATTATTAAAAATATCATTAATATTATTATTATTATCATTTTTATTAAAAACTATCATTTATATTAAAAGTATTATCATTACTATTATTATTATCATTATTAGAAAGATTATCATTTTTATCAAAATTATTATTATTACTATCATTATTATTATTTTGAAATTAATATTATTATTTTCATATTATCAATATTATTATCATAATAACTATTATTATTATTATTGTAAAATAAAACAACTTTTAGTTATTATTATTATCAATATTATTTTGTCAAATAACTATTAGTTATGTAAAGATATATTTACTACATATAACATAACTATATTAATATTTTAATAATAAATATTAATAAATGTAACTTATTAGGGTTTTAATGAAACACTTAATTAAGATAACAATTATATCACTATTAATTTGTAAATTCGTTCGATTATAATTATATGTGTTAATATATATATAAATGATATAGGTTCGTGAATCCGAGATCAACCCTATATTTGTTCAAAGACGTCATATGTATTTTTACTACAAAATACATTATTGTGAGTTTCATTTGCTCCCTTTTTAATTGCTTTTGCAATATATATTTTTGGGCTGAGAATACATGCGCTGCTTTTATAAATATTTACGAAATAGACACAAGTACTTAAAAATATATTCTACGTTGAGTTGTACCACTGGCATATTTCCCTGTAGCTTGGTAACTACTATTTACATGGGTATTGTAAATGCGAATCCTGTTGATAGATCTATCGGGCCTGACAACCCCTACCGAACTGGACGACCAGTATTCAACGGTTGCACAATACTTCGTTTTGGTGACTACACTTGGTACAGTGTAGGGAGATTTCATAATAAAGGGAATATGTGACGTTGATTAAATGTTAAGTATGGTTACCAAGTGCTCAACTACTTAGAATGCTTTACATACACTTGCGAGTGTATTATGTTTATGATTATGAAATCATGTGGTCTATTAATATATTAAAAAGATTGTTATGATAAACCTATGAACTCACCAACCTTTTGGTTGACACTTTAAAGCATGTTTATTCTCAGGTACGAATTAAGTCTTCCGCTGTGCATTTGCTCATTTTAAGGACATTACTTGGAGTCGATCATCGCAATGGGACCAAATGTTGATGACTTCGTCCAGGTGGATAAGGACGGGTTGTTACACTACGTATTTAGCAACATCGGCTTTCATACCCGGCCACCCAAAATGTTTCTTGAGATCCTTGTACATCTTCCCCGTTCCAGGATGTATTGAGTATCTGGTTTTATGAGCTTCACTAAGTACCATTTCTCTCATATCTCCAAATTTTGGTACCCAAATCCTTTCAGCCCTATACCGGGTTCCGTCTTCCTGAATATTAAGATGCTTCTCCGATCCTTTGGGTATTTCATCCTTTAAATTTCCCTCTTTTAAAACTCCTTGTTGCGCCTCCTTTATTTGAGTAGTAAGGTTATTATGAATCATTATATTCATAGATTTTACTCGAATGGGTTCTCTGTCCTTCCTGCTCAAGGCATCGGCTACCACATTTGCCTTCCCCGGGTGGTAACGAATCTCAAAGTCGTAATCATTCAACAATTCAATCCACCTACGCTGCCTCATATTCAGTTGTTTCTGATTAAATATGTGTTGAAGACTTTTATGGTCGGTATATATAATACTTTTGACCCCATATAAGTAGTGCCTCCAAGTCTTTAATGCAAAAACAACCGCTCCTAATTCCAAATCATGCGTCGTATAATTTTGTTCGTGAATCTTCAATTGTCTAGACGCAAAAGTAATCACCTTCGTTCGTTGCATTAATACACAACCGAGACCTTGCTTTGATGCGTCACAATAAATCACAAAATCATCATTCCCTTCAGGCAATGACAATATAGGTGCCGTAGTTAGCTTTTTCTTCAATAACTGAAACGCTTTCTCTTGTTCATCATTCCATTCAAATTTCTTCCCTTTATGCGTTAATGCAGTCAAGGGTTTTGCTATTCTGGAAAAATCTTGGATGAACCTTCTGTAGTAACCAGCTAGTCCTAAAAACTGGCGTATGTGTTTCGGAGTTTTCGGGGTTTCCCACTTTTCAACAGTTTCTATCTTTGCCGGATCCACCTTAATACCTTCTTTGTTCACTATGTAACCGAGGAATTGAACTTCTTCCAACCAAAATGCACACTTTGAAAACTTAGCCTACAATTCTTCCTTCCTCAATACTTCTAACACCTTTCTCAAATGTTCACCGTGTTCTTGGTCATTCTTTGAGTAAATAAGTATGTCATCAATGAAAACAATGACAAACTTGTCAAGGTATGGTCCACACACTCAGTTCATAAGGTCCATGAACACAGCTGGTGCATTAGTTAAACCAAACGGCATGACCATAAACTCGTAATGACCGTAACGTGTTCTGAAAGCAGTGTTTGGAATATCATCTTCTTTCACCCGCATTTGATGATACCCGGAACGTAAGTCAATCTTTGAATAAACAGACGAGCCTTGTAGTTGATCAAATAAGTCGTCGATTCTCGGTAGTGGGTAGCGGTTCTTGATGGTAAGTTTGTTCAACTCTCGGTAGTCGATACACAACCTGAATGTACCATCTTTCTTCTTGACAAACAAAATAGGAGCTCCCCACGGTGATGTGCTTGGTCGAATGAAACCATGCTCTAAAAGTTCTTGTAATTGGCTTTGCAGTTCTTTCATCTCGCTGGGTGCGAGTCTGTAAGGAGCACGAGCTATTGGTGCAGCTCCTGGTACAAGATCTATTTGAAATTCAACAGATCGATGTGGGGGTAATCCCAGTAATTCTTTCGGAAATACATCGGGAAATTCTTTTACAATGGGAACATCATTGATGCTCTTTTCTTCAGTTTGTACTTTCTCGACGTGTGCTAGAACAGCATAGCAACCTTTTCTTATTAGTTTTTGTGCCTTCAAATTACTAATAAGATGTACCTTCGTGTTGCCCTTTTCTCCGTACACCATTAAGGGTTTTCCTTTTTCTCGTATAATGCGAATTGCATTTTTGTAACAGACGATCTCTGCTTTCACTTCTTTCAACCAGTCCATACCGATTATCACATCAAAACTCCCTAACTCTACTGGTATCAAATCAATCTTAAATGTTTCGCTAACCAGTTTAATTTCTCGATTCCGACATATATTATCTGCTGAAATTAATTTACCATTTGCTAATTCGAGTAAAAATTTACTATCCAAAGGCGTCAATGGACAACTTAATTTAGCACAAAAATCTCTACTCATATAGCTTCTATCCGCACCCGAATCAAATAAAACATAAGCAGATTTATTGTCAATAAGAAACGTACCCGTAACAAGCTCCGGGTCTTCCTGTGCCTCTGCCGCATTAATATTGAAAACTCTTCCGTGGCCTTGTCCATTCATGTTCTCCTGGTTCGGGCAATTTCTAATAATGTGGCCTGGTTTTCCACATTTATAACAAACTACATTGGCATAACTTGCTCCGACACTACTTGCTCCGCCATTACTCGTTCCAACACCATTTGTTCCTTTCGTTCTATTAACCCCTGGTCCGTAGACCTCACACTTCGCTGCGCTATGACCATTTCTTTTACACTTGTTGCAAAATTTGGTGCAGAACCCCGAGTGTTACTTTTCACACCTTTGGCATAGCTGCTTCTAATTGTTGTTATTATTGCGGTTATTATTGTTGTTGGGATGATTGTTGTAGTTGCTGCTGTTGTTGTTGTTGTTGTTATTATTGTTGTTGTTGTTGTTGTTGTTGTTGTTGTTGTTGGGCCGTTTGTTGTAGTTGCTTTTGATGTTGCGATTGTTGGGATAATTGTTGCGATTATTGTTGTAATTGCTGTTGTTGTTGTATTGGTGATTCTTATCACCGTTTTTCTCCCACTTTCTTTTGACTTGCTTCACATTGGCCTCTTCAGCAGTCTGTTCTTTAATTCTTTCTTCAATCTGGTTCACTAGTTTGTGAGCCATTCTACATGCCTGTTGTATGGAGGCGGGCTCGTGTGAACTTATATCTTCTTGGATTCTTTCCGGTAATCCTTTCACAAACGCGTCGATCTTCTCTTCCTCATCTTCGAATGCTCCCGGACACAATAGGCACAATTCTGTGAATCGTCTTTCATACGTGGTAATATCAAATCGTTGGGTTCGTAACCCTCTAAGTTCTGTCTTGAGCTTATTGACCTCAGTTCTGGGACGGTACTTCTCTTTCATCAAGTGCTTGAATGCTGACCATGGTAGTGCGTACGCATCGTCTTGTCCCACTTGCTCTAGATAGGTATTCCACCATGTTAACGCAGAACCTGTGAAGGTATGCGTAGCGTACTTCACTTTGTCGTCTTCAGTACACTTACTTATGGCAAACACCGATTCGACCTTCTCGGTCCACCGTTTCAATCCGATCGGTCCTTCGGTTCCCTCAAATTCCAAAGGTTTGCAGGCAGTGAATTCTTTGTAGGTGCATCCTATACGATTTCCTGTACTGCTAGATCCAAGGTTATTGTTGGTATGTAGCGCAGCCTGTACTGCGGCTATGTTTGAAGCTAGAAAAGTACGGAATTCCTCTTCATTCATATTCACGGTGTGTCGAGTAGTCGGTGCCATTTCCTTCAAAATAGTCAAATGGAACAAGTTAATCATACAGAATATTAAGAGTAGTTAATAGTATTTCGTAGCATAATACGAACTCATTTATAAAAGCTTTTTCTTCATATTAGCGTTTTATAAGTTTAAATTCGGGTAGTACCTACCCGTTAAGTTCATACTTAGTAGCTAATATACAATTCAACTACTACAATTCTATATGAAAAACTGATTATAATAATATTTCGCGTTCAAACTTTTACACAATATTTTACAAACTTACAATACCGCTTATTTTACATATAGCATGAAATATAGCACACAATAAATTTGATACAAGATGGTTGTGAAGATAATTCTAGCTAGTACACAAGTCGTTCAACAAAGGCAATAAAGACACGTAATTCATACGTCCAGAAACAAGTCATGCATTCTGGTTTTACTAGGATTACTTCCCATCCTTGGTCTTGTGGAACATAACTGTTATGGCCGTTGATAAGACAGCGTGTTGTAACGTCATCAAAGGGACGAGGGTTACGTAATGTCCAACAGTCCCGTAACAATCTAAAAACCTCATTTATTACCCCAATTACCGACTCCGTCACTTGTGGAAATGTTTTGTTTAATAGTTGTAGCCCGATGTTCTTGTTCTCACTTTGGTGAGAAGCGAACATTACTAATCCGTAAGCATAACATGTTTCTTTATGTTGCATGTTAGTCGCTTTTTCTAAATCACGAAGTCCAATATTCGGATATATTGAGTCAAAATAATTTCTTAACCCGTTGCGTAAAATAGCATTTGGGTTCCCCGCAATATATGCGTCAAAGTAAACACATCGTAACTTATGGGTTTCCCAATGTGATATCCCCCATCTTTCAAACGAAAGTCTCTTATAAACCAAGACATTCTTGGAACGTTCTTCGAATGTCTTACAAACTGATCTCGCCTTAAATAGTTGTGCCGAGGAATTCTAACCAACTCTAGACAAGATTTCATCAATCATGTCTCCGGGTAGGTCTCTTAAAATATTGGGTTGTCTATCCATTTTGTGTTTTTAAACTGTAAAATAGACAAGAGTTAGATTCATTAAAAAATACTTATTAATACAAGCAATTTTTACATATATCATAAAGCATAAGCACACTATATTACATATATTACACCACACGAATACAACTATCTTATTCCGACTCGCTCGTTTCTTCTTCTTCGGTTTTGGTTCGTTTTGCCAAGTTTCTAGGGATATATGATGTTCCCCTAATACTAACTGTCGTTTTCCACAACGGTTTAGAAAAACCTGGTGGTTTAGAGGTTCCCGGGTCATTCTTACAACTTAAGGACTTCGGGGGTTGACGATACATATAAAGTTCATCGGGGTTGGAATTAGATTTCTCTATTTTTATGCCCTTTCCCTTATTATTTTCTTTTGCCTTTTTAAATTCAGTTGGGGTAATTTCTATAACATCATCGGAATTCTCGTCGGAATCCGATTCATCGGAGAATTTGTAATCCTCCCAATATTTTGCTTCCTTGGCGGAAACACCATTGACCATAATTAACCTTGGTCGGTTGGTTGAGGATTTTCTTTTACTTAACCATTTTATTATTTCCCCCACCGGTTCTACTTCTTCATCCGGTTCCGATTCTTCTTCCGGTTCCGATTCTTCTTCCGGTTCCGACTCTTCTTCCGGTTCCTCTTCAGGAACTTGTGAATCAGTCCACGAATCATTCCAATTTACATTTGACTCTTCATTACTATTAGGTGAGTCAATGGGACTTGTTCTAGAGGTAGACATCTATCACATAATATCAAACGCGTTAAGAGATTAATATATCACATAATATTCACATGTTAAAAATATATAGTTTCCAACAAAATTTGTTAAGCAATCATTTTTCAAGTAAACACGGTCGAAGTCCAGACTCACTAATGCATCCTAACAAACTCGATAAGACACACTAATGCAAAATTCTGGTTCTCTAAGACCAACACTCTGATACCAACTGAAATGTCCCGTTCTTATTGATTAAAAACGTTCCATATTAATTGATTTCGTTGCGAGGTTTTGACCTCTATATGAGACGTTTTTCAAAGACTGCATTCACTTTAAAACAAACCATAACCTTTATTTCATCAATAAAGGTTTAAAAAGCTTTACGTAGATTATCAAATAATGATAATCTAAAATATCCTGTTTACACACGACCATTACATAATGGTTTACAATACAAATATGTTACAACAAAATAAGTTTCTTGAATGCAGTTTTTACACAATATCATACAAACATGGACTCCAAATCTCGTCCTTATTTAAGTATGCGACAGCGGAAGCTCTTAATAATCACCTAAGAATAAACATACTTAAAACGTCAACAAAAATGTTGGTGAGTTATAGGTTTAACCTATATATATCAAATCATAATAATAGACCACAAGATTTCATATTTCAATACACATCCCATACATAGAGATAAAAGTCATTCATATGGTGAACACCTGGTAACCGACATTAACAAGATGCATATATAAGAATATCCCCATCATTCTGCGACACCCTTCGGATATGATATAAATTTTGAAGTACTAAAGCATCCGGTACTTTGGATGGGGCTTGTTGGGCCCGATAGATCTATCTTTAGGATTCGCGTCAATTAGGGTGTCAGTTCCCTAATTCTTAGATTACCAGACTTAATAAAAAGGGGCATATTCGATTTCGATAATTCAACCATAGAATGTAGTTTCACGTACTTGTGTCTATTTTGTAAATCATTTATAAAACCTGCATGTATTCTCATCCCAAAAATATTAGATTTTAAAAGTGGGACTATAACTCACTTTCACAGATTTTTACTTCATCGGGAAGTAAGACTTGGCCACTGGTTGATTCACGAACCTATAACAATATATACATATATATCAAAGTATGTTCAAAATATATTTACAACACTTTTAATATATTATGATGTTTTAAGTTTATTAAGTCAGCTGTCCTCGTTAGTAACCTACAACTAGTTGTCCACAGTTAGATGTACAGAAATAAATCGATAAATATTATCTTGAATCAATCCATAACCCAGTGTATACGTATCTCAGTATTGATCACAACTCAAACTATATATATTTTGGAATCAACCTCAACCCTGTATAGCTAACTCCAACATTCACATATAGAGTGTCTATGGTTGTTTCGAAATATATATAGATGTGTCGACATGATAGGTCGAAACATTGTATACGTGTCTATGGTATCTCAAGATTACATAATATACAATACAAGTTGATTAACTTATGGTTGGAATAGATTTGTTACCAATTTTCACGTAGCTAAAATGAGAAAAATTATCCAATCTTGTTTTACCCATAACTTCTTCATTTTAAATCCGTTTTGAGTGAATCAAATTGCTATGGTTTCATATTGAACTCTATTTTATGAATCTAAACAGAAAAAGTATAGATTTATAGTCGGAAAAATAAGTTACAAGTCGTTTTTGTAAAGGTAGTCATTTCAGTCGAAAGAACGACGTCTAGATGACCATTTTAGAAAACATACTTCCACTTTGAGTTTAACCATAATTTTTGGATATAGTTTCATGTTCATAATAAAAATCATTTTCTCAGAATAACAACTTTTAAATCAAAGTTTATCATAGTTATTAATTAACTAACCCAAAACAGCCCGCGGTGTTACTACGACGGCGTAAATCCGGTTTTACGGTGTTTTTCGTGTTTCCAGGTTTTAAATCATTAAGTTAGCATATCATATAGATATAGAAAATGTGTTTAGTTGATTTTAAAAGTCAAGTTAGAAGGATTAACTTTTGTTTGCGAACAAGTTTAGAATTAACTAAACTATGTTCTAGTGATTACAAGTTTAAACCTTCGAATAAGATAGCTTTATATGTATGAATCGAATGATGTTATGAACATCATTACTACCTTAAGTTCCTTGGATAAACCTACTGGAAAAGAGAAAAATGGATCTAGCTTCAACGGATCCTTGGATGGCTCGAAGTTCTTGAAGCAGAATCATGACACGAAAACAAGTTTAAGTAAGATCATCACTTGAAATAAGATTGTTATAGTTATAGAAATTGAACCAAAGTTTGAATATGATTATTACCTTGTATTAGAATGATAACCTACTGTAATAAACAAAGATTTCTTGAGGTTGGATGATCACCTTACAAGATTGGAAGTGAGCTAGCAAACTTGAAAGTATTCTTGATTTTATGTAACTAGAACTTGTAAAATATATGAAGAACACTTAGAACTTGAAGATAGAACTTGAGAGAGATCAATTAGATAAAGAAAATTGAAGAATGAAAGTGTTTGTAGGTGTTTTTGGTCATTGGTGTATGGATTAGATATAAAGGATAGGTAATTTTATTTTCATGTAAATAAGTCATGAATGATTACTCATATTTTTGTAATTTTATGAGATATTTCATGCTAGTTGCCAAATGATGGTTCCCACATGTGTTAGGTGACTCACATGGGCTGCTAAAAGCTGATTATTGGAGTGTATATACCAATAGTACATACATCTAAAAGCTGTGTATTGTACGAGTACGAATACGGGTGCATACGAGTAGAATTGTTGATGAAACTGAACGAGGATGTAATTGTAAGCATTTTTGTTAAGTAGAAGTATTTTGATAAGTGTATTGAAGTCTTTCAAAAATGTATAAATACATATTAAAACACTACATGTATATACATTTTAACTGAGTCGTTAAGTCATCGTTAGTCGTTACATGTAAGTGTTGTTTTGAAACCTTTAGGTTAACAATCTTGTTAAATGTTGTTAACCCAATGTTTATAATATCAAATGAGATTTTAAATTATTATATTATCATGATATTATCATGTATGAATATCTCTTAATATGATATATATACATTAAATGTCTTTACAACGATAATCGTTACATATATGTCTCGTTTAAAAATCATTAAGTTAGTAGTCTTGTTTTTACATATGTAGTTCATTGTTAATATACTTAATGATATGTTTACTTATCATAGTATCATGTTAACTATATATATATATCCATATATATGTCATCATATAGTTTTTACAAGTTTTAACGTTCGCGAATCACCGGTCAACTTGGGTGGTCAATTGTCTATATGAAACATATTTCATTTAATCAAGTCTTAACAAGTTTGATTGCTTAACATGTTGGAAACATTTAATCATGTAAATATCAATCTCAATTAATATATATAAACATGGAAAAGTTCGGGTCACTACACCAAAGATTGGTTGGAATCATTACCTGAAGGGGCAATTGATACATGGGACGTTTTAGTTGAAAAATTTCTTAAACAATTCTTTCCTGCATCTAAAGCCGTAAGACTTCAAGCAGAAATTGTTACGTTTACACAGAAACCAAATGAAACTCTATATGAGGCGTGGACTAGATATGGAAAGTTATTAAGAGGATGTCCGCAACATGGTTTAGACACCTGTCAAATAGTACAAATATTCTACCAAGGATGCGACATCACTACAAGAAAAGACATAGATATAGCAGCTGGTGGTTCTATTATGAAGAAAACCGAAACTGATGCTTACAAAATTATTGATAACACTGCTTCCCACTCACATGAGTGGCACCAAGAAAAAGATATCGTTAGATCATCTAAAGCAGCTAGAGCCGATTCTAGCCATGACTTAGATTCCATTTTCGCAAAGATAGATGCTGTCGAGAGACGAATGGAAAAGATGACTAAAGATATTCACTCAATACGAATTAGTTGTGAGCAGTGTGGAGGACCACATTTGACAAAAGATTGTCTCAGTATTGAATTAACAATGGAACAAAGAGAGAATATTTCATACATAAACCAAAGGCCTGGAAATAATTATCAAAATAATTATCAACCGCCAAGACCGATTTACAATCAAAACCAAAATTATAACCAAAATATTCCATACAACAACCAACAAGGTCCTAGCAATCAACAAGTATCCAATAATACTTACAATCAGCAAAGACCTAATTTTCAAAACAAACCACCACAACAAACCGATGATAAAAAGCCGAATTTAGAAGATATGATGAAGAAGCTAGTTGAAACTCAAACGCAGTTTTTCACATCTCAGAAACAAACTAATGAACAAAATGCTCAAGCATTTAGAAATCAACAAGCTTCTATTCAAAATCCGAAACAAGAAGTAAGTAACCTAGCAAGGTTAATAGGTGAAAGAAAACCGGGAAGTCTACCTAGTGATACAAATGCTAACCCCCGGAATGAAACAGCTAAAGCCATTACCACAAGAAGTGGTACAACACTTAAACCACCTGAAATACCTGTAACTTCTGATGAAGCTATTCCTACTCCACAAGAACCACAACCTGATCAAGATAAGGAAAAAGAACCGGTAGTTGAAAAGGTTAATGAAGATAACACAGTTAAGGCTAAACCTTATGTTAAACCATACCAACCACCACTTCCTTACCCGAGTAAAATGAAGAAAAAGAAACTTGAAGCCGAGCAATCCAAATTCTTGGATATGTTTAAACAGATAAATGTAAATCTTCCTTTCATTGATGTGATTTCAGGAATGCCTAGATATGCTAAATTCTTGAAAGATCTAATCTCAAATAGAAAGAAAATGGAAGAACTCTCGGCTGTTACTATGAATGCTAATTGTTCAGCAGTGCTGTTGAATAAGATACCAGAAAAATTATCTGATCCAGGAAGTTTCACAATTCCATGTTTTCTAGGTAGTCTTAGTTCAATAGAAGCATTGGCAGACTTAGGTGCTAGTATAAATCTAATGCCGTATTCACTATACGCTAAACTAGACCTTGGAGAATTGAAACCAACAAGAATAAGCATACAACTAGCCGATAGATCAATAAAATATCCTAGAGGGATAATGGAGAACATGCTAGTTAAAGTTGGTACTTTAGTATTTCCAGTAGATTTTGTTGTTTTGGACATGGAAGAAGATTCTCAAGTTCCTCTCATATTAGGAAGACCATTCTTAAATACGGCTAAAGCAATGATAGACGTGTTCGGTAAGAAACTGACCCTAAGTATAGAGGATGAGAGTGTTACCTTTTCAGTTGATAGAGCAATGCAACAACCGCAATCTGCAGATGATACATGTTATTATATTCAAACTATAGATGCACATGCAGAATTATTAGAAGAATTTCCAGAATTACAAGGAACAGGAGAATGTTCTTTAGGAGAAAGTAATGAACCAATTGAAGAAGCTGAAATGTTAGCTACACTTATAGCTAATGGATATGAACCAACAACAGAAGAAATTCAAATGCTAAAAGAAGAAGACAGATATCGATATAAATCATCGATAGAAGAACCTCCGAAATTAGAGTTAAAGCCACTTCCAAACCATTTGGAATACGCTTATTTACATGGTGAATCTGAATTACCTGTAATAATATCGTCTTCTCTTACTGAAAATGAGAAATCACAACTCATTTCTGTGTTGAAAGCTCATAAACCAGCCATTGCATGGAAGATTCATGATATTAAAGGAATAAGTCCTTCGTATTGCACACATAAAATCCTTATGGAAGAAGGTCATAAAACGTATGTGCAACGCCAACGAAGACTAAATCCTAATATGCAAGATGTAGTTAAGAAAGAGATTATTAAACTGCTAGATGCAGGTTTAATTTATCCAATCTCTGATAGTCCATGGTTAAGCCCAGTTCAATGCGTGCCTAAGAAGGGTGGCATGACTGTCATTACAAATGAGAAAAATGAGCTTATTCCTACTAGGACTGTAACAGGATGGCGTGTGTGTATTGATTATAGAAAATTAAATGACGCCACCAGAAAAGATCACTTTCCCTTACCTTTCATTGATCAAATGTTGGAAAGATTAGCAGGAAATAGTTACTATTGTTTTCTAGATGGATTTTCCGGATATTTTCAAATTCCAATAGCACCCGAAGATCAAGAGAAAACCACGTTCACATGCCCTTATGGTACTTTTGCTTACAAACGCATGCCATTTGGACTTTGTAACGCCCCTGCAACCTTTCAAAGGTGTATGATGGCGATTTTTCATGACATGATAGAAGAATGCATGGAAGTTTTCATGGATGACTTTTCAGTCTTCGGTGATACATTTGAAACATGTCTAGTTAATCTGGAACGAATGCTTATTAGATGCGAACAATCAAATCTAGTTCTTAATTGGGAGAAATGCCATTTCATGGTTAAAGAAGGCATCGTTCTTGGTCATAAAATTTCAAAAGAAGGAATTGAAGTGGATAGAGCTAAAGTAGATGTAATTGCTAAACTTCCACATCCCACCAATGTTAGAGGAGTTAGGAGTTTTCTATGGCATGCCGGTTTTTACCGACGTTTCATAAAAGATTTTTCTAAAATTGCCACTCCTATGAATAAACTCCTAGAAAAGGATGCTCCATTCATCTTTTCCGATGAGTGTATCAAATCTTTTAATATTCTTAAAGAGAAACTCACTAATGCGCCGATCATGATAACACCAAATTGGAATCTACCATTTGAACTAATGTGCGATGCAAGTGATTTTGCAATGGGAGCCGTTTTAGGACAAAGGATTGAAAAACGATTTCAACCTATATATTATGCTAGTAAGACGTTACAAGGAGCACAAACGAACTATACAACTACTGAAAAAGAACTCCTTGCTATTGTCTTTGCTTTTGACAAATTTCGATCATATCTCGTCCTAGCAAAAACGGTGGTCTATACCGACCATTCTGCTCTTAGATACCTATTTTCGAAATAAGATGCTAAACCAAGATTAATCCGTTGGATCTTACTCTTACAAGAGTTTGATATTGAAATCCGAGATAAAAGAGGAGCAGAAAATCTCGCCGCTGATCATCTTTCTCGTCTTGAAAATCCCGAATTAGAAGTTCTAAATGAATCGACCATACAAGACAACTTTCCTGATGAATATCTATTGAAGATAGATTATAAAGAAATTCCATGGTTTGCAGACTATGCAAACTACTTAGTTTGTGGATTCCTTGAAAAAGGATTATCGTACCAAAGACGAAAGAAATTCTTCAGTGATATAAAACACTATTTTTGGGAAGATCCACATCTGTTTAAAAGTTGTCCCGATGGAATAATACGCCGATGTGTATTTAGAAATGAAGCCAGTAAAATATTAAACCATTGTCACACAGGACCAACAGGAGGGCATTATGGGCCTCAACTAACAGCAAGAAAAGTTTATGATGCTGGATTCTATTGGCCTACAATTTACAAAGACGCACACCTTCTTTGCAAATCCTGTGATGCTTGTCAAAGGGCCGGAAAAATAAGTCAACATGATGAAATGCCACAAAATGTCATCCAAGTATGTGAAGTATTTGACATTTGGGGTATTGACTTTATGGGTCCACTTCCAAAATCTCATAATAATCTATATATACTCGTAGCCATTGATTATGTATCTAAATGGGCGGAAACACAAGCTCTCCCAACTAACGATGCACGAGTTGTAGTCAACTTTTTAAAACGTCTTTTTGCAAGGTTTGGAACACCGAAAGCTTTAATAAGTGATCGGGGTACTCATTTCTGTAATAATCAACTTGAGAAAGTTCTTAAAAGATATGGAGTAACTCATAAAATCTCCACCGCATATCATCCACAAACAAGTGGACAAGTTGAAAATACCAACCGAGCTTTAAAACGTATTCTAGAGAAAACCGTAGGATCAAATCCGAAGGAATGGTCCATTAAATTGGAGGATGCACTCTGGGCTTTTAGAACAGCCTACAAAACTCTAATTGGAACCAAATCTTTTAGACTTGTTTATGGAAAAGCGTGTCATCTTCCAGTAGAAATTGAACACAAAGCATTTTGGGGTTTGAAGACATGTAATCTTGATTTACATGAAGCCGGACGTCTACGATTAAGTCAACTAAACGAATTAGAAGAATTAAGACATGAAGCATACGAAAATTCGTTAATCTATAAAGAAAGAACGAAGAAATGGCATGATAAAAGAATCAGAAGTTCAAAAGAATTTAAGGAAGGAGACAGAGTTCTTCTTTTCAATTCACGATTCAAGCTATTTCCTGGAAAATTGAAATCAAGATGGTCTGGACCATTCATAGTTAAAAGAGTTTTCCCATACGGAACGATAGAATTAATAAATTTCAAATGGGATTGAATTTAAAGTTAATGGTCACAGAGTTAAACACTACATAGATAGTCCGATGGAAGTCGACAACGAAGTTAATCACAATTTCGATACCACAGCTAACTAAGTGTGGGGAGAATCAAATCTTTAACGGATAATATGTATTTCTGTTAGAGTTAGATTGTCTGTTTTCGTGTAGTTCTCGAAAATGGAACCCGAATGGTCTTTCCCTAGCAGACCCTAAAGAACTAGTCTTCTCCCCCCATTCTGAATTTTTATTTTTTTTAGGAAATGAAGACTGCCTGTGAACTAAACCATGGTCTAATGCTACACGCTTTGATCACTAAACGTAATAATGACACACTACCGAGTGAAATAGTATCAGTAATCAGAGAAAGAATGGACGGAGTTAGAAAAGAATCTAGATGCGAAGATAATAAGTTACAATTTGGTAAAGGAAAATCAAAATCCGCAGCAAAAAGAAGAGCACGACACCTAGAAAGATGTCACAAATGCGGAAAATGGTCACATGGAGGTAAATGTTCAAATAATCAAACCTATTCAAACACCGAATTTGTTACTTTATGCAGAGACGGACCGTTCATATGTTTAGAAGAAAAGACACTGAATGCTCGAGGTTACGCCTATGTAGCTATGGAAAACCAATTAAACCGACTATCTTATGAATGGGATAGATCATATAACTAAGAAATCTATTTCACAGGTATGTTTGTACAGTTTTTAATTTATTTTTTTTTATTTTTAACCTTTTGATAATAAACGCTAATTTGTTCGCTATAAAGTATTAAATTGTTATTGAATAAAATTAGGTTTGGAGACCGAAATTATTGATATCATTCAAAAAATTTATTACATCACTGCGAAATTTAACGTTTATTCTTAAGGTATAAATATCTTTAATCAATCAACCCAAAATATTTCAAAAATTCGTCATGAGTTAAATTAGGTCTTGGAACCGAAATTACTTTACCGAAAAGAGGGGCGTATATTTTTGATAATATTTGATTGATTAAAGTGGGATAAAAAGCCAAAAAGATTTTTAATTTTATTTTTACCATGTTTTAAAAATTAATATATAAATCTTAAATTAATATTGAAAACTTTGTAAAAACAATATATTTAAAATTATAAATATTTGAAAAATTAATATAAGTTTGGTATGAATTTTTAATTTTTAAAATATGAATTTTTAATTTTATGCATTTCAAATTTTAAGTTTGGTGTGAATTTTTAATATTAATTTTGAATTTTATATTTAAGTTGTGTGAATTTAAAAACAAAAATTTACTTTATCTTATTAAGTTAAAAATATGATTTTTAAAATCGTCGTAAGTTGAAGACTAGGTCTTTGAACCGAAATTGCTTTACCCGAGGGAGGGACGAGAACTTTTATTATCATTATTTTTAATCTTATTGAATTAAAGTATGCCAAAAAAAAAATTTAAAAAACCCAAAAATCTAAGCTTTTAAAACAATCGCTTGAAAAAGACAAATTTTAAAATTTTGTCGAAGGACGGACTAGGACATCGATCCGAAACGACCTCGTCCTAAGAAAAAGGGAAATAAAATTTTAAAATTAATCACTTAATTGTTTTATAAGTTAATTTAAAAAAAAAAAAAAAGCTGAAAACACTGTACCCGGACCCCCATGCGATCGCATGGTATTTTCACTATACCTCCATGCGATCGCATGGAGGCAAAAATCAGGCCTGATACATACAGCAGCTCGGTTCTGCCTCAACACAAACACACACATACATTCACGAAACTCACCCAAAAATTCACCAATTTTCGCCATTTTTCCACCGTAATTCATCAAAATTCTTGCTCTAATGATGCCTAGATTCTCATTCTTCAGCAAATTGGTAAAAATTACACCCCTAAACTCTATAAATTCCTAGTTTTTGTGATAATTACCAATTTTTTACCTAATGCAATTTTGTTAATTTATAGTGTAATTAGTGTTAAATTGTTAGTATTTTATGCATGTATAACCTAGATTGATGCTATTTAACATGATTTGAAGCCAAAAACTTCAAAATTTTTAGAAATCTTGGGTTTGTGTTCTTGAGAAATTTGAGGCTTTTTGATATAAACAGGTTATGGCCAATTTTTGTCATGAATTATTGCTAAATTGAGTAGTGTAACATGTTTAGATAGTTAAATGATCCAAACAATGATCCTAAACATGATTTTTGGAGATTAAAGTGGACTTTTTAAGTTCAAAATTCATGAACTTGATTAATTTGATATATTTGTCATTTGAGACTTGTTTAATTATTAGTAATGAATATTTTGACATGTTATTTGAGTTAAATGCTTGTGAATTTTGTATACATTTTCATATGTGCTTATTTGAAAAGTGTAGAATTGTGAAAATGTGTATAAGTTTACTTTTGATTTAACATGTTATAGTGATTGTTTTAAGTTGTTATTTTGCTAACACTAATGCATATTTGGATGCACAAATTTTGTGTTTAATGTGTTTTACAGAGAGCCGATACTGGAGGTTCAGGAGCATCATTGTGATGACCCGGAAATTTCCGAACAAATTTAAACTTTAATCTTTATATATATCCGACACGATAAGCAAAATCTGTAATGTTGAGTCCCAAAAGTTTTGAAACTATATTCATTTAATCAAATACCCTTTGACCATGCCTAACGATTCACGAACAATTATGTGTAAATAAATATATATGCATATACATGTGTGCTTATTAAATTGAGATATATTAATAAAACATTGAACGGATTAGTTAATATGAATATAAGCTATGAGATCTATTTTTTTTGAACTTGGAAATGCTATCAAGGTATTGAATGAATAATATGTTACATAAACATATTTGTTCGGTGTAAGTTTATCGATGAGATTAAAAGATAATATCAAATGATTGAATTATCGGATACATTGAACTATGATTATGAGTCTCTGTTATGAGGTCCACTTTGAATTAGGAAACCCTTACTTTTTAACGGTATTCGGAATAAATGGTAAAGTGATTTACAAGTAAGAACAAAGTATCACTTATTGGGAGTTAGACAAAAGTTAGTGGAGAATCGAATTTCATAATACTCGATTTATCATATAGAAGGAATAATTGGGATAAGATTCGTTGACTAGATAAACCCATTTGATATGTTATATTAAGATATATTATTTAGAAAGTTAAAGAAATTAAACTAAACATTTACGCATAAAAGAATGAAATCAAATTAAGTTTTAAAGCATAAACGTTATAGGATTTTTCGATTTTGTAAAGGATCTTAAATTATATAATTAGTCTTGAAAGGATAACTAGTATGTTATTAGATAAATATTTTAAAAATATGTATAAGATTATAACTTTTAATTTAAATTAGTCATAAAACGTTTTGATATTAAACTAATATTAATAAATATACTTTGATAAATAACAAGATTATGAATTATAAAAGTAAATGACCAAAACACTCAAAAGATTAAGTTACACTTTGAGTGGATTATTTTTTTTAATTAATTTAAGTCTAGTTATTAATAAAGGTACGTGTCACAAAATGTTTAATTTAAAATAAAATATTTTGACAAACAAAGAGACTTTAATTTATAGAAGGAAATGACCACAATGCTCAACTTTACAAGTTATATTTTTATAAAGATAATTTATTGTTATGTAAGTCAAATTTTTGTAAAAGGTACACGTCACGTAACATAAAAGGCTAGTTTTCTAAACGTACGAAAGTGCGCACGAAAAACTGAAAGTGGTACATGAGTCGTGAGATCACGACCGTGTCATTTTTGTAAAAATTATATTTTTACTACGCACGTAAATATAATATAATATTTAATTAATTCTAAAGATTAAATATATTATATATTAATTAATATTATTTATAACCTAATGAGAATGAGTGTCGGTAAGGACTATCTACAAAATGGAAATGAAAAGGAAGGTCATACGTGGGGTAGGTTGGATTCAATCTCTTTAAAATGATTGAATTCATTTTCGTTTGATTTAGTTCTCATCTACCTATCTCTCATACTACACTCTCTATATATAAATTTTAATTATTATTATTATTATTAATATTACTAATATTAATTATTGTTATTATTATTATTATTAGTATTAGAAATATTATTATTAGTATTTATACATAAAATACTACGACGAGGTCATGAGCGAATTATTTCAAAAATGAGTTTTTGCGAGTAGGATAGGGCTCAAGAAATTATGGGTTATAGTTATGGAGGTGATGGGTATGGTTCATGGGTATGCTCGTGAGGTCAATCTAGTAATTATTGTCTCCGTTGCGTCTACGTATCTTTCCTGCAATATTGAATCTCAATATTGATACGTGAGTACTCATAATTTAATTTTTACATACTAATAGTGTATCCCTGACTAGTGCTCGAGAATATAGGATTGTGCATGCTTGTATATTTGATATTGCCCTTAGATAAGTTATGTTGAATCTTAAAGGTTGTTATACTAGGGATGAAATAAGGTATAAAATATGCATGTCCTTGGAAAGCTAGCGAAAAATTAAGAACTTTTCATTTAGATATCAAATGGATTCGATGAACGGTTAGAAAGTTATGAAATAAACGAATTGTATAATTAATTTCGTAATTAAAATTGCTGATGATAATTAGTAAACTAATTTTCTGCGTAATAAAAAGTGGTTATTTGGATTCTACTCGTCGAGTAGATGAATTTTCATATAAAGCACGTCTCGTTTCGTTGAACGGTTGTCAAGTTATGGATAAAAGAAGTTTTGTAAATTTTGATGAAACGTCGATACGGAAACTGAAATTCTCGCTGATCTGCGTTGTTTCAGATTAAAACAAAAATACCACTGAATTCTTTGTTGTAAGGTCTAACAAACGACTCTGGCCGTTTGTCAATTCGAGTCTCGACGATTTTTCTAAAAATCGTCAAAGTTGACTGTTTGGCCACATTTTAAAATTCTAAAAAGAGTTGAAACTTTTTTTTATTAAAAATGTCAGTTTTGTATCAGTTGTCATGGTCGGCCTGATGTGTGTTTACTTTTGCCAAAAATCATGTTATATCTTTGAGGTAACGAGAATTTGAAGGCTTTGACCGTTTATCAATCGGAGTTCCGATAATTTTTCTAAAAATCGCTGAAGTGGCCGTTTAGTCATGTTTGACCGAAAAATCATTTTGTTGTATAAGTTATTGTATTTTTGCATGCGACCTCGTTTTTACTTTAACCTTTGACTTTTTACTTTAACCTTTGACTTTTGACCTTGAACTTTGACTTTTCCCGTTAACTTTTCAATTAATTTTTTCGTGTTGACTTTCTCTAAATACTAAAATACTATTTTATGATTATGAAACCATTTGTGTTACGTTGTTTCACACGTCACCTTTTACTAGAATTTTAACTGAGCATGGGTAATATAACATGTTACTATACTGTTGAGTCAGACTCGAGCATTAGGATTGTGGTACACTATGAATTGGCCTAAATTGTTAGACAAATTTTGACCGACATATAAATATATATAATTAATATAGGTTCGTGAATCTGAGGCCAACCCTACACTTGTTCAATGATGTTATATGTATTTTTACTACAAAATACAGTATGGTGAGTTTCATTTGCCTTTTTACCCTTTATATTTTTGGGCTGAGAATACATGCGCAATTTTTATAAATGTTTTTTCGAAATAGACACAAGTAATCGAAACTACATTATATGGTTGAATTATCGAAATCGAATATTCCCCTTTTTATTGAAATGTCCCGTTCTTATTGATTAAAAACGTTCCATATTAATTGATTTCGTTGCGAGGTTTTGACCTCTATATGAGACGTTTTTCAAAGACTGCATTCATTTTTAAACAAACCATAACCTTTATTTCATCAATAAAGGTTTAAAAAGCTTTACGTAGATTATCAAATAATGATAATCTAATATATCCTGTTTACACACGACCATTACATAATGGTTTACAATACGAATATGTTACAACAAAATAAGTTTCTTGAATGCAGTTTTTACACAATATCATACAAGCATGGACTCCAAATCTTGTCCTTATTTAAGTATGCGACAGCGGAAGCTCTTAATAATCACCTGAGAATAAACATGCTTAAAACGTCAACAAAAATGTTGGTGAGTTATAGGTTTAACCTATATATATCAAATCGTAACAATAGACCACAAGATTTCATATTTCAATACACATCCCATACATAGAGATAAAAATCATTCATATGGTGAACACCTGGTAACCGACAATAACAAGATGCATATATAAGAATATCCCCATCATTCCGGGACACCCTTCGGATATGATATAAATTTCGAAGTACTAAAGCATCCGGTACTTTGGATGGGGTTTGTTAGGCCCAATAGATCTATCTTTAGGATTCGCGTCAATTAGGGTGTCTGTTCCCTAATTCTTAGATTACCAGACTTAATAAAAAGGGGCATATTCGATTTCGATAATTCAACCATAGAATGTAGTTTCACGTACTTGTGTCTATTTTGTAAATCATTTATAAAACTTGCATGTATTCTCATCCCAAAAATATTAGATTTTAAAAGTGGGACTATAACTCACTTTCACAGATTTTTACTTCGTCGGGAAGTAAGACTTGGCCACTGGTTGATTCACGAACCTATAACAATATATACATATATATCAAAGTATGTTCAAAATATATTTACAACACTTTTAATATATTTTGATGTTTTAAGTTTATTAAGTCAGCTGTCCTCGTTAGTAACCTACAACTAGTTGTCCACAGTTAGATGTACAGAAATAAATCGATAAATATTATCTTGAATCAATCCACGACCCAGTGTATACGTATCTCAGTATTGATCACAACTCAAACTATATATATTTTGGAATCAATCTCAACCCTGTATAGCTAACTCCAACATTCACATATAGAGTGTCTATGGTTGTTCCGAAATATATATAGATGTGTCGACATGATAGGTCGAAACATTGTATACGTGTCTATGGTATCTCAAGATTACATAATATATAATACAAGTTGATTAAGTTATGGTTGGAATAGATTTGTTACCAATTTTCACGTAGCTAAAATGAGAAAAATTATCCAATCTTGTTTTACCCATAACTTCTTCATTTTAAATCCGTTTTGAGTGAATCAAATTGCTATGGTTTCATATTGAACTCTATTTTATGAATCTAAACAAAAAAAGTATAGGTTTCTAGTCGGAAAAATAAGTTACAAGTCGTTTTTGTAAAGGTAGTCATTTCAGTCGAAAGAACGACGTCTAGATGACCATTTTAGAAAACATACTTCCACTTTGAGTTTAACCATAATTTTTGGATATAGTTTCATGTTCATAATAAAAATCATTTTCTCAGAATAACAACTTTTAAATCAAAGTTTATCATAGTTTTTAATTAACTAACCCAAAACAGCCCGCGGTGTTACTACGACGGCGTAAATCCGGTTTTACGGTGTTTTTCGTGTTTCCAGGTTTTAAATCATTAAGTTAGCATATCATATAGATATAGAACATGTGTTTAGTTGATTTTAAAAGTCAAGTTAGAAGGATTAACTTTTGTTTGCGAACAAGTTTAGAATTAACTAAACTATGTTCTAGTGATTACAAGTTTAAACCTTCGAATAAGATAGCTTTATATGTATGAATCGAATGATGTTATGAACATCATTACTACCTTAAGTTCCTTGGATGAACCTACTGGAAAAGAGAAAAATGGATCTAGCTTCAATGGATCCTTGGATGGCTCAAAGTTCTTGAAGCAAAATCATGACACGAAAACAAGTTCAAGTAAGATCATCACTTGAAATAAGATTGTTATAGTTATAGAAATTGAACCAAAGTTTGAATATGATTATTACCTTGTATTAGAATGATAACCTACTGTAAGAAACAAAGATTTCTTGAGGTTGGATGATCACCTTACAAGATTGGAAGTGAGCTAGCAAACTTGAAAGTATTCTTGATTTTATGAAACTAGAACTTTTGGAATTTATGAAGAACACTTAGAACTTGAAGATAGAACTTGAGAGAGTTCAATTAGATGAAGAAAATTGAAGAATGAAAGTGTTTGTAGGTGTTTTTGGTCGTTGGTGTATGGATTAGATATAAAGGATATGTAATTTTGTTTTCATGTAAATAAGTCATGAATGATTACTCATATTTTTGTAATCTTATGAGATATTTCATGCTAGTTGCCAAATGATGGTTCCCACATGTGTTAGGTGACTCACATGGGCTGCTAAGAGCTGATCATTGGAGTGTATATACCAATAGTACATACATCTAAAAGCTGTGTATTGTACGAGTACGAATACGGGTGCATACGAGTAGAATTGTTGATGAAACTGAACGAGAATGTAATTGTAAGCATTTTTGTTAAGTAGAAGTATTTTGATAAGTGTATTGAAGTCTTTCAAAAGTGTATAAATACATATTAAAACACTACATGTATATACATTTTAACTGAGTCGTTAAGTCATCGTTAGTCGTTACATGTAAGTGTTGTTTTGAAACCTTTAGGTTAACGATCTTGTTAAATGTTGTTAACCCAATGTTTATAATAACAAAAGAGATTTTAAATTATTATATTATCATGATATTATGATGTACGAATATCTCTTAATATGATATATATACATTAAATGTCGTTACAACGATAAACGTTACATATATGTCTCGTTTCAAAATCATTAAGTTAGTAGTCTTGTTTTTACATATGTAGTTCATTGTTAATATAATTAATGATATGTTTACTTATCATAATGTCATGTTAACTATATATATAACCATATATATGTCATCATATAGTTTTTTTACAAGTTTTAACGTTCGTGAATCACCGGTCAACTTGGGTGGTCAATTGTCTATATGAAACCTATTTCAATTAATCAAGTCTTAACAAGTTTGATTGCTTAACATGTTGGAAACATTTAATCATGTAAACATCAATCTCAATTAATATATATAAACATGGAAAAGTTCGGGTCACTACATTTATTAAGTCTGGTAATCTAAGAATTAGGGAACATACACCCTAATTGACGCGAATCCTAAAGATAGATCTATTGGGCCTAACAAACCCCATCCAAAGTACCGGATGCTTTAGTACTTCGAAATTATATCATGTCCGAAGTAGGATCCCGGAATGATAGGGGATATTCTTATATGTATCTAGTTAATGTCGGTTACCAGGTGTTCACCATATGAATGATTATTTTTTGTCTCTATGCATGGGACGTATATTTATGAGAACTGGAAATGAAATTCTTGTGGTCTATTAAAATGATGGAAATGAATGATTATGATAAACTAATGAACTCACCAACCTTTTAGTTGACACTTTAAAGCATGTTTATTCTCAGGTGTTAAAGAAATATTCCGCTGTGCATTTGCTCATTTTAAAGATATTACTTGGAATCTTTCATAGCATATTTCGAAGAACGTTGCATTCGAGTCATTGAGTTCATCAAAGATTATTATTAAATCAATTTATAGTTGGATAGTGGATATTATGAAATGGTATGCATGCCTGTCAATTTTTGATGTAAAGAAAGATTGTCTTTTAAAAACGAATGCAATGTTTGTAAAATATATCATATATAGGTCAAATACCTCGCAATGTAATCAACTATTGTGAATCGTTTATAATGTATATGAACGGGTCCTTTCAGTTGGTATCAGAGCGGTGGTCTTAGCGAACCAGGTCTGCATTAGTGTGTCTAACTGATAAGTCGTTAGGATGCATTAGTGAGTCTGGACTTCGACCGTTTCTGCATGTCAAAAGTTTTGCTTATCGTTTATAGTCGGAAATCATCTTCTTATCATGTAACGACCCGGATTTTTCCGATCGTTTTACACTTATAAGATTAATATTTACATAAATTAAAACTTACCAACATGATAAGCAATCTAAATTGTTGAGATTTATGATTTTGAAAAGAGTTTTACATAACGTTTAACCGTCTAGTTTGACCGATGATATCACGAACTATACAATATATGTTAATTATACGTTTGTGTATATATATGTATATATACATATTTAACATGATTTAAGGATGTTTAAATATCTCATTTTGTATTAATAACAATAAGTTATAAGTATATTTTGAAACTACAAACTTAAGCTTTCAAAACGATAACTATACGTAACGTTATTTGACATAAATACTTACGACCTATAATGTTTATACATATATCGTATATATATTGTATTTAATCACTTTTAAAGACTTAAATACATAAAACAATATAAGTATATTCACAAAATATAGCTATATTTGAATCCTCATTCCATTTTTCACAAGATTTCTATACGTATATCTAGAGTATATGTACTCGTATCATACCTAGCTTCTATACGTATTTACTATTGGTATATACACATCAAATCACCACCAACCAGCCCTTGTTCATGCCTTATGTATAAGGTAACTACTTTTGTTATTTAGTATGACAATTTCACATGATTAAAAGATCTTTTCACAAAATTACAAATTTATACACCTTTTACACCACCATAAATACATGCATCCATTTTCAATTTTTGGAACATCATTTCTCTAGCTAAACACACACACTTACTAGCCTCATGTCTCTCTAAGAACTCCAGCAAAAATCCTCTGAAGAATCACCTTAAACACCACCATAAAAAGATCAACAAAAACACTACAAAAATACAACTTTCAATTCAAGTTTATGTCTTAAGTTGCTTCCAATCTTTCATCCAATTTCATCACTCTTTTGGTTCTAGGTTTTTACTCCTCTTTTACAGCAATCTTGTCCAAGTAACTTGAGGTAGTAACTTTGTTCATAACCTTATTCGATTCATATATATATAGTTATCTTATTGTATGGTATACAATTTTAACAACAAAAACATAGTTTGAATGATTTCAAACTTGTTTGCAAACTAAATAGATCCTTCTAACTTAACTTTTAAAATAATTCAAGACCTGTAATATAACTTAAATATATGCTAATTTAACAAGGTATAACTTGGTTTTTCAAAGAATACCTTAAAAAACTGTTTTTATGACGTCGGAGTGCAACCAGGGGCTGTTTTGGGTTGGATAATTAAAAACCATCTTGAACTTTGAATTGGAGGTTTATATTCTGGAAAAATGATATTTCTTATGAATATGTTAACACATAAAAATTTCATGATTTAATTCATAGTATAAGTATTTTTAGAAAAATGGTCATTAAATGATGTTTTTGTAACAAAAATGATTAACTTCATAAGTTTCACCAAAATTTGACCTATGACCTATGATTTCGAATACAAACTAAGGTATTTACAGTTCATATTCTTAAAGAGGGACTCGATCCAAGGAAGTGGAAAGTTGAATCAACGAAAACGGAGTTGTAACGAAGAAATTATGACCAAAACAAAATCGGATATCCAAGACTAGTTTAGCCACGAAAATAATTGGAGAAAATTAAATAAATCACATCTTCCTAAAGTAACATGATATTTTATACATATGTACTCATAATTTAATTTTATATGGTTCAGGATCACCCGTAAACAATACGAGAAGATTAATCATAAGATCCCATGATTGTACGCAACACGTCATTTGACAACACCGGTACTTTATGTACGCAACACGTCATTTGACAACACCGGTACCATGGGTCAAGATTAATCTCGACCAATACATATACGATGGGGGTTTTATTTATTTCATTGGGGGTTTATTAAACAACTAAATATGAACCATTAAAATTGAATTACTAACATCGGACTGCTAACTACGGACTAAGGAATTATTAAAAGTATTAAAAGTATTATAAGTATATATATGTGACGATTGTTTAAAAAGAAAAGGTATTGATATATTATATATGGATAGGTTCGTGATATCAATCGGAGACCAAGTCGAAATTACATATCTTCAAGACAAAAGTGAGTATATAGTCCCACTTTTAAACTCTAAATATTTCGGGATGAGAATACATGTATTTTATGTTTTACGCTATGGACACAAGTAACTGAAAAATATATTCTACGTTGAGTTGTACCACTGGCATACTTCCCTGTAGCTTGGTAACTAATATTTACAGCGGTATTGTAAACGCGAATCCTGTTGATAGATCTATCGGGCCTGACAACCCCAACCGGACTGGACGACCAGTATTCAACGGTTGCACAGTACTTCGTTTCGTGACTACACCTTGGTACGGTGTAGTAAGATTTCATAATAAAGGGAATATGCGACGTGATTAAATGTTAAGTATGGTTACCAAGTGCTCAACCACTTAGAATATTTTTATTAAAATGTTTATATATGAAATCTTGTGTTCCATTGTTATAACGCTGCTAGCATCAAACCTATATATCTCACCAACTTTATGTTGACGTTTTAAAGCATGTTATTCTCAGGAATGAATTAAGTCTTCCGCTGTGCATTAGCTCATGTTAAGGATACTACTTGGGACCTTTTAAGCCATGATACAAAGACGTTGCATTCGAGTCATTGGAGTTCAATAGAGAATATAAATAAGTAAATGACAGATTAGGTCATTTGGATATTATGAAATGTTAGACGAAAATGTCAAATATTGATGTAATGATAGTTTACCTTTTAAGAATAAATGCAACGTTTGTAAAATGTATCATATAGAGGTCAAGTACCTCGCAATGTTATCATATGTTATTGTATTCGTCCCTATGGATTGGGTCGGGTCGTCTCATGTGGTATCAGAGCGTTGGTCTTAGCGAACCAGGCCTTGCATTAGTGTGTCTAACTGGTAGTTGTTAGGATGCATTAGTGAGTCTGGACTTTGACCGTGTCTACATGTCAAAAGTTTTGCTTATCATATCTAGTCGAAAATCATCTGCTTATCATCCTTAAGAATTGCCTGCTTAGTATTCTTAAGTCTAGACACATCTTACTGCATTTAGTGCATCGATAGTGTATAGACAAAATTCGTATCCTAGCGTATCTGTTGCTATAGACATTGCCTGACGAATTTCAAAGATTCTCCGTAATTCACGGGATTTTGAGTATTATAAATACATATGTAAATTATGTATTGAAGAATACCAAACCCAACTCCTATAATCTATTCCAAACCAAAAATTCATTTCCCCGACTGTACAAGATGAACTCCGCGTCCAGTTCGAATTCCTCCGACTCCGACAGCTACGCTGATATGGATTTCCATTCGGGCTCCGAAGGCAGCGTCACTGGAATGGATCAACCAATTTCTCATCATCTATTCTGGATGAATTGGGGATGGGTTCGTAGTATACTAAATTATTGGAGACAAGAAGAAGGTGATCCCTTTCACCCACCGAATTGCCCCATTGGCGACGAACCTGAAGCACTTACCGGCGAACCTGTTCGAGAAACCATTTTCTCTCTCATTTCTCGAGTATCTCGTCACGATTATATCCTATCCCATATTTCGGATCTTGTTCATTCGCTCACTCCAACCGCCAATCATCCTGGTGTACTAGCAGAAATTAACGAACTTCGCGCTCGTGTGACGGCTTTGGAGAACACGGTGCGAAGGTTACAAACACCAGCAGCAGCACCAGCAGCATAACCAGTACCGTTAACAACATCAACCTCGCAATCTTCAGTACCAGTAGCATCATCGACGTCAACGACATCATCAGCATCAACACCAACCGTATCATTACCACCACCAACAATCACATCCGCACCACGTACCTCAACATCATCATCTGAACTTCAAATATGATCTTTGTTCTACATATCATTCTACACCGATTACCTCTTCTTTACGTATCGTTCTTCGTTCGACATGACGATTATGTAATCTCTAATGTTTTGGAGATTATGTAATCTAGTAATAACGATAAATCAAATGAGTTGAATATTTTATTGACTCATTAAATTCATAGTTACCTCCGAAGAAAATATATATGCAAATATATTTTCATAAAGATTGTAATTAAAAATTTCATTCGTACAAACTGTTAATGATGAAAATATTTTAACGGGTGGGTAGTACCCAAGGAATATTTAGAATTCACATTAACAAGTTACACTGTACATTCTTCGAATCTGATTCAACGATCATTTATTATCCTACTTACAATTACCGATATACGTATCCGTTCACCCCAGATTAACCATTTCCATTTAAATTTCATATTTGGATTTTTACCTATCCGAATCCAACAAGTGGCATAATGAAGAAACATTGGCAAAATAAAAATTGTTAGAAACAGATGAATTAATTAATTGAAATTGTGATAGGATTACACGCTAACTGTTCCGGCTAACTGTTCCCAGCTAACTGATTAATATTTAATTTATCGCAATTTACATTCTTGCAATTTTAATTTCTGTACTTTACATACCGTCGGGACACATGTACAACAACACGTCGGATTAATTCTGAGACAACACGTTGTATAATGGGTCATGATATATATTTATTTATTTTACGCATTTTAAATAACGGGACACGTATACAAGGTTTCGACTTATCATATTGATCCATCTATATATATATTTCGGAACAACCATAGACACTCTATATGTGAAGGTGGGAGTTGGCTATACAGGGTCGGAGTTGATTCCAAAATATATATATACTTTGAGTTGTGATCGACACCGAGACCAGTACACGGGTCACGATACGTATTAAGTAATTCGAATATTATATATTTAGTTCATATATGAATTTATTGAACCATTGGACAATCGGACTATTGGACTGCTAACTTTGGACAATTAAAAATGAGTTAAAATGATGATTATTACATATGAAACTAAACAATCCTTCAAGTTTGCCACTTGATTCTATTTTAAACCTCATTTGTATCTTGACGATTACAATTCGCATTCACAACTTTTCATGATTCTTGAAAACATCTCGATCGAGAAGTTCAACCAGCCGCACCTCGTCTACGGAATAAAGATTTATGCATACAGTTATGCACCTAAAAATTTTTGAACTCGAAGTTATAGTTAAAACGTATCCGCATCGAATTCCTTATCATCCATTAGCAAAAACAATCACGCGATTCCTTTTCAATTAACTAATTTTGTCACAGCTCCACTTCGATATCTCAGTAAGACTACTCTTATTACAATCTCGATATATATATATATATACGTTGTTCTTTCGCCATCGTTACCGGAGAACCTTTTATATTCCATCATATTACCATCAGCGTTTAATCATCTAAAAATACAATTCTCCTTAAACCATCTTGGTTTGATAACCAATGACCCAGATCCGATAACTTTAAAAATACTGACGGCGCAGCATGTTGTAGAAGGTCTTAATGACCAAATGTTGATGATAAAAGAAGGAAGTGTTAGGAACGCTCGATAGAAAATTGGTACTGAAAACCGGATTGAACAAACCATGAAGGAGACTCTGAACAAGTTACAAGGACTAAACTTGTACATAAAGAATTATGACGATTCTGTAGCAAACACCTTGCTTCTGAATCTAAACCCTTACGGGTCAATCTTCATCATCATCCTTCGACATTAGAAATTCCAAGATATTATCATATCTTTCATTATAAATATCCTCAATATTTCTGAAGATATTTTCACCACTATCCTTATCTGAAATCATTTATCTCTCTGTAATATATGCGTTACAATATAAAGGAAACTGTGTTAGTTTCTAAATCCTTCAAGTTTAAAATAGGAATGTTCTGAAGCAGTGTTGGGAACTGATGCATGAACTAGTATAATATAATGAAACTTGATCAACTTCATTATATTACAGTAAGTCATGTTAAGTTTCTAATGGAATATGATGATTCACAGTACCGTCATCATGTGCCATGTTACACGACTTTTACATTCTATCCAATTCCGAAACATATTAAGAACAAATCATCTTGATAGTTCTATTTTCCTGGATATTCTGGTAATTTGACAAATAAAATCGTGCCATTACCATTCCTTTCTTAGAGCATTAGCTATGTTCATTCCGAATTTTATACCTACAAATTTCGAACTATTGATCGCTTGACTCAAGGGCGGGAAGAAGAAACGAAGGGACAAAGTCCCAAAATAGAAATTGGGGTATAGATTACAGCAAATAGGAGAGAGTATTAACTATGGATGACAATGATTATGGAAAACAGAAGCAGGAGCATCGAAATATAAGGAAAGATATCAAACCCAATAACCACCCATAAACTACAAACCGTGTGTATCAATACGTATGGCGACGTAAAGACACGGGAGAGTTAGAAACATTATAATTCCAAGAAAATCATAAAAGTGAATAGATTCTTCTAGCGGTAAATGAAAGAGAAGAATGAAAGATATGAAAGTTAGAAGTATAACAAAAATCAGAACGGGATGAAGCATTTTAAAGGATACCTTAAGGTATGAATTAGAGGAGGAAGAGTAAGAGATGTGAGGTATGGAAGTAAGAAAGGGAAGGAGGTGGATTTATAGTGAAATATCCGACAAAGAAATCGAAACAGATTATCGCATTAAATCAAAGGAGATCCTGTTTTCTAAATCATCGAAGAACCAAATCTTATTACATAAGATTTTCTTTAAATCCCTTAAATTCTGGAAATCAATCCTAATCTCGACATCGGTTAAAACAATTCTATATTCACTCATTTCATTCTTTTGTGATAGCTTCACTCGTGCGCTTCACATGACCGAATCGTTTTATCCATATCTTCCAATAATGATAAAACTCTATTAATACCTCATATTCGTCATGAAAACATTCCTATTGTTATTTATGACAACCTCTACCAAATTTCGGGACGAAATTTCTTTAACGGGTGGGTACTGTAACGACCCGGATTTTTCCGATCGTTTTACACTTATAAGATTAATATTTACATAAATTAAAACTTACCAACATGATAAGCAATCTAAATTGTTGAGATTTATGATTTTGAAAAGAGTTTTACATAACGTTTAACCGTCTAGTTTGACCGATGATATCACGAACTATACAATATATGTTAATTATACGTTTGTGTATATATATGTATATATACATATTTAACATGATTTAAGGATGTTTAAATATCTCATTTTGTATTAATAACAATAAGTTATAAGTATATTTTGAAACTACTAACTTAAGCTTTCAAAACGATAACTATACGTAACGTTATTTGACATAAATACTTACGACCTATAATGTTTATACATATATCGTATATATAATGTATTTAATCACTTTTAAAGACTTAAATACATAAAACAATATAAGTATATTCACAAAAGATAGCTATATTTGAATCCTCATTCCATTTTTCACAAGATTTCTATACGTATATCTAGAGTATATGTACTCGTATCATACCTAGCTTCTATACGTATTTACTATTGGTATATACACATCAAATCACCACCAACCAGCCCTTGTTCATGACTTATGTATAAGGTAACTACTTTTGTTATTTAGTATGACAATTTCACATGATTAAAAGATCTTTTCACAAAATTACAAATTTATACACCTTTTACACCTCCATAAATACATGCATCCATTTTCAATTTTTGGAACATCATTTCTCTAGCTAAACACACACACTTACTAGCCTCATGTCTCTCTAAGAACTCCAGCAAAAATCCTCTCAAGAATCACCTTAAACACCACCATAAAAAGATCAACAAAAACACTACAAAAATACAACTTTCAATTCAAGTTTATGTCTTAAGTTGCTTCCAATCTTTCATCCAATTTCATCACTCTTTTGGTTCTAGGTTTTTACTCCTCTTTTACAGAAATCTTGTCCAAGTAACTTGAGGTAGTAACTTTGTTCATAACCTTATTCGATTCATATATATATAGCTATCTTATTGTATGGTATACAATTTTAACAACAAAAACATAGTTTGAATGATTTCAAACTTGTTTGCAAACTAAATAGATCCTTCTAACTTAACTTTTAAAATACTTCAAGACCTGTAATATAACTTAAATATATGCTAATTTAACAAGGTATAACTTGGTTTTTCAAAGAATACCTTAAAAAACTGTTTTTATGACGTCGGAGTGCAACCGGGGGCTGTTTTGGGTTGGATAATTAAAAACCATCTTGAACTTTGAATTAGAGGTTTATATTCTGGAAAAATGATATTTCTTATGAATATGTTAACACATAAAAATTTCATGATTTAATTCATAGTATAAGTATTTTTAGAAAAATGGTCATTAAATGATGTTTTTGTAACAAAAATGATTAACTTCATAAGTTTCACCAAAATTTGACCTATGACCTATGATTTCGAATACAAACTAAGGTATTTACAGTTCATATTCTTAAAGAGGGACTCGATCCAAGGAAGTGGAAAGTTGAATCAACGAAAACGGAGTTGTAACGAAGAAATTATGACCAAAACAAAATCGGATATCCAAGACTAGTTTAGCCACGAAAATAATTGGAGAAAATTAAATAAATCACATCTTCCTAAAGTAACATGATATTTTATACATATGTACTCATAATTTAATTTTATATGGTTCAGGATCACCCGTAAACAATACGAGAAGATTAATCATAAGATCCCATGATTGTACGCAACACGTCATTTGACAACACCGGTACTTTATGTACGCAACACGTCATTTGACAACACCGGTACCATGGGTCAAGATTAATCTCGACCAATACATATACGATGGGGGTTTTATTTATTTCATTGGGGGTTTATTAAACAACTAAATATGAACCATTAAAATTGAATTACTAACATCGGACTGCTAACTACGGACTAAGGAATTATTAAAAGTATTAAAAGTATTATAAGTATATATATGTGACGATTGTTTAAAAAGAAAAGGTATTGATATATTATATATGGATAGGTTCGTGATATCAATCGGAGACCAAGTCGAAATTACATATCTTCAAGACAAAAGTGAGTATATAGTCCCACTTTTAAACTCTAAATATTTCGGGATGAGAATACATGTATTTTATGTTTTACGCTATGGACACAAGTAACTGAAAAATATATTCTACGTTGAGTTGTACCACTGGCATACTTCCCTGTAGCTTGGTAACTAATATTTACAGCGGTATTGTAAACGCGAATCCTGTTGATAGATCTATCGGGCCTGACAACCCCAACCGGACTGGACGACCAGTATTCAACGGTTGCACAGTACTTCGTTTCGTGACTACACCTTGGTACGGTGTAGTAAGATTTCATAATAAAGGGAATATGCGACGTGATTAAATGTTAAGTATGGTTACCAAGTGCTCAACCACTTAGAATATTTTTATTAAAATGTTTATATATGAAATCTTGTGTTCCATTGTTATAACGCTGCTAGCATCAAACCTATATATCTCACCAACTTTATGTTGACGTTTTAAAGCATGTTATTCTCAGGTATGAATTAAGTCTTCCGCTGTGCATTAGCTCATGTTAAGGATACTACTTGGGACCTTTTAAGCCATGATACAAAGACGTTGCATTCGAGTCATTGGAGTTCAATAGAGAATATAAATAAGTAAATGACAGATTAGGTCATTTGGATATTATGAAATGTTAGACGAAAATGTCAAATATTGATGTAATGATAGTTTGCCTTTTAAGAATAAATGCAACGTTTGTAAAATGTATCATATAGAGGTCAAGTACCTCGCAATGTTATCATATGTTATTGTATTCGTCCCTATGGATTGGGTCGGGTCGTCTCATATCATCCATAGGAAATTACCTGCTTATCATTATTAATCTAGACACGTCTTGCTACATTAATTGCATGAGTAGTGTATAGACAAACTTCATATCTTAGCGTATCTGCTAAATCATATCTTATCGTATCTGTTACTTTAAACTTTACCTGACATACCCCGCAAATTCCTCCGTAATCAATGAAATCTTTTGATCTCTATATATAGATATCCTATGTAAATAGAATATCACCCGATAGCCGAAAAATCATTTTTATATCCAAAATCCTTTATCCAATCGTACGAAATGGAATTTGTCATCAGTTCAAGTCACTCGGATTCCGAAATGGAATCTCACTCAAGCTCCGAAAGCAGTGTGACCGGAATGGATCAACCAATCAGTCATCACCTATTCTGGATGAATTGGGGATGGGTTCGTAGCCTCCTCAATCATTGGAAACAAGAAGAAGGCGATCCTTTCCATCCACCACATTGCCCTCTTGGCGAAGAACCTGAAGCACTTACCGGCGAACCTGTTCGAGACACCATTTTCTCTCTCATTTCCAGGGTATCTCGTCACGATTATATACTACATCAAATTCTAGATTTTATTTATCCGCTCATTTCGACCGACAATCATCCTGGAATAATAGAAGAAGTCAACGAACTTCGCGCTCGGGTAGTGGCTTTGGAGAATATGGTGCAGAGATTACAAACACCAGTAGCAGCACCAGCAGCATAACCAGTACCACCATCATCAACGCCAACAGTACCATTACCACCTCCAACCACAACCGCGTTGTAAACCTCAACTTCACAATCTGTCCCACGAGCATCAACGTCATACGCACCATAGATACCAAGGAGTACCAACAACAATAACTGACGAAGTATTAATTCATAACTTCATTGGAGAAACATTCCTCGGCGATTATATAATCTCTAAAGTCTTAGAGATTATCTAATCTAGCCCTAACCATAAATCAGTTAAGCGAACCAAAATGATAGAAAGAAGAGTAGAAACCCTGACAAAAATGGTGTGTGATTAACAAGTTAAACTTGTTTTACCAACAGCATCAACAGTACCATCAACGTCACCAGCATCGTCAGTACAGTCAACATCAGAATCAACAACACCTATAACATCACAAACTCCGTCAGTTCAAGAATTACTGTGAACATCATTACGAATCAATAACGTGTATATTGTATCAACAAGTTATGAAGAATTAACTCATTCCCTCTGAAGAAATTATATATATATATATTATATATATATATATATTTTTTTTTGAAATAAAAAACAAATCTTTCCGTGCTAAGCTATTGTGTGTAAATCTTAACTACTCAGTTAATTCATATTACAAATATGCAATAATGTACGTCCCTCACCCGCGACTTAACCATCGTTAACTACAATCTCTGTCTCAATTCAACAAATTCCAATTCCTAATAAATCAAGTATATATTTGATTTACACTTCATCATTGATGTAACCGAAACTTTTCAGATAACATCATTCGTACTTTGCGAAGTTCACAAGAATTTAACGAAAACCAACATCACTTCTCAACAAATAACGAAGTATTGATTCATAATTTCAATATTATTGAAGAAATACTTATGTAACCTCTAAACCTTCAAGGAATTATTCAATTCTAGTTCCAACCGTAAATCGAATGAGTTTAATTTAGTATTAACTCATTAAAATCTATGTTACATCTGAGGAGAATATATACATATATATTTTCATAAAGACTGTAATAAAATTCTTATGTACAAAATATTAATTGTGAAAATTTTTTAACGGGTAGGTAATACCCGAGAGATATATATAAATTCACAATTAATATGTTACATTCTTCGAATCAGATTAAGCAAATTATCAATTATACTTCCTACTTTCATAATAATATACATTCTTTCATAAAAATCAAAACAACCATACTCATTCAAACCCAATTACGTATTCTGATTTTAAAATCTCAGAATTCAATTCGAGATATAACCGGTACCATTACTTTTAGATTCCTACATCTTTCAAAGCTATACTTTGACTTCAAAAGTGTGTTAGAACATCAAATGTATACAAACGATTACAATCTATGTTCAAACCCTTCAAAAATCTCTGAAGACACTTCAAATAATGAGCAATCGAGATGATGATCCAACCACATATTACCCACAGTTATGTACTTAAAAAGCTCTCGAAACCAAAGTCATAATTCAACACATATCTGTGTCAGATCTTTTGGCATTTATTAGCAAAAATAACCTTGCAATTCCTTTGCAAAGTAGCAAATTATATCACAGCTCCAGCAAGACAACTTCGATTTTTTCATTCGGAGTAGCCTTATCATAATTTTGATATATGTGATTACCCTTTTGTTACCGGAGAACCTTTCATATTCCACCACATTAGCAATAAACTTACCAACAACTTCACTGATCTTGGGCATTTCGAAGAATCTTTATATTTATCGAAACCTCATCATTTACTCATCTCATACGAATCATTGGGAGTTAGCAATTAGTATTTTGAAATCTCACAGCATGTTGACGCCAACAGTTATACATAACGTCTATTTCCAAGGCTTACATACTTCGAATGTGAAGTTTCTGAAAAACACTCTGAACCGCGAACTAGTTCTCGAAATGCTGATGAAGCAACAAAAACTGTAAACGACCTTAGCAGTAAAAAGTTTGATGATAAAGATTAGTGTATTAACAAAGCTCAGAAATAGAGAAGTTTTGGAACTGGAAAACGGATTGAGCAAAGTATGAAGGAGGCTGTGGACAAATCACAAAGACTAAACCTGCCTTCAAAGAATCCAAATGATTCAGTATCTGCTGAAGTCATTAACGAATACCTTGCTCCTGACACTAAACCCTTACAGACAATATTCTTCATCATCCTCTGATATTAGAAATTCTAAGATATCATCGTATCTTTCATTATAAATATCCTCCATATTTCTGAAGATATTTCCATAACTATTCTTATCTGGAATCATTTATCTCTTTGCGCTATCTGTATTACATCAAAAAGAAAACTGTTTAGTTCCTATACTCTGTAAACCTTTGAGTTTAAAATATGAATGTTTTTGAAGTAGTGTTGGAAACTGAAGCATGAGTTAGTATAATATAATGACACTTGATCAACGTGATTATATTACAGTAATTCATGCTGAGTTCCTAAATGGAACGTGATGATTCACAGATCATAACATCATCATGTGCCATGTTATACGACTCTTGTATTCTATTTAACCTCTAAAATATCAAGAAAATATTTCTTGATGATTCGGCCTTTTCCAAGGTATTCTAGTAATTTGACAAGTCAAGATCGTGCCATCACAATTTCCTTCCTAGAACATTAACAATGTTCATTCCGAAAATCATATTTGCGAATTCCGGACCATTACGAGAGCTATTTAATCGCAAGAAGAAGAAACGAAAAGGCAAAGCTCCGAAATAGAAATTCGGGGTATAAACCGCAGCAAATAGAAGAGAGCATTAACTATGGATGACGATGACTATAGAAGACAGAAGCAGGGACATCGAAATATAAGGGAAGGTGTAAAAATCTAACAACAACCTAGAAATTACAACCCGTATATATCGATGCATATAGCAATGTAAAGACATGGGAGAACTAGAAACACTATAAACCCAAGAGTATAGTAGAAGTAAATAGATTCTTCTGGTGGCAGATTAAAAAGAAGAATGACAGATATGCAAGTTAAGAGGATATCAAGGATCAGGATGGGATGGAGCATATTAACGAATACTTTAAAGTAGGAATTGAGAAAGAAAGAATAGAAGGTGTGAGTTGTAAGGAAATGGAGAGGGTGGATTTATAGGAAAATTTTCGACAGAGCAATCGAAGCAGATTATCGCGTTTAATCAAAGAAGATCTGAATCTCCTTAATTACCGAAGAATCAAATCTTAATATGAAGATTTCTTCTAAATTCCTTAAATTTCGGAAATCAATCTTGACTACGACACCGGTTAAGTCAAACTTACTTTTATTCATTTTCACTCTTAAGTGATAGCTTCATTCGTGCTCTTCACAAAAACAAATCATTTTATCCATATTAATCAATGATGATAAAACCCTAATTATCAGTTCATATATGTCATGAAAACACTCTTACTGTTAGCCATGACAATCTCTATCAAATTTCGGGACGAAATTTCTTTTAACGGGTAGGTAATGTGATGACCCGGAAATTTCCGAACAAATTTAAACTTTAATCTTTATATATATCCGACACGATAAGCAAAATCTATAATGTTGAGTCCCAAAAGTTTTGAAACTATATTCATTTAATCAAATACCCTTTGACCATGCCTAACGATTCACGAACAATTATGTGTAAATAAATATATATGCATATACATGTGTGCTTATTAAATTGAGATATATTAATAAAACATTGAACGGATTAGTTAATATGAATATAAGCTATGAGATCTATTTTTTTTGAACATGGAAATGCTATCAAGGTATTGAATGAATAATATGTTACATAAACATATTTGTTCGGTGTAAGTTTATCGATGAGATTAAAAGATAATATCAAATGATTGAATTATCGGATACATTGAACTATGATTATGAGTCTCTGTTATGAGGTCCACTTTGAATTAGGAAACCCTTACTTTTTAACGGTATTCGGAATAAATGGTAAAGTGATTTACAAGTAAGAACAAAGTATCACTTATTGGGAGTTAGACAAAAGTTAGTGGAGAATCGAATTTCATAATACTCGATTTATCATATAGAAGGAATAATTGGGATAAGATTCGTTGACTAGATAAACCCATTTGATATGTTATATTAAGATATATTATTTAGAAAGTTAAAGAAATTAAACTAAACGTTTACGCATAAAAGAATGAAATCAAATTAAGTTTTAAAGCATAAACGTTATAGGATTTTTCGATTTTGTAAAGGATCTTAAATTATATAATTAGTCTTGAAAGGATAACTAGTATGTTATTAGATAAATATTTTAAAAATATGTATAAGATTATAACTTTTAATTTAAATTAGTCATAAAACGTTTTGATATTAAACTAATATTAATAAATATACTTTGATAAATAACAAGATTATGAATTATAAAAGTAAATGACCAAAACACTCAAAAGATTAAGTTACACTTTGAGTGGATTATTTTTTTTAATTAATTTAAGTCTAGTTATTAATAAAGGTACGTGTCACAAAATGTTTAATTTAAAATAAAATATTTTGACAAACAAAGAGACTTTAATTTATAGAAGGAAATGACCACAATGCTCAACTTTACAAGTTATATTTTTATAAAGATAATTTATTGTTATGTAAGTCAAATTTTTGTAAAAGGTACACGTCACGTAACATAAAAGGCTAGTTTTCTAAACGTACGAAAGTGCGCACGAAAAACTGAAAGTGGTACATGAGTCGTGAGATCACGACCGTGTCATTTTTGTAAAAATTATATTTTTACTACGCACGTAAATATAATATAATATTTAATTAATTCTAAAGATTAAATATATTATATATTAATTAATATTATTTATAACCTAATGAGAATGAGTGTCGGTAAGGACTATCTACAAAATGGAAATGAAAAGGAAGGTCATACGTGGGGTAGGTTGGATTCAATCTCTTTAAAATGATTGAATTCATTTTCGTTTGATTTAGTTCTCATCTACCTATCTCTCGTACTACACTCTCTATATATAAATTTTAATTATTATTATTATTATTAATATTACTAATATTAATTATTGTTATTATTATTATTATTAGTATTAGAAATATTATTATTAGTATTTATATATAAAATACTACGACGAGGTCATGAGCGAATTATTTCAAAAATGAGTTTTTGCGAGTAGGATAAGGCTCAGGAAATTATGGGTTATAGTTATGGAGGTGATGGGTATGGTTCATGGGTATGCTCGTGAGGTCAATCTAGTAATTATCGTCTCCGTTGCATCTACGTATCTTTCCTGCAATATTGAATCTCAATATTGATACGTGAGTACTCATAATTTAATTTTTACATACTAATAGTGTATCCCTGACTAGTGCTCGAGAATATAGGATTGTGCATGCTTGTATATTTGATATTGCCCTTAGATAAGTTATGTTGAATCTTAAAGGTTGTTATACTAGGGATGAAATAAGGTATAAAATATGCATGTCCTTGGAAAGCTAGCGAAAAATTAAGAACTTTTCATTTAGATATCAAATGGATTCGATGAACGGTTAGAAAGTTATGAAATAAACGAATTGTATAATTAATTTCGTAATTAAAATTGCTGATGATAATTAGTAAACTAATTTTCTGGGTAATAAAAAGTGGTTATTTGGATTCTACTCGTCGAGTAGATGAATTTTCATATAAAGCACGTCTCGTTTCGTTGAACGGTTGTCAAGTTATGGATAAAAGAAGTTTTGTAAATTTTGATGAAACGTCGATACGGAAACTGAAATTCTCGCTGATCTGCGTTGTTTCAGATTAAAACAAAAATACCACTGAATTCTTTGTTGTAAGGTCTAACAAACGACTCTGGCCGTTTGTCAATTCGAGTCTCGACGATTTTTCTAAAAATCGTCAAAGTTGACTGTTTGGCCACATTTTAAAATTCTAAAAAGAGTTGAAACTTTTTTTTATTAAAAATGTCAGTTTTGTATCAGTTGTCATGGTCGGCCTGATGTGTGTTTACTTTTGCCAAAAATCATGTTATATCTTTGAGGTAACGAGAATTTGAAGGCTGTGACCGTTTATCAATCGGAGTTCCGATAATTTTTCTAAAAATCGCTGAAGTGGCCGTTTAGTCATGTTTGACCGAAAAATCATTTTGTTGTATAAGTTATTGTATTTTTGCATGCGACCTCGTTTTTACTTTAACCTTTGACTTTTTACTTTAACCTTTGACTTTTGACCTTGAACTTTGACTTTTCCCGTTAACTTTTCAATTAATTTTTTCGTGTTGACTTTCTCTAAATACTAAAATACTATTTTATGATTATGAAACCATTTGTGTTACGTTGTTTCACACGTCACCTTTTACTAGAATTTTAACTGAGCATGGGTAATATAACATGTTACTATACTGTTGAGTCAGACTCGAGCATTAGGATTGTGGTACACTATGACTTGGCCTAAATTGTTAGACAAATTTTGACCGACATATAAATATATATAATTAATATAGGTTCGTGAATCTGAGGCCAACCCTACACTTGTTCAATGATGTTATATGTATTTTTACTACAAAATACAGTATGGTGAGTTTCATTTGCCTTTTTACCCTTTATATTTTTGGGCTGAGAATACATGCGCAATTTTTATAAATGTTTTTCGAAATAGACACAAGTAATCGAAACTACATTATATGGTTGAATTATCGAAATCGAATATGCCCCTTTTTATTAAGTCTGGTAATCTAAGAATTAGGGAACAGACACCCTAATTGACGCGAATCCTAAAGATAGATCTATTGGGCCTAACAAACCCCATCCAAAGTACCGGATGCTTTAGTACTTCGAAATTATATCATGTCCGAAGTAGGATCCCGGAATGATAGGGGATATTCTTATATGTATCTAGTTAATGTCGGTTACCAGGTGTTCACCATATGAATGATTTTTTTTGTCTCTATGCATGGGACGTATATTTATGAGAACTGGAAATGAAATTCTTGTGGTCTATTAAAATGATGGAAATAAATGATTATGATAAACTAATGAACTCACCAACCTTTTGGTTGACACTTTAAAGCATGTTTATTCTCAGGTGTTAAAGAAATCTTCCGCTGTGCATTTGCTCATTTTAAAGATATTACTTGGAGTCTTTCATAGCATATTTCGAAGAACGTTGCATTCGAGTCATTGAGTTCATCAAAGATTATTATTAAAACAATTTATAGTTGGATAGTGGATATTATGAAATGGTATGCATGCCTGTCAATTTTTGATGTAAAGAAAGATTGTCTTTTAAAAACGAATGCAATGTTTGTAAAATATATCATATATAGGTCAAATACCTCGCAATGTAATCAACTATTGTGAATCGTTTATAATGTATATGAACGGGTCCTTTCAATCATCATCTAGACGACCAGCACCAGCACCAGAACCAGAACCAGAACCAGAAATGCAACACGAACAAGAACCACAACAGGAACAACAACAGCCTGATCAGCACATACCTTATTATGATCCGGTACAGTTTGTTGATGAATTCATAGTATTCCCAATGAGGCCGCCAGTAGAATTCCTAACGATTCCTGAGCACACTCTACATCCTAATCTGAGATTTGATAGAAGATGGAGAGATTACGAGACATATCAAAGGAACAAATTCAAATTGGTAACAAAAAATGTAGAGGTGCCAAGGGTAATCGATTAGGCCCCTTTGGAAACGGTCCATCTAGCTGACCGTGTTAGACAGCTTTTAGTTCAAAGGTATGGCAGTTCTTCTTTTACAGATTGGGAACGTCTTTTCACCATTCGTAGACCTGTATATAAGGAACGGTGTGTTGAGTTGATGAGTACTGTATCACTTGATACAAATATAGTTAGAATAGATGATAGAAGATTTCTTAGGTTTATCCTTGGCGGTAGGATGTACAGAATGTCCATGCTGGACATGGCCAGGGCCTTACAGATATATACTCCTGGTGAGTTGCTATTACCTGATTGTACAAACTTGATTCATTATGGTGAACGGGTAGATAGTAACATTGACGCTGACGCCATTTGGAGGCGTATGTCACATTTTGATGTTTTTACACGAGCAAGAGGACACTCCTATACACATATTGACAGAGCCGAGCTTCGTATTATTCATAGATTTTTGGCTAACTCGATTACACAAAGAGGTCATAATAAAGAAAAAATTACCTTATATGATTTATTCTACCTAAAGTGTATTCGGGATCCTAGAAGCTTTGTCAATATCCCTTACTGTGTTGCTTTTTATTTATCTAAAATGGTAGAGGGAATGCAGGACGGGAGTATAATAGGAGGAGGTATTTTTGTTACTCTCATTGGAGAGTATTTAGGTGTTGATAGGAACCAAGGGGGTCCATTACAGATTTGTAGAGAACAGGTTGAGCCCTTAGGATTGAAAGTTTATGTGGGTTCTAAGGTATTGAAAAGTAGACGTAACCAGGCAGTACCCTATGAGGGATCTCATCCTCAGGTAGAGAGAGGCTCAGACGAGGAAATAGAGGAGGCGGAAGACATTAGGGATGTCTTTCGAGATGCTATTCTTGACGTCCACGTTCGTATAGATGAGGAAGCAATGACGAATGCGGCCAGACATAGTATGTATGAGCAGTGGAACTCCGAGCGAGTATACGAGGATTATAGGCGACGCCAACACGATAGCTGGTTAGTTCATCAGCACCAAATCATGAGCCAGCTATCATATCAGGTACCAAATAACTATGTACCTACTCGACCTGCTCATTTTCCGCCACATAGCCCCGATATCCGACCACCCTTTAACCGGTATGACTATAACCAAGCCTATCAGAACACCTATAACCAACAATGGAACCCACCCGATGAGATGAACTGGAACCCCTATCCAGACTGATTTAGTTCCATTTGGTTATTTTTATGTTTTTATCTTTTGACTTTTTCATGTTTAAACTTATGTTATTGGATATATTTGTGTAATTTTTATTATTTTATTATTATTGTGTACTAATATTTCATATTTAGAATTTGAAAGTGGGATATTAAGTCCCATTTCAAATTGCCATGCATGATTATATTTGTATGTATGTATATTGTCGATAGTACAAAACAGGGTAAAACAGCGCATTTTCAAAGACTGGCATTAAGTTCAGCAAAAGCTACTAATTTTGACGACAAGATGACAAACAAATGTGATGTAACAACAGACGAAATGAACAAATGATATGCACCATTTATCATTCAGCAAACAAACGCCAATATGTTTGGAAACTTTGGTAAAATTTAATCATTTCTACGCTAATCACCCTCAATAATTTAAATTGTACTGATTTCTTGCAAATGAGGGCATTGCAAGATCTTAAGTGTGGGAAGGGGTTAAATTCTTTCGGATTTTTAAATTTTTTATCTTTATACACTTGGTTACCATTAAAAATACTAGTAACGTAGTAGTTGTATTAGAATCTAGTACTCTCTGATAATAAAGAACATCCCTAGTCTTATATACTGACTACCCAATTCTAGTAAAATTTTTCAAAATTTTCAATTAAATGTACTCAAAATCATGTTTATACATATTTATGAACGATAAAATTAGGTGTTAACACCGAAATTATTGTTACGTCGGAAAGGACATAAATTGAGAAACAAACCAAAATGTTAAAATTTATTTAAAATGGAATAGAGAACAATAAAAAGGAAAATAAAAGCCAAGTGTGGGAAAATTCTTCAAGTTATTCAAAACATATGTCACATATTTTTGTACAAATAACTGAAAATACTTTTGCTTTAGACTAAACTAAACTATTTTACCCGATGAAAGAAAAGAAGAGATGGATCTACACGATGAATCAATTCCATCATTAAAAGGAAGTAAAGTCTTCCGAAAAAGACACGCGCTTCTTGATTTAGGTCAAGAAGTTGTCATCCAGACCAGCTGTAGGTTGACGAAAAATCTAGAAAAGTCATCACTAAAATCAGCAGGAAATCCACGGACCTCAGCATTAAACAGGGTCGCCAAGTGGTCAGATTTATCCTAACCATGAGAAGGATTTATCTCGTACAATGGGGGGCACCATGCAAATTAGCTTGATAAGACTAATGAATCAGATCCCCAGAAAGGATAATCTCCTTAAAAGATCAAAAATCAGCTTTTAAGCCTGATATTACTCAATCCTAGAGATTGACCTTAAAGATTGAGAATTCAAACTCATGGAATTCAATGATATCTAAACTCGAGCTTGAAAGAGAAAATATTTTGATCAAAATTACAAACCGATTTGTTTTCTGAAAACCCTATTTTCAATGCGTTCATTACCATTGAACGTAAAATCCTAGGAATTCACCTGGAATTCATTAGGTCACCTGAACCAAATCGGGTGTCAACCGTAAGAACGGTGGTTACATAGCATGGTCGAAGACAGGACCTTGTACCAGCCCGAAAAATCATAAGGGTGAGCTTTACTATTGCTCCTACCAAGGATAGTAATTGCGTCCGACACGTTATAGACCATAATTAAAAGCATGTCAGGGGACATTGCCTTAACAGTTGCTTGTTCAACGCTTTCCTTTACAACCGGACGGTAGTTTACCGAAAGGTAATATATGGGACAAGTAAACTGGACGTGTTGCTTTCCTAATACAAGGTTAGCAAGTGGGTGACACAAAACTGCAAGTTTTGAGCTAAAATTTTCAAATCTGAAACCCACCAAACCCACAAAAATATTTTGCAAACACCGGTGAAGGGTTATTCCAGAAAACTTATCTAGGGTAAAAACTAGATTTAATTTTCAAAAGATCAAATGTTTTCATAAAGATCCAATTTTCTTAATGGATCTAAATTTTTATAGTCATGTGGGACTGTAAACCATATCGTTACTACCATTGTTTATACCACCGTATAGAAATCACTGATGTACAAAGTGTGAAGAATAAAGAAGTGATTCTAGTATTTCAAGACGATATTGCTTGAGGACAAGCAACGCTCAAGTGTGGGAATATTTGATAATGCTAAAAACGAACATATATTTCATAGCATTATTCCTCAAGAAAGACAAGCTTTTAGTTGCAATTGTTCTATTTACAAGTGATATTCGTTTAAATAATAAAAGGTGAAGACAAAAGACAGATTCGACGAATTGAAGACGCAAACGACCAAAAAGCTCAAAAGTACAAAATACAATCCAAGAGGTTCCAATTATTGATAAGAAACGTCTCGAAATTACAAGAGTACAAGATTCAAAACGCAAAGTACAAGATATTAAATTGTACGCAAGGACGTTCGAAAATCCGGAACCGGGACCAGAGTCAACTCTCAACGCTCGACGCAACGGACTAAAAATTACAAGTCAACTATGCACATAAATATAATATAATATTTAAATAATTCTTATAATTATTTAATATATTATATTATTTATAAAACCGTCGGCAGAAGAAAACAACCAAATATGAGCCTCCCCAGCTGGCCATGCGATCGCATGGCCTGGAAGGCATAAATCCATGCGATCGCATGAGCCCCAGTTCCAGTCCACATGCGTATAAAAATCGAGCTTTGGTGCACCACAAAATCCATCTATCTTTCTCTTCTCTCAATATATACGTAATATATATATATATATAATTTATATTTTAATTTTAATTTTAATTATAATTCTAATAATAAGGGTATGTTAGCGAATGTTGTAAGGGTGTAAGTCGAAATTCTGTCCGTGTAACGCTACGCTATTTTTAATCATTGTAAGTTATGTTCAACCTTTTTAATTTAATGTCTCGTAGCTAAGTTATTATTATGCTTATTTAATCCGAAGTAATCATGATGTTGGGCTAATTACTAAAATTGGGTAATTGGGCTTTGTACCATAATTGGGGTTTGGACAAAAGAACGACACTTGTGGAAATTAGACTATGGGCTATTAATGGGCTTTATATTTGTTTAACTAAATGATAGTTTGTTAATGTTAATATAAAGATTTACAATTGGGCGTCCCTATAAATTACCATATACACTCGATCGGACACGATGGGCGGGGTATTTATATGTACGAATAATCGTTCATTTAACCGGACACGGGAATGGATTAATAGCCACTAGAATAATTAAAACAGGGGTGAAATTATGTACAAGGACACTTGGTATAATTGATAACAAAATATTAAAACCTTGGGTTACACTCAGTCGACATCCTGGTGTAATTATTAAACAAAGTATTAAAATCTTGTTATAGTTTAAGTCCCCAATTAGTTGGAATATTTAACTTCGGGTATAAGGATAATTTGACGAGGACACTCGCACTTTATATTTATGACTGATGGACTGTTATGGACAAAAACCAGACGGACATATTAAATAATCCAGGACAAAGGACAATTAACCCATGGGCATAAAACTAAAATCAACACGTCAACCATCATGATTACGGAAGTTTAAATAAGCATAATTCTTTTATTTCATATTTAATTTCCTTTATTTTATATTTAATTGCACTTCTAATTATTGCATTTTTATTTATTGTTATTGTATTTAATTGCACTTTTAATTATCATACTTTTTAATTATCGCAAGTTTATTTTATCGCACTTTTATTATTCGCAATTTCATTATCGTTATTTACTTTACGCTTTAATTTAAGTCTTGTATTTATTTATTATTTTACATTTGGTTTTAACTGCGACTAAAGTTTTAAAATCGACAAACCATTCATTAAACGGTAAAAACCCCCCTTTATAATAATAATATTACTTATATATATATATTTGTATTTTTATAAAAGTAAACTAATATAGCGTTAAGCTTTGTTTAAAAAGATTCCCTGTGGAACGAACCGGACTTACTAAAAACTACACTACTTTACGATTAGGTACACTGCCTATAAGTGTTGTAGCAAGGTTTAAGTATATCCATTCTATAAATAAATAAATATCTTGTGTAAAAATGTATCGTATTTAATAGTTTTTTCCTGTAAAAATATAAGCTATTTTATATACTACTCTGCTAAAACATCAGATCCGTTGAAGCTAGATCCATTTTTCTCTTTTCCAGTAGGTTTATCCAAGGAACTTAAGGCAGTAATGATGTTCATAACATCATTCGATTCATACATATAAAGCTATCTTATTCGAAGGTTTAAACTTGTAATCACTAGAACATAGTTTAGTAAATTCTAAACTAGTTCGCAAACAAAAGTTAATCCTTCTAACTTGACTTTTAAAATCAACTAAACACATGTTCTATATCTATATGATATGCTAACTTAATGATTTAAAACCTGAAAATACGAAAACACCGTAAAACCGGATTTACGCCGTCGTAGTAACACCGCGGGCTGTTTTGGGTTAGTTAATTAAAAACTATGATAAACTTTGATTTAAAAGTTGTTATTCTGAGAAAATGATTTTTATTATGAACATGAAACTATATCCAAAAATTATGGTTAAACTCAAAGTGGAAGTATGTTTTCTAAAATGGTCATCTAGACGTCGTTCTTTCGACTGAAATGACTACCTTTACAAAAACGACTTGTAACTTATTTTTCCGACTATAAACCTATACTTTTTCTGTTTATATTCATAAAATAGAGTTCAATATGAAACCATAGCAATTTTATTCACTCAAAACGGATTTAAAATGAAGAAGTTATGGGTAAAACAAGATTGGATAATTTTTCTCATTTTAGCTACGTGAAAATTGGTAACAAATCTATTCCAACCATAACTTAATCAACTTGTATTGTATATTATGTAATCTTGAGATACCATAGACACGTATACAATGTTTCGACCTATCATGTCGATACATCTATATATATTTCGGAACAACCATAGACACTCTATATGTGAATGTTGGAGTTAGCTATACAGGGTTGAGGTTGATTCCAAAATATATATAGTTTGAGTTGTGATCAATACTGAGATACGTATACACTAGGTCGTGGATTGATTCAAGATAATATTTATCGATTTATTTCTGTACATCTAACTGTGGACAACTAGTTGTAGGTTACTAACGAGGACAGCTGACTTAATAAACTTAAAACATCAAAATATATTAAAAGTGTTGTAAATATATTTTGAACATATATATATTGTTATAGGTTCGTGAATCAACCAGTGGCCAAGTCTTACTTCCTGACGAAGTAAAAATCTGTGAAAGTGAGTTATAGTCCCACTTTTAAAATCTAATATTTTTGGGATGAGAATACATGCAGGTTTTATAAATGATTTACAAAATAGACACAAGTACGTGAAACTACATTCTATGGTTGAATTATCGAAATCGAATATGCCCTTTTTTATTAAGTCTGGTAATCTAAGAATTAGGGAACAGACACCCTAATTGACGCGAATCCTAAAGATAGATCTATTGGGCTTAACAAACCCCATCCAAAGTACCGGATGCTTTAGTACTTCGAAATTTATATCATATCCGAAGGGTGTCCCGGAATGATGGGGATATTCTTATATATGCATCTTGTTAATGTCGGTTACCAGGTGTTCACCATATGAATGATTTTTATCTCTATTTATGGGATGTGTATTGAAATATGAAATCTTGTGGTCTATTGTTACGATTTGATATATATAGGTTAAACCTATAACTCACCAACATTTTTGTTGACGTTTAAAGCATGTTTATTCTCAGGTGAATACTAAGAGCTTCCGCTGTCGCATACTTAAATAAGGGCGAGATTTGGAGTCCATGCTTGTATGATATTGTGTAAAAACTGCATTCAAGAAACTTATTTTGTTGTAACATATTTGTATTGTAAACCATTATGTAATGGTCGTGTGTAAACAGGATATTTTAGATTATCATTATTTGATAATCTACGTAAAGCTTTTTAAACCTTTATTGATGAAATAAAGGTTATGGTTTGTTTTAAAATGAATGCAGTCTTTGAAAAACGTCTCATATAGAGGTCAAAACCTCGCAACGAAATCAATTAATATGGAACGTTTTTAATCAATAAGAACGGGACATTTCACATTTTAACAACGCGAAGGCTACGAAGATATTTTCAAGGACATCCCATGCATGTATTAACTAATCTACCAATCAGGCAAGTCTTAACAAAGCCAGAGATATCTGGTAGACTCGCATTATGGGCGGTAGAATCAGGTGCTTATCAAATATCTTAACTTCCGCGTAGCGCGGAAAAAGGATAAGTTATGGCGGATTATCTCGCTGAACTGTCTGGAGAGTTGGAGGTGATTAACGAGCAAACCGCACTAAAACCTGAACACGGTGAAACTTGGGATTTATTTACTGATGGTGCTTCATGTGCAGAAGGTGCAGGTGTGGGTTTAGTTTTGGCAAGTTCAAGCGGTGAAGAAAATACTTATGCTCTGCGGTTTAATTTTGACGTAACAAACAATGAGGCAGAGTATGAGGCATTGCTTGCCGGTTTAAATATTGTACGAAAAATGAATATTGTTAAGTTGTGTGCATTTACGGATTCGCAGCTAGTAGCGAATCAGTTTAATGGATCTTTTGACGCGCATGATCCCTCTATGTAGAAATACTTGCAGTTGTTGAAAGAAATGGCAGTGCGATTTGAGCATTTCGAACTCGCGCAAGTGCCAAGAAGCCAAAACAAAAAGGCGGATGCGTTGAGCAAATTGGCTGCTTTAACGTTCTCGCACTTTCAAAAACAAGTATGGGTTGAGGAATTACCAAGTAAATCAATAGATAGTGACTTAATGGTTGCATCTGTTACAGAAGAACAGCAAAATTGGATGGACCCAATTCTACAATATATCCGCAGTGATATTCTGCCAGATGATGGTCGCGAAGCCCGTTTAGTAAGAGAGCGAGCACTGATGTATATCACCCAAGATGATATCTTATATCGCAAATCATATTGGGGGCCAATGATGAGTTGTGTCGGCCCAATCGAGGCAGAAATGATTATAGAAGAAGTACATAATGGTACTTGTTCACTGCATTCAGGGTACAAAACTATCGCAGCAAAAATTATGCGAATGGGATACTTTTGGCCATCCCTATACCGCGATGTAGCAAAAATTGTTAAACGCTGTAAAAGTTGCCAAAGGCATGCTCCGCAGAATCGAATGCCGCGGCATGATATGATTCCTGTTAATTCACCATGGCCGTTTAATAAATGGGCTATTAACATTGTAGGGCCATTTCCTGCAGGCCCTGGAAATGTTAAATTCCTGATTGTCGCGATTGATTACTTTACCAAATGGGTTGAAGCTTAGGCGGTTCGCACTATTACTGGTGTGCAAGTGCGAAATTTTGTATGGGAATACATTGTTTGCCGATTTGGCATTCCGCGAGAATTGGTTAGCGATAATGGTGCTCAAATAGCGAAAGATCCTTTTAAGACATGGTGTACTGATTTAAATATTATACAAAAATTTAGATCAGTGGCGCACCCACAGGCTAACGGTTTATACGAAGTAACCAATCGTGACATAGTAAGCGGAATTAAAAAGAGATTATGTGAAAAGAGAACAGGTTGGGTAGATGAATTACCCAATGTGTTATGGGCACATCGCACAACATTTAAGAAAAGCACAGGTGAAACACCTTTTAGCTTGGTGTATGGTTCTAAGGCAGTCATTCCTGCGGAAATTCGGGTACCAACGCATAGAATAGTTAACTTTGAAGAAGAAGCAAATGATGCTGCGTTGAGCGAAAACTTGAATTTCATTGAGGAGCGGCGATTAATGGCTGCTATTAGAGAAGCGAATAATAAGCAGCAAATTGCTAAGTATTATAACAAAAGAGTGCGTGCTTTGTCTTTCACTATAGGCGAATGGGTGTTGCGAAACAATGAAGCAAGCAGAGCAGAAAAGCTTGGCAAGTTGGGTCCTAATTGGGAAGGCCCTTATCAAATTGTGGCAATTAATGCCACAGGTTCATATAAGCTCGCGGATATGGAAGGGCAAGTTTTACCTAATGCGTGGCATGCTGTTTTGTTAAAGCGATATTACGCGTAGTTTTGCGAAAAATATCAAAGATATATGTACAAAGTACGACATTGGATTCAAGGCATATGGCTGATATGCTTATTAGGTGTTTTTGTTTTTTATTTTTTTTGCAAGTCTTGATCACGCTTGTAGGAATTTTAAAAATAAGCACTTGTAAAAATACGAGAAAAGCTTATTTGTGAAATACGATTAGTTATGAAATGTTTTAAAGATTGTTTCATAATGATTATAGTATTTCGCAGTGTTTAAATAGTAAAGTAATGAAATTGCCCACTTTTGCATGCGAATTATTGCGAAAGGAATTTTATATCCTAAGTGTTTGATTTTGCCAATGCTTAGATGCTTCGCAATGCTAATTAATTGCCTAAGGATCGTTTCGGCGGACTTAGAAGATTCATAACGTATAAGCATATACGCATACAGATTGTTTCGCAAAAGTACGCATTTATTATGTGCACAATAATATATGTTGGAAATTGCAAAGGACAAATTTGTGTTATGAATGTTGATAATGAAAGCGCTATAAAAATGGAAGTACTTGCAAAAATTTGAAAAAGCGAAATTTTATTAATAAGGTCGCAGAAGCAGCTGCGTGCTGTTATACAAAGTGAGTACTAATCCTTTGTTAAGTCAAGCTTGATGATGTCATCTGCAGTGACATCTTCTTGCTCACTTATTGCGGTTATCTTGGGGAGGGGAATTTCGGCTATGCCCTGTTGAGCAACCGCGTATGCTGATTTTGCCTCTTCCAGTGAGCAAATGCGATCAGCTAATGCAGATGGTAGCGGGTCTGGCAGTGGGCAGCGAATAGCAATCTCATCCATAAATTCAACCCTCTCGCATAGCCTTAACGCGGCGGCAAATGTTGAAAAATTTACAGAAACAGGCTTGGAATTGAGAATCTTTCTAGCCAGTTCAGGGAGATGTTGGCGGACCTTGGTGAACTCAAGTTCCGCAGAGGCTTTAGCAGCAAGAGCGTTGTCTCGCTCTGTCGTTAGTTTTTTCACATTCTCTGATAGTGCTTTAATGGTGTCCTGCAGTTGGTTTTCTTTCTCAGTCGCAGCAGCAACCTGTTGTTTCAAGTCATCAACGGTGGTTTTTGCTGCGGTTAGCTCATGGGAGAGATTAGCACAGCGTTTTTTGCTGTCTTCAGCTTTGATCTTCTCAGCATTGTACTTTAGTTGTTCAGCTTCAAGAACATTGAAAAATTGTTCTTGACAGCATATAACTATTATGCGCGTCCAGCGCAGAGAGTTTAGAGAACTCGCGGCGAAGCTCGCCGGGAATTGCTAACTTCATCTGTTGGAGCTGATCCAGAGCAGCAGCAGCTGAAGCATAAGTGTATCCTTCTAAACTGTAGTGACCCGAACTTTTCCATGTTTATATATATTAATTGAGATTGATATTTACATGATTAAATGTTTCCAACATGTTAAGCAATCAAACTTGTTAAGACTTGATTAATTGAAATATGTTTCATATAGACAATTGACCACCCAAGTTGACCGGTGATTCACGAACGTTAAAACTTGTAAAAACTATATGATGACATATATATGGATATATATATAGTTAACATGATACTATGATAAGTAAACATATCATTAAGTATATTAACAATGAACTACATATGTAAAAACAAGACTACTAACTTAATGATTTTTAAACGAGACATATATGTAACGATTATCGTTGTAAAGACATTTAATGTATATATATATCATATTAAGAGATATTCATACATGATAACATCATGATAATATAATAATTTAAAATCTCATTTGATATTATAAACATTGGGTTAACAACATTTAACAAGATCGTTAACCTAAAGGTTTCAAAACAACACTTACATGTAACGACTAACGATGACTTAACAACTCAGTTAAAATGTATATACATGTAGTGTTTTAATATGTATATATACACTTTTGAAAGACTTCAATACACTTATCAAAATACTTCTACTTAACAAAAATGCTTACAATTACATCCTCGTTCAGTTTCATCAACAATTCTACTCGTATGCACCCGTATTCGTACTCGTACAATACACAGCTTTTAAAAGTATGTACTATTGGTATATACACTCCAATGATCAGCTCTTAGCAGCCCATGTGAGTCACCTAACATATGTGGGAACCATCATTTGGCAACTAGCATGAAATATCTCATAAAATTACAAAAATATGAGTAATCATTCATGACTTATTTACATGAAAACAAAATTACATATCCTTTATATCTAATCCATACAACAACGACCAAAAACACCTACAAACACTTTCATTCTTCAATTTTCTTCATCTAATTGATCTCTCTCAAGTTCTATCTTCAAGTTCTAAGTGTTCTTCATAAATTCCACAAGTTCTAGTTACATAAAATCAAGAATACTTTCAAGTTTGCTAGCTCACTTCCAATCTTGTAAGGTGATCATCCAACCTCAAGAAATCTTTGTTTCTTACAGTAGGTTATCATTCTAATACAAGGTAATAATCATATTCAAATTTTGGTTCAATTTCTATAACTATAACAATCTTATTTCAAGTGATGATCTTACTTGAACTTGTTTTCGTGTCATGATTCTGCTTCAAGAACTTCGAGCCATCCAAGGATCCGTTGAAGCTAGATCCATTTTTCTCTTTTCCAGTAGGTTTATCCAAGGAACTTAAGGTAGTAATGATGTTCATAACATCATTTGATTCATACATATAAAGCTATCTTATTCGAAGGTTTAAACTTGTAATCACTAGAACATAGTTTAGTTAATTCTAAACTTGTTCGCAAAAAAAAGTTAATCCTTCTAACTTGACTTTTAAAATCAACTAAACACTTGTTCTATATCTATATGATATGCTAACTTAATGATTTAAAACCTGGAAACACGAAAAACACCGTAAAATCGGATTTACGCCGTCGTAGTAACACCGCGGGCTGTTTTGGGTTAGTTAATTAAAAACTATGATAAACTTTGATTTAAAAGTTGTTATTATGAGAAAATTATTGTTATTATGAACATGAAACTATATCTAAAAATTATGATTAAACTCAAAGTGGAAGTATGTTTTCTAAAATGATCATCTAGACGTCGTTCTTTCGACTGAAATGACTACCTTTACAAAAATGACTTGTAACTTATTTTTCCGACTATAAACCTATACTTTTTCTATTTAGATTCATAAAATAGAGTTCAATATGAAACCATAGCAATTTGATTCACTCAAAACGGATTTAAAATGAAGAAGTTATGGGTAAAACAAGATTGGATAATTTTTCTCATTTTAGCTACGTGAAAATTGGTAACAAATCTATTCCAACTATAACTTAATCAACTTGTATTGTATATTATATAATCTTGAGATACCATAGACACGTATACAATGTTTCGACCTATCAGGTCGACACATCTATATATATTTCGGAACAACCATAGACACTCTATATGTGAATGTTGGAGTTAGCTATACAGGGTTGAGGTTGATTCCAAAATATATATAGTTTGAGTTGTGATCAATACTGAGATACGTATACACTGGGTCGTGGATTGATTCAAGATAATATTTATCGATTTATTTCTGTACATCTATGAAAGGACCCGTTCATATACATTATAAACGATTCACAATAGTTGATTACATCGCGAGGTATTTGACCTCTATATGATACATTTTACAAACATTGCATTCGTTTTTAAAAGACAAACTTTCTTTACATCAAAAATTGACGGCATGCATACCATTTCATATTACATCCAACTATAATTGACTTAATATTAATCTTGATGAACTCAACGACTCGAATGCAACGTCTTTCAAAGTATGTCTTGAATGACTCCAAGTAATATCCTTAAAATGAGCTAATGCACAGCGGAAGAATTCTTTAATACCTGAGAATAAACATGCTTTAAAGTGTCAACCAAAAGGTTGGTGAGTTCATTAGTTTATCATAATCCATCATTTCCGTAATAGTAATAGACCACAAGATTTCAGTTTCTATAAATATCCGTACACTCGCAAGTGTATAAAAGTATTCTATAAGTTGTAGGCACCCGGTAACAAGCTTTAACGTTCATGTTTTACCCTCTGAAGTACACCAGATCAGGTGTGTTTAAAATAACCTCGAAGTACTAAAGCATCCCATAGTCAGGATGGGGTTTGTCAGACCCAATAGATCTATCTTTAGGATTCGCGCCTACCGTACATAGACAAGTAGTTTAATGTTACCAAGCTAAGGGTATATTTCTGGTTTAAACCCACGTAGAATTAGTTTTAGTACTTGTGCCTATTTCGTAAAACATTTATAAATCATCGCATGTATTCTCAGCCCAAAAATATATATAAAAAGGGAGCAAATGAAACTCACAATACTGTATTTCGTAGCAATTATGTATATGACGGCACTGAACAAGTGCAGTGTTTATCTCGGATTCACGAACCTATATTAAGTATATATATTTATATATTGGTCAATATCTGTCTAACAATTTAGGTCAAGTCGTAGTGTATCACAATCCTAATGCTCGAGACCGACATGCAAAAGTCAACAAAATTCAACTTGACCCAAAATGACTTCCAAAATCTATACATGTTTATTATATAACTTATATATAGTAGTTTTATATATTTAAATATATTTATCAGATCTTATTATACTAAATAATACAAGTCATTTATTAATAAATAAAAATTTATATTAAAATTCATATATGATAAAAATATACTTTTATATATCTCAAATAATAAAATTTATAAAATTCACTTAATATCATAAAAATATAGTGGTATGTATTATTAATGTAATTACATTACGTGTGGTAAAAATATCTTTGTACGCATATTTATTTGATAAAATAATATTGATAATAATAATAATGATAAAAATAATAAAATGATAGTTTCAATAAAAATATTAATTTTTAATAATAAAGATAATTTTAGTAATAACATCAACTGATAACAGTTATAATAATCGTTTTAATAATAATATTAAAATTAATGATAATTCAGTTGACCATATCTTTTAATCCGTTCAACGAAACCACACGATTTCTAAATGAAAAGTTATTAATTTTTTCTTCAGATTTTCAACGACATGCATATCATATAACTTATCTCAGTAGCATATGTATCAAATTCGTGATTTATCATAAACTATTTAACAACGAAACTAAGCATACAAACATGCATAATCATATATACTCGAGCACTAGTCAGGGATACACTATTAATATATAAAAGATAAGATATGAATGCTCACGTATCAATATTGTGATTCAATATTGCAGGAAAGTACGTAGACGCAACGAAAATGATAAACGTTAGGTTGACCTCACGAGCAATACCCTCGATCAATACCCGTAACCTTCATAGCTATAACCCATAATTTCCTTAGCTCTATCCCATTTGAAAACTTATTTTGAAATCGTCTAAATATAACTCCGTCGTAGTATTTTATGTATACTAATAATATCTTGAAATAATACTAAGTAAATATATATATATATATATATATATATATATTATTATTATTATTATTATTATTATTATTATTATTATTATTATTATTATTACCATTATTATTATTATTATTATTATTATTTGTCTTAGTAATGTTATTATCATTATTCTCATTATTATTAGTTTTAGTATATTTATTATATTTATTATATATATATTTATAGATTTTTATATACAATAACAAATAGATATATGAGTGAATGGAATGGGTATACATCACTTTCTCCTTTCTCTTTTCTTATTCTACTCGTGATACCAGTCAGGAGCCAACAACCCTACAAAAGATTTTGATCAATATTTTTTTTTTTGTTGGATTCAATCATTCTGTTATATATATATATTTTTTTATTTCTTTTCTTCTCTGCGTGATTAACTGCTATCCTTAAATCAAGTAAGATTATTCAGCTATTTTTTTTTTAAAACGATACCTCTGTTCCTTCTTTTTTTTTTATAATCGAATTTGAAATTTATTTAAAAATGTAATATTGCAAAGTCATTAGGAATTGATTACATAAACTAACTGCAAAGTTTGAAACTTCAATTCTTCCTATTGACTACGAATTTTTGAGTCAAAGATTAAAATGAAAAAGTCAACTGATTTGTTCTTCGCCAAATTCGTTTTTATTTTGAAGTTTCTGATAAAATTAATGATTTGTAAAGTTTCCATGAACATTTTATAACCTATTTCATGTTATAACTTTTATCTATAACATATTTTTCAAAATCAAATTTTTTTTTATATATATATAGCGACGAACATCAGCAGCTATATATTTTTTATTTATTTATTTTTTTTTATTTTTTTTTCCTTCGCTTTCTAGTGCTACATATATTGATGTTAATTAGTTATTATTATTTGAGGTAACAAAATCTGTGATTGATTGGAAAATTGATTGTACTCGGTTAATTTTTTATATAAAGGAGATGAAGAAAGGGATAACAGGGGAGTGATACTTAAATAAATTTAGGATGAGAGTAATTAAAAAAAAAGCAAACAGCTGAGTGGCTCGTGTGTATGTTGGACAAACGAGAGGTCCTGAGTTCGAACCCAGGCCACTACAATTTATTTTTTTAAGTATTAAGAGAAGCTGATGGGCTGTGATCTATTATGATTGTTGGGCCGTGAGGATCCATGTAGCTGTTGGGCCGAAATTAAAAGAAATTTGTTTAAACATAGATTAGGTATAATTAAATTCAGAAAAACAATTGCAGACGAAAGGTTTAGGAGTGGTTCAGGTGAACGGGAGGTCGCAGGTTCGAGCCTGGTTCGGGGCGCTTTCTTTTTAAAACAGATTTTGAGGTAGTTCTTCATTTTAATTTTTTTTTATTATTATTACTATTGTTATTTTAATTATTATTATTATATTAACTATTATTAATATCAACACAAGTATTAGAACAAGTATTATTATTATTATTATTATTATTATTATTATTATTAAGGTTATTGATATTAGGAATATTATTATCATTCTAAAATTTGTAAGATGATCATTATTATTAAAAGTAATATAAGTGTTATTATTATTACTAAACATTAGTATTGTAATTAACATTATTATTTTTATTAATATTAGTATTAGTATTATCATTATTAATAAAGTTATTATTATTATCATTAGTAGATCATTAATGTCAAAAGTATCATTTTTAACAAATAAATATTTTATACATAAAAACACACTTATTACATATAATATAAGTATATTGATATTCCATATAACTATATATAAAACATATTAACATTATCTATATAAATACTTATATATAACAAATTAGGTATTTTAATATAATACTAAATATATATAGATATTAATATGACTATATTAATCATTTTAGATATTTATACAAAATAAACATAAATAACATATATTAATAAATGAAATTATGTGATTTCCATTATATGTTTTAATAGATATACGATTAATATAGGTTCGTGAATTCGAGGCCAACCCTGCATTGTTCAATGTCGTCATATGTATTTTTACTACAAAATACAGTATTGTGAGTTTCATTTGCCTTTTTACCCTTTATATTTTTGGGCTGAGAATACATGCGCAATTTTTATAAATGTTTTACGAAATAGACACAAGTAATCGAAACTACATTATATGGTTGAATTATCGAAATCGAATATGCCCCTTTTTATTTAGTCTGGTAATCTAAGAATTAGGGAACAGACATCCTAATTGACGCGAACTCTAAAGATAGATCTATCAGGCCCAACAAGCCCCATCCAAAGTACTGGATGCTTTAGTACTTCGAAATTTATATCATGTCCGAAGGAGGATCCCGGAATGATGGGGATATTCTTATATGCATATTGTGAATGTCGATTACCAGGTGTTCAATCCATATGAATGATATTTTTGTCTCTATGCATTGGACGTATGTTTATGAGAAATGAAAATATGAAATCTTGTGGTCTATTAAAATTATGAAATGATTATTTATGTTAAACTAATGAACTCACCAACCTTTTGGTTGACACTTTAAAGCATGTTTATTCTCAGGTACGAAAGAAATCTTCCGCTGTGCATTTGCTCATCTTAGAAACATTACTTGGAGTCATTCATGACATATTTCAAATGTCGTTGCATTCGAGTCATTGAGTTCATCAAGATTATTATTAAGTCAATTGCAGTAAGATATATTACGAAATGGTATGTATGTTGTCAACTTTCGATGTAATGAAAGATTGTCTTTTCAAAAACCAATGCAATGTTTGTAAAATGTATCATATAGAGGTCAAGTACCTAGCGATGTAATCAACTATTGTGAATCGTTTATAATCGATGTGGACTTTGTCCCGATGCATTACGATGGGTCTTTACAGTTGGTATCAAAGCGGTGGTCTTAGCGAACCATGTCTGCATTAGTGTGTCTAACTGATAAGTCGTTAGGATGCATTAGTGAGTCTGGACTTCGACCGTGTCTGCATGTCAAAAGTTTTGCTTATCATTTGGTGTCAAAAATTACTTGCTTATCATTCTTAGTCTAGACTCGTTTTACTGCATTGACTGCAAGAATAGTGTATAGACAAAATTCATATCTTAGCGTATATGCTACTTCATATCTTAGCGTATCTGTTACTGTAACTTTGCCTGAAAACTTCCGTTGATTCCTCCGTAACTTATGGGATTTTAGTATTATATATGCATATGTAAATTATGTATTGCAGGGTACTAATCTACATCCTATAATCTATTTCTTATCAAAAATCCTTCATCTGATCGTACGAGATGAATCCTACAACCAGTTAGAGTCCCTCAGATTCCGATAGCTATTCCGATAGTTATTCCGACAGCTATTCCGACATAGATGTTCACCTAAGCTCCGAAAACAGCGTCATCGGCATAAATCAACCAATCAGCCATTATCAATTCATCTGATGGGTTCGCAGTTGACTTAATTAATGGAAACGCACAGAAGGCAATCCCTTCCACTAACCGAATTCACCTCTTGACAATGAACCGGAAGCGTACCGGCGAACCTGTTCGAGACACCATTTTCAGTCTCATTTCCAGGATAACTCGACAAGATCATATTCTATCCACAATTCTGAACCTTATTCATCCGCTCGTTCCGACCGACAATCATCCTGGAGTAATAAGTCAACGAACTTCGCGCTCGAATAATCAATTCGGAAGAATATGGTGCAAAATGTACCAGCTTCAGCAACATCACCGGCATCAACAGTACAATCAATAATAGCACCAGTACCATCAACAATCCATGCTTCAATATCATCATCTGTACTTTGAGTATGATCTTCGTTCGACATGTCGAATATGTAATCTCTAAAGTTTTAAAGATTATTTATTCTAGTTCCAACCGAAAAGCAAATGAGTTTAATATTATATTAACTCATTAAATCCATGAATACATCTGAAGAAAATAGCTATGTATATATGTTTTCATAAAGATTGTAATTAAAAATTCTCTTGTACAAACTGTTAATGGTGAAAATATTTTAACGGGTAGGTAATACCCGAGGACTATTTAAATTTCACATTAATAAGTTACATTGTACGTTCTTCGAATCTGTTTCAACATTCATATACTATCCTACTTACATCCACCGATATACAAATCCGTTCACCACAGAATAACCATATTCATCCAATTACATATTTGGATTTTGACCTATCAGAATTCAACAAGTGGCATAATGAAGAAATAATGGACACAATAAAATTTGATTAGAACCAGATTAATTAACAATATGAAATTCTATTAAGAATCCATGCTAAAAAAATCCTAGCTAACTGTTAATTCCGTATTACCATTTAATTATCGCAATTTATTTATCGCAGTTTATTTATCGCAATTTACATTCTCGGAATTTTATTTATCATCATTTAATTTCTGTTATTTACTTTACGCACTTTATTTATCGTCATTTAATTTCTGTTATTTATTTTACGCACTTTAAATATCGGGACACGTATACAAGGTTTTGACATATCATATCGACGCATCTATATATATTATTTGGAATCACCATAGACACTCTATATGCAGTAATGATCGAGTTCTCTATACAGGGTTGAGGTTGATTCTCAAATAATATATATACTTTGAGTTGTGATCGAGTCTGAGACATGTACACGGGTCACGATATTTAGTAATTAATTCGAATATTATATATTAAACTATATATAAATTATTAGACTGTTAACTGTAGACTATCGACTGTGGACTAATAACATTGGACAATTAAAATGAATTAAAAATATTGATTATAATATATGAAACTAAACAATTCTTCAAGTTTGCCACTTGATTTCATCTTAAACCTCATTTGTATCTTGACAATTACAAATCTACATTCAAACCTTTCATGATTCTTGAAAACACCTCAATCGATAGGATGAATCAACCGCACTTCATCTACGGAAGGAAAAATTTATGCATATAGTTATGCACCTGAGAAACTTTCGACAATTGAGTAAAAGTTTAACACGTAGCCGCATCAGATCCTTTGGCATTTATTAGCAAAAATAACTTTGCGATCCCTTTTCAAAATAGCCAATTTTGTCACAGCTCCAGCAAGTCAACTTTGACTTGTCATTCGAAGTAGCCATACTATAATCCTGATATATACGATTACCCTTTTGATACCGAAGAATTCTTTTATATTCCACCATATTACCAGCAGACGTACCAGCAACCTCGTTGCTTTTTGGCTTAAATCTCTCTGATAAATCATTATATTTATTCATTGAAACCCTATCATATACTCATCCGCATCTTATAACGAGAACTGCCATACCAATTACCGGGAATCAGCAATCAGTACTTTGAAATCTCACAGCATGTCTACATCAACAGTTATATGTATACATATAACAATCTCGCATGTACGGGATTAGGTATTGTTGTTGTATATAACAATTATCTCCTAGAATTACGATCTTCAATTCTAAAATTTTGAAAAGCACCCAGCCTACAAATCAATACATTGAACTTTGAGCTGAATGAAGCAGCAAAAATTGTAGACAACCGTAAACGACCTTAGTCGTCAGAAGTTTGATGAGAAAGAATAGTATGTTGGAAAAGCTCAGAAATGTTGGAACTGGAAAACGGATTGAGCTAACCACGAAGGAGACCAAGGACAAATACAAGGACCAAATCCTATATTCAAAGGATTCAGGTAATTCTGGATCCGTTGAAATCTTTAGAGAATATCTTGCTCCGAAGTCATGTTAAAATCTTGCGGAAAATCTTTCTCCATCAACCATCGAACTTAGAAATTCCAAAATATCATCATCAATATCTTCGATATTTCTGAGGATATTTTTAATATTTTCATCCGAAATTATATACCTCTTCGTGCTTCCTGTGTATCATTATATTGGAAACATTCAATAGAAAATTTAGTACCGAAAAGCAGATTATGCGAAACTATGAAGGAAGTCGTGGACAAATCACAAAGAATAAGTTTGACTTCAAAGAATCCAAATAATTCTGTTTCTGATAAAATCTTTAGCGAATACCTTGCTTCTGAATCTAAACCCTTACGGATAAATCTTCTTCATCATCTATCGATATTAGAAATTCCAAGATATCATCGTATCTTTCATTATAAATACCCTCCATATTTCTGAAGATATTTTCATAACTATTCTTATCTGAAATCAATAATCTCTTCGTGCTAACAGTGTTACATCATATAGAAACGGTTAGTTTCTGTATTCTGTAAACTTTCGAGCTTAAAATATGAATGTTTTTAAAGTAGTGTTGGGAACTGATGCATGAGTTAGTATAATATAATGACACTTGATCAACGCGATTATATTACAGTAAGTCATGCTGAGTTTCTAATGGAACGTGATGATTCACAGATCATAACATCATCATGTGCCATGTTACACGACTCGTTCATTCTACTTCACCTTCGGACATATCAAGAAAATATATTCTTGATAGTTCTATCCTCAGTGATTCTCGTAATTTGACAAATCAAACCGTGCTATCACATTCCTTCCTGCTTAGAACATTATAATCATTCGAAACTCTATATCTACAAAATCTGGACTATTATTCGCTTGACTTGAAGTCGGGAAGAGAAAACAAAAGCATAGAGCTTTGAAATATAAGGGAGAATATAAAGCCCGATAACAACACATAAATTACAAACTGTGTATATCAATGTTTAACGCAACATAAAGACACGGGAGAATTAAAAACATTATAATCCCAAGGGCGAAGTAGAAGAAGGCAGATTCCTCTGGTGAAAGTTGGAAAAGCAGAATGAGTGTGGTGATAGTCAGGATAAGGACAAGGATTAGAACTGGACTAAGCATTTTCACAATCTTTTGGATGTATGAACTAAGAAAGAAAGTATAGGAATGATGAGAATAATGGAACGGAAGAGCTTAATTTATAATGGGAATATCAGACAGAGTAATCGAAGCAAATCACCGTATTAATTATAGAGATCCTAACTTCCTTATTCGCCGAAGAAATCAAATCTTTTAGATTTCATAAATTTCCTTTAAATCCCTTGAATTCCGGAATTCAACCACGACTACGTCAAAAGTTATTACGAACTTTATCTATCTAAATCATTCTTTTGTGATAACTTCACTCATACGCTTCGCGTAATTAAATTGTTTTATTCATATTACTCAATGATGATAAAACTCTGGTTATCAACTTATTTTTGTCATGAAAACATTTTTATTGTTAACCATGATGACCACACTCAAATTTCGGGACGAAATTTCTTTAACGGGTAGGTACTGTGATGACCCGGAAATTTCTGACCAAATTCAAACTTAATCTTTATATAATTTCGACATGATAAGCAAAGTCTATAATGTTGAGTCTCAAAAGTTTTGAACTATTTTCATGAGATCAATTTGACCTTCGACCAATTTCCGACAATTCACGAACAAATAGTTACAAATAAATATACATAGATATATAAAGAAGTGTATATATATAAGTATATATATCTACATATATGTATAAATGTTATAGTAGTATTATAATCCTTATTATTATGTTTATCATTACTATTATTAAATATTATTAACATTATTATGTTAAAAATACAAATATGAGATTGATATATAAATATTATTATCAATACAAATATAATTACTATTAAGTACTATTATTACTATTAATAATATTATTATCAAATACTCTAAAAATGATTATTATTATGACTTATTATTGTTATTTTTCATATTATTATTATTATTATTATTATTATTAACATTATTATTATTATTATTATTATTATTTGTCTTAGTAATATTATTATCATTATTCTCATTATTATTAATTTTAGTATATTTATTATATTTATTATATATATATTTATAGATTTTTATATACAATAACAAATAGATATATGAGTGAATGGAATGTGTATACATCACTTTCTCCTTTCTCTTTTCTTATTCTACTCGTGATACCAGTCAGGAGCCAACAACCCTACAAAAGATTTTGATCAATATTTTTTTTTGTTGGATTCAATCATTCTGTTATATATTTTTTTTTCTTTCTTTTCTTCTCTGCGTGATTAACTGCTATCCTTAAATCAAGTAAGATTATTCAGCTATTTTTTTTTAAAACGATACCTCTGTTCCTTCTTTTTTTTTTATAATCGAATTTGAAATTTATTTAAAAATGTAATATTGCAAAGTCATTAGGAATTGATTACATAAACTAACTGCAAAGTTTGAAACTTCAATTCTTCCTATTGACTACGAATTTTTGAGTCAAAGATTAAAATGAAAAAGTCAACTGATTTATTCTTCGCCAAATTCGTTTTTATTTTGAAGTTTCTGATAAAATTAATGATTTGTAAAGTTTCCATGAACATTTTATAACCTATTTCATGTTATAACTATTATCTATAACATATTTTTCAAAATCAAATTTTTTTATATATATATATAGCGACGAACATCAGCAGCTATATATTTTTTATTTTTTTTATTTTTTTTTCCTTCGCTTTCTAGTGCTACATATATTGATGTTAATTAGTTATTATTATTTGAGGTAACAAAATCTGTGATTGATTGGAAAATTGATTGTACTCGGTTAATTTTTTTTATAAAGGAGATGAAGAAAGGGATAACAGGGGAGTGATACTTAAATAAATTTAGGATGAGAGCAATTAAAAAAAAAGCAAACAGCTGAGTGGCTCGTGTGTATGTTGGACAAACGAGAGGTCCTGAGTTCGAACCCAGGCTACTACAATTTATTTTTTTAAGTATTAAGAGAAGCTGATGGGCTGTGATCTATTATGATTGTTGGGCCGTGAGGATCCATGTAGCTGTTGGGCCGAAATTAAAAGAAATTTGTTTAAATATAGATTAGGTATAATTAAATTCAGAAAAACAATTGCAGACGAAAGGTTTAGGAGTGGTTCAGGTGAACGGGAGGTCGCAGGTTCGGGGCGCTTTCTTTTTAAAACAGATTTTGAGGTAGTTCTTCATTTTAAATTTTTTTATTATTATTACATTTTGTTATTTTAATTATTATTATTATATTAACTATTATTAATATCAACACAAGTATTAGAACAAGTATTATTATTATTATTATTATTATTATTATTAAGGTTATTGATATTAGGAATATTATTATCATTCTAAAATTTGTAAGATGATCATTATTATTAAAAGTAATATAAGTGTTATTATTATTACTAAACATTAGTATTGTAATTAACATTATTATTTTTATTAATATTAGTATTAGTATTATCATTATTAATAAAGTTATTATTATTATCATTAGTAGATCATTAATGTCAAAAGTATCATTTTTAACAAATAAATATTTTATACATAAAAACACACTTATTACATATAATATAAGTATATTGATATTCCATATAACTATATATAAAACATATTAACATTATCTATATAAATACTTATATATAACAAATTAGGTATTTTAATATAATACTAAATATATATAGATATTAATATGACTATATTAATCATTTTAGATATTTATACAAAATAAACATAAATAACATATATTAATAAATGAAATTATGTGATTTCCATTATATGTTTTAATAGATATACGATTAATATAGGTTCGTGAATCCGAGGCCAACCCTGCATTGTTCAATGTCGTCATATGTATTTTTACTACAAAATACAGTATTGTGAGTTTCATTTGCCTTTTTACCCTTTATATTTTTGGGCTGAGAATACATGCGCAATTTTTATAAATGTTTTACGAAATAGACACAAGTAATCGAAACTACATTATATGGTTGAATTATCGAAATCGAATATGCCCCTTTTTATTTAGTCTGGTAATCTAAGAATTAGGGAACAGACACCCTAATTGACGCGAACTCTAAAGATAGATCTATCGGGCCCAACAAGCCCCATCCAAAGTACCGGATGCTTTAGTACTTCGAAATTTATATCATGTCTGAAGGAGGATCCCGGAATGATGGGGATATTCTTATATGCATATTGTGAATGTCGATTACCAGGTGTTCAATCCATATGAATGATATTTTTGTCTCTATGCATGGGACGTATGTTTATGAGAAATGAAAATATGAAATCTTGTGGTCTATTAAAATTATGAAATGATTATTTATGTTAAACTAATGAACTCTCCAACCTTTTGGTTGACACTTTAAAGCATGTTTATTCTCAGGTACGAAAGAAATCTTTCGCTGTACATTTGCTCATCTTAGAAACATTACTTGGAGTCATTCATGACATATTTCAAATGTCGTTGCATTCGAGTCGTTGAGTTCATCAAGATTATTATTAAGTCAATTACAGTAAGATATATTACGAAATGGTATGTATGTTGTCAACTTTCGATGTAATGAAAGATTGTCTTTTCAAAAACCAATGCAATGTTTGTAAAATGTATCATATAGAGGTCAAGTACCTAGCGATGTAATCAACTATTGTGAATCGTTTATAATCGATGTGGACTTTGTCCCGATGGATTAGGACGGGTCTTTACATAATATCTTGAAATAATACTATATATATATATTTTCAAGTTTTTATGAAATAATGAAACCTATTGAATTCTATTTATAATAGATTTTTGAATTATTAAAGTGAATTATTAAAGTATGAATTATTAAAGTTAATTATTAAAGTATGAATTATTAAAGTGAATTATTAAAGTATGAATTATTAAAGTAAATTATTAAAGTATGAATTATTAAAGTTAAAGTAAAGTAAAAGTAAGTAAAGGTAAAGTTAAAGTATAGTAAAAGTATAAAACTATGTACGTATAATACGCGTATAAAAATATATATAATATTAATTTAAATCGTTATATATATATATATATATATATATATATATATATATATATATATATATATATATATATATATATATATATATATATATATATATATATATTTAACAAAATAAAATATAAATATCGTTATCTTTATCATACTGGTTAAGTAATGAGTTGTCAAAAAAAAATAGATTTCTTAAATCACAGTGGACCTCATAACATAGGCCTGTAATCATATCATAATGTATCTGATAATTCAATCATTTGATATTATCTCTTAATTCTGTCTATAAATATAGCGAAACAAATATGTTTATGTAAAGTATCATATATCTAATACTTTGTTAATGTTTTCAGTTAATATTATATATTATATATACATATCTATATACACATAATTGTTCGTGAATCGTCGAACACGGTCAAAGGGTAATTGATTACATGAATGTAGTTCCAAACTTTTTGAGATTCAACATTACAAATTCTGCTTATCGTGTCAGAAACATATAAAGGTTAAGTTTAAATTTGGTCAGAAATTTCTGGGTCGTCACAGTACCTACCCGTTAAAGAAATTTCGTCCCGAAATTTGATCGAGGTCGTCATGGCTAACTATAAAAATATTTTCATGACGAATATGAGTTGATAAATAGAGTTTTATCATCATTGAGTAATATAGATAAAACAATTTGATTACGCGAAGAGTATAAGTGAAGCTATCGCAAGAGAGTGAAATGAGTAAACGTATATTCGTTTTAACCGATGACGTAGTTATGATTGATTTCCAGAATTCATGGGATTTAAAGAAAATCTTTGCAATAAGATTTGGTTCTTCGGCGATTAAGGAAATCAGGATCTTCTTTGATTAAATGCGATAATCTGTCTCGATTTCTCTGTCTGATATTTTACTATAATTCCACCCCCTTCATTTCTTTATTTCCACAGCTCACACCTTCTAGTCTTTCTCCCCAATTCATACTTTAAAGCATTCGTTAATATGCTTCATCCGGTATTGATTCTTGATATACTTTTAACTTTCATATCTGTCATTCTTCTTTTTCATCTACCACCGGAGGAAGTTATTTTCTTCTACCATTACCTTGGGGTTATTGTGTTTTTCATTCTCCCGTGTCTTTATATTGCTATACGCATTTATATACACGGTTTGTAATTTCGAGGTTGTTATCGGGCTTTATATTCTCCATTATATTTCGGAGCTTCATGCTTTCGTTTTCTCTTCCCGATCTTAAGTCAAGCGAATAATAGTCCAGAATTCGTAGATATGAATTTTTGGATGAACATAGTTAATGTTCCAAGAAGAAAATCGTAATGGCACGATCTTGATTTGGAAAATTACCAGAATATCCGAAAATATAGAGCTATCAAGATGATATGTTCTTAATATGTTTGAAAATTGGGTAGAATGTAAGAGTCGTGTAAACAGTACATGATGACGCTATGTTCTGTGAATCATCACGTTCCATTAGAAACTCAACATGACTTACTGTAATATAATCACGTTGATCAAGTGTCATTATATTATACTAACTCATGCTTCAGTTCCCAACACTACTTCAAAAACATTCCTATTTTAAATTCAATTTTTTTTTTAAATTTAGAAACTAACACAGTTTCTTTTTATGTTGTAATGCAAATATTGCGAAGAGATAAAAGATATCGGATAAGAATAGTTGTGAAAATATCTTCAGGAATATCGAAGATATTATAATAAAAGATACGATAATATGGATGATGAAGAAGATTTGTCTGTGAAGGTTTAGAATAAGAAGTAAGGTGTTTGCTAACGATTTCAGTAGACACTAAATCATTTGGATCCTTTGAAGGCAGTTTAGTCTTTGTGATTTATCCACAGCCTCCTTCATGGTCTGCTCAATCCGTTTTCCAGTTTCAAACCTTCTCTTTTTCTCAGCTTTACCACCATACTATTCTTTATCATCAAACTTTTGACTGTTAAAGTCGTTTACAGTTTTTGCTGCTTCATCAGCATTTTTCCAATTTCAGAGAACTAGCTCATAGTTTGGGATGTTTTTCAGAAAATTCACATTCGAAGTATGTAAGTCTAGAGAATAGACGTTATATGTATAACTTTTGATGTAAAATTGTCGCGAAATTCAAAATACTGATTGCTAATTCCCAGTAGTTGGTGTGACAATTATTGTTACAGGATGTAGGTGAGTACATGATGGGGTTTTAATGAATTAGTATAGTGGCTTTTCGGAGAGGCTTAAGTCGAAGGTTAATGAAGTTGTTGATAAGTTTACTGCTAATGTGGCGAGATATGAAAGGTTCCCCGGTAACAATGACGAATGGGTAATTGTTATAATAAGGTTTATTCGTATAAACAAATGAAGGTGATTTGCTGGAGCTGTGACAAAACTGTCTATTTTGGAAAGAGATTGAAAAATTATATTTGGTAATAAATATCAAAGGATCTGACACGGATACGTGTTAAACTATAACTTTGGTTTCGAGAGCTTTTCAGATGCATGACAGTGGGTAATATGCGGTTGGAACATCATCTCGCATGTCTTTAGGAATTTCGAAGTGTTTGAACACATATTGTAATTGTTAATATACATATGATGTTCTAAGATTTTGAATGATACAAATATTTTTGTGAGTTCCATGAATAGAAATGAGGTTCTAGGACAGTTTTGAAGTCAAAGTATAGTTTTGAAAGATGTAGGAATCTAAGAGTGATGATTTCGGTTATATCTTGATTCGAATTCTGAGATTTCAAAATCAGAATATGTAATTAGATTTTGAATGAGTATGGTTGTTTTGATTTCTATAAAAGAATGTATATTGTTGTGAAAGTAGGGAGTATAATGGATGATTTGCTGAATCAGATTCGAAGAATGTAACATATTAATTGTGAATTTATATATCTCTCGGGTATTACCTATCCGTTAAAAAAAATTTCACAATTAATATTTTGTACAAAAGAATTTTATTACAGTCTTTATGGAAATATATATGTGTATATTTCTTCAGATGTAATATTGATTTAATGAGTTAATATTAAATTAAACTCATTTGATTTATGGTTAAGGCTAGGATAGATAATTTCTAAACTTTAGAAATTACATAATCGCCGTAGAATGTTTCCCCAATGAAGTTATGAATCAATACTTCATCGTTGTGGTATTCCTTGGTATCTACATGGCGTATGACGTCGATGCTCGTGGGACAGATTGTGAAGTTGAGGTTTGCGATGCGGTTGTTGGTGGTGGTGGTAATGGTACTGTTGATGTTGTTGATGGTGGTACTAGTTATGCTGCTGGTGCTACTGCTGGTGTTTGTAAACTTTGCACCATATTCTCCAAAGCCACTACCCGAGCGCGAAGCTCGTTGACTTCTTCTATTACACCGGGGTGATTGTCGGTTCGGACGAGCGGATAAATAAGATCTAGAATTTGGTGTAGTATATAATCATGACGAGATACTCTGGAAATGAGAGAGAAAATGGTGTTTCGGACAGGTTCGCCGGTAAGTGCTTCAGGTTCATTGCCAAGAGGGCAATGTGGTGGATGAAAGGGATCGCCTTCTTCTTGTCTCCAATGGTTAAGTAGATTACGAACCCATCCCCAATTCATCCAGAATAGATGATGGCTAATTAGTTGATCCATTCCGGTCACGCTGCTTTCGGAGCTCATGTGGAAATCCATATCGGCATAGCTGTCGGAATTCGAGGAACTCGAACTGGTTGAGGGATCCATCTTGTATGATCAGGGAAAGAATTTTTTTGGTATGAAATAGATTGTAGAATTTAGATTTGGTATTCTTCAATATATAATTTACATATGTATATATAATACCAAAATTCCATAAATTTCGGAGGAATCTTTGAAAGATGTCAGTCAAAGTTCACAGTAACAGATATGCTAAGATAAGAATTCGTCTATACACTATTATGCAATAAATGTAGGAAAACGCGTCTAGACTTAAGAATGATAAGCAGGTAATTTCCTAAGGATGGTAAGTAGATGATTTCCGACTAAAAATGATAAGCAAAACTTTTGACATGCAGACACGGTCGAAGTCCAGACTCACTAATGCATCTTAACAACTATCAGTTAGACACACTAATGCAAGACCTGGTTCGCTAAGACCACCGCTCTGATACCAACTGAAAGGACCCGTTCATATACATTATAAACGATTCATAATAGTTGATTACATCGCGAGGTATTTGACCTCTATATGATACGTTTTACAAACATTGCATTCGTTTTTAAAAGACAAACTTTCTTTACATCAAAAATTGACGGCATGCATACCATTTCATATTACATCCAACTATAATTGACTTAATATTAATCTTGATGAACTCAACGACTCGAATGCAACGTCTTTCAAAGTATGTCTTGAATGACTCCAAGTAATATCCTTAAAATGAGCTAATGCACAGCGGAAGAATTCTTTAATACCTGAGAATAAACATGCTTTAAAGTGTCAACCAAAAGGTTGGTGAGTTCATTAGTTTATCATAATCCATCATTTCTGTAATAGTAATAGACCACAAGATTTCAGTTTCTATAAATATCCGTACACTCGCAAGTGTATAAAAGTATTCTATAAGTTGTAGGCACCCGGTAACAAGCTTTAACGTTCATGTTTTACCCTCTGAAGTATACCAGATCAGGTGTGTTTAAAATAACCTCGAAGTACTAAAGCATCCCATAGTCAGGATGGGGTTTGTCAGACCCAATAGATCTATCTTTGTAACAGCCCGAGTACAACCCATAGTGGATATTGTCCGCTTTGCCCCGACGCACGGTGGCTCACGGTTTTGTTTCTCGGGACTCACCCTCAAAACGCGTCCACTAGAGGAGGTATCCACACCCTTTATAAGGGGTGTTTTGTTCTCCTCCAACACCGATGTGGGATGAGTTCTCACACTCTTGTAACAGCCCGAGTACAACCCGTAGTGGATATTGTCCGCTTTGCCCCGACGCACGGTGGCTCACGGTTTTGTTTCTCGGGACTCACCCTCAAAACGTGTCCACTAGAGGAGGTATCCACACCCTTTATAAGGGGTGTTTTGTTCTCCTCCCCCACCGATGTGGGATGAGTTCTCACACTCTCCCCCACTCAGGACACTGCGTCCCCGCAGTGCACATCGATGCGGGCCCCAGCTCTGATACCATCTTGTAACAGCCCGAGTACAACCCATAGTGGATATTGTCCGCTTTGCCCCGACGCACGGTGGCTCACGGTTTTGTTTCTCGGGACTCACCCTCAAAACGCGTCCACTAGAGGAGGTATCCACACCCTTTATAAGGGGTGTTTCGTTCTCCTCCCCCACCGATGTGGGATGAGTTCTCACAATCTTTAGGATTCGCGCCTACCGTACATAGACAAGTAGTTTAATGTTACCAAGCTAAGGGTATATTTCTGGTTTAAACCCACGTAGAATTAGTTTTAGTACTTGTGCCTATTTCGTAAAACATTTATAAATCAGCGCATGTATTCTCAGCCCAAAAATATATATAAAAAGGGAGCAAATGAAACTCACAATACTGTATTTCGTAGCAATTATGTATATGACGGCACTGAACAAGTGCAGTGTTTATCTCGGATTCACGAACCTATATTAAGTATATATATTTATATGTTGGTCAATATCTGTCTAACAATTTAGGTCAAGTCGTAGTGTATCACAATCCTAATGCTCGAGACCGACATGCAAAAGTCAACAAAAGTCAACTTGACCCAAAATGACTTCCAAAATCTATACATGTTTATTATATAACTTATATATAGTAGTTTTATATATTTAAATATATTTATCAGATCTTATTATACTAAATAATACAAGTCATTTATTAATAAATAAAAATTTATATTAAAATTCATATATGATAAAAATATACTTTTATATATCTCAAATAATAAAATTTATAAAATTCACTTAATATCATAAAAATATAGTGGTATGTATTATTAATGTAATTACATTACGTGTGTTAAAAATATCTTTGTACGCATATTTATTTGATAAAATAATATTGATAATAATAATAATGATAAAAATAATAAAATGATAGTTTCAATAAAAATATTAATTTTTAATAATAAAGATAATTTTAGTAATAACATCAACTGATAACAGTTATAATAATCGTTTTAATAATAATATTAAAATTAATGATAATTCAGTTAACCATATCTTTTAATCCGTTCATCGAAACCATACGATTTCTAAATGAAAAGTTATTAATTTTTTCTTCAGATTTTCAACGACATGCATATCATATAACTTATCTCAGTAGCATATGTATCAAATTCGTGATTTATCATAAACTATTTAACAACGAAACTAAGCATACAAACATGCATAATCATATATACTCGAGCACTAGTCAGGGATACACTATTAATATATAAAAGATAAGATATGAATGCTCACGTATCAATATTGTGATTCAATATTGCAGGAAAGTACGTAGACGCAACGAAAATGATAAACGTTAGGTTGACCTCACGAGCAATACCCTCGATCAATACCCGTAACCTTCATAGCTATAACCCATAATTTCCTTAGCTCTATCCCATTTGAAAACTTATTTTGAAGTCGTCTAAATATAACTCCGTCGTAGTATTTTATGTATACTAATAATATCTTGAAATAATACTAAGTAAATATATATATATATATATATATATATATATATATATATATATATATATATATATATATATATATATATATATATATATATATATATATATATATATATATATATATATATATATATATATAATTCGATTGAGAGAGTTTAGAGAAATATATTTTCAAGTTTTTATGAAATAATGAAACCTATTGAATTCTATTTATAATAAATTTTTGAATTATTAAAGTGAATTATTAAAGTATGAATTATTAAAGTGAATTATTAAAGTATTAATTATTAAAGTGAATTATTAAAGTATGAATTATTAAAGTGAATTATTAAAGTATGAATTATTAAAGTTAAAGTAAAGTAAAAGTAAAGTAAATGTAAAGTTAAAGTATAGTAAAAGTATAAAACTATGTACGTATAATACGCGTATAAAAATATATATAATATTAATTTAAATCGTTATATATATATATATATATATATATATATATATATATATATATATATATATATATATATATATATATATATATATATATATATTTAATAAAATAAAATATAAATATCGTTATCTTTATCATACTGGTTAAGTAATGAGTTGTCAAAAAAAAAAAGATTTCTTAAATCACAGTGGACCTCATAACATAGGCCCGTAATCATATCATAATGTATCTGATAATTCAATCATTTGATATTATCTCTTAATTCTGTCGATAAATATATCGAAACAAATATGTTTATGTAAAGTATCATATATCTAATACTTTGTTAATGTTTTCAGTTAATATTATATATTATATATACATATCTATATACACATAATTGTTCGTGAATCGTCGAACACGGTCAAAGGGTAATTGATTACATGAATGTAGTTCCAAACTTTTTGAGATTCAACATTACAAATTCTGCTTATCATGTCAGAAACATATAAAGGTTAAGTTTAAATTTGGTCAGAAATTTCTGGGTCGTCACAATCTAACTGTGGACAACTAGTTGTAGGTTACTAACGAGGACAGCTGACTTAATAAACTTAAAACATCAAAATATATTAAAAGTGTTGTAAATATATTTTGAACATACTTTGATATATATGTATATATTGTTATAGGTTCGTGAATCAACCAGTGTCCAAGTCTTACTTCCCGACGAAGTAAAAATCTGTGAAAGTGAGTTATAGTCCCACTTTTAAAATCTAATATTTTTGGGATGAGAATACATGCAGGTTTTATAAATGATTTACAAAATAGACACAAGTACGTGAAACTACATTCTATGGTTGAATTATCGAAATCGAATATGCCCCTTTTTATTAAGTCTGGTAATCTAAGAATTAGGGAACAGACACCCTAATTGACGCGAATACTAAAGATAGATCTATTGGGCCTAACAAACCCCATCCAAAGTACCGGATGCTTTAGTACTTCGAAATTTATATCATATCCGAAGGGTGTCCCAGAATGATGGAGATATTCTTATATATGCATCTTGTTAATGTCGGTTACCAGGTGTTCACCATATGAATGATTTTTATCTCTATGTATGGAATGTGTATTGAAATATGAAATCTTGTGGTCTATTATTATGATTTGATATATATAGGTTAAACCTATAACTCACCAACATTTTTGTTGACGTTTTAAGGATGTTTATTCTCAGGTGATTATTAAGAGCTTCCGCTGTCGCATACTTAAATAAGGACGAGATTTGGAGTCCATGCTTGTATGATATTGTGTAAAAACTGCATTCAAGAAACTTATTTTGTTGTAACATATTTGTATTGTAAACCATTATGTAATGGTCGTGTGTAAACAGGATATTTTAGATTATCATTATTTGATAATCTACGTAAAGCTTTTTAAACCTTTATTGATGAAATAAAGGTTATGGTTTGTTTTAAAATGAATGCAGTCTTTGAAAAACGTCTCATATAGAGGTCAAAACCTCGCAACGAAATCAATTAATATGGAACGTTTTTAATCAATAAGAACGGGACATTTCAGTTGGTATCCGAGCGTTGGTCTTAGAGAACCAGAATTTTGCATTAGTGTGTCTTATAGAGTTTGTTAGGATTCATTAGTGAGTCTGGACTTCGACCGTGTTTACTTGAAAAATGATTGCTTAACAAATTTTGTTGGAAACTATATATTTTTAACATGTGAATATTATGTGATATATTAATCTCTTAACGCGTTTGATATTATGTGATAGATGTCTACCTCTAGAACAAGTCCCATTGACTCACCTAATAATAATGAAGAGTCAAATGTAAATTGGAATGATTCGTGGACTGATTCACAAGTTCCCGAAGAGGAACCGGAAGAAGAGTCGGAACCGGAAGAAGAATCGGAACCGGAAGAAGAATCGGAAACGGATGAAGAAATAGAACCGGTGGGGGAAATAATAAAACAGTTAAGTAAAAGAAAATCCTCAACCAACCGACTAAGGTTAATTATGGTCAATGGTGTTTTCGCCAAGGAAGCTAAATATTGGGAGGATTACCAATTCTCCGATGAATCGGATTCCGACGAGAATTCCGATGATGTTATAGAAATTACCCCAATTGAATTTAAAAAGGCAAAAGAAAATAATAAAGGAAAGGGCATAAAAATAGAGAAATCTAATTCCAACCCCGATGAACTTTATATGTATCGTCAACCCCCGAAGTCCTTAAGTTGTAACAATGACCCGAGAACCTCTAAACCACCAGGTTTTTCTAAACCAATGTGGAAAACGACGGCTCGTATTAGGGGAACATCATATACCCCTAGAAACTTGGCAAAACGAACCAAAACTGAAGAAGAAGAAGAAACAAGCGAGTCAGAATAAGATAGTTGTATTCGTGTGGTGTAATATATGTAATATAGTGTGCTTATGCTTTATGATATATGTAAAAATTGCTTGTATTAATAAGTATTTTTTTATGAATCTAACTCTTGTCTATTTTACAGTATAAAAACACAAAATGGATAGACAACCCAATATTTTAAGAGACCTACCCGGAGACATGATTGATGAAATGTTGTCTAGAGTTGGTCAGAATTCTTCGGCACAACTATTTAAGGCGAGATCAGTTTGTAAGACATTCGAAGAACGTTCCAAGAATGCCTTGGTTTATAAAAGGCTTTCGTTCGAAAGATGGGGGATATCACATTGGGAAATCCATAAGTTACGATGTGTTTACTTTGACGCATATATTGCGGGGAACCCAAATGCTATATTACGCAATGGGTTAAGAAATTATTTTGACTCAATATATCCGAATATTGGACTTCGTGATTTAGATAAAGCGGCTAACATGCAACATAAAGAAGCATGCTATGCTTACGGGTTAGTAATGTTCGCTTCTCACCAAAGTGAGAAAAAGAACATCGAGCTACAACTATTAAACAAAACGTTCCCACAAGTGACGGAGTCGGTAATTGGGGTAAGAAATGAGGTTTTTAGGTTATTACGAGACTGTTGGTCATTACGTAACCCTCATCCCTTTGACGATGTTACAACACGTTGTCTTATCAATGGCCATAACGGTTATGTTCCACAAGACCAAGGATGGGAAGTAGTCCTAGTAAAACCAGAATGCATGACTTGTTTCTGGACGTATGAATTACGTGTCTTTATTGCCTTTGCTGAACGACTTGTGTACTAGCTAGAATTATCTTCACAACTATCTTGTATCAAAGTTATTGTGTGCTATATTTCATGCTTTATGTAAAATAAGCGGTATTGTAAGTTTGTAAAATATTGTATAAAAGTTTGAACGCGAAATATTATTATAATCAGTTTTTCATATAGAATTGTAGTAGTTGAATTGTATATTAGCTACTAAGTATGAACTTAACGGGTAGGTACTACCCGAATTTAAACTTATAAAACGCTAATATGAAGAAAAAGCTTTTATAAATGAGTTCATTTTATGCTACGAAATACTATTAACTACTCTTAATATTCTGTATGATTAACTTGTTCCATTTGACTATTTTGAAGGAAATGGCACCGACTACTCGACACACCGTGAATATGAATGAAGAGGAATTCCGTACTTTTCTAGCTTCAAACATAGCCGCAGTACAGGCTGCGCTACATACCAACAATAACCTTGGATCTTGCAGTACAGGAAATCGTGTAGGATGCACCTACAAAGATTTCACTGCTTGCAAACCTTTGGAATTTGATGAAACCGAAGGACCGATCGGATTGAAACGGTGGACCGAGAAGGTCGAATCGGTGTTTACCATAAGTAAGTGTACTGAAGAGGACAAAGTGAAGTACGCTATGCATACCTTCACAAGTTCTGCGTTAACATGGTGGAATACCTATCTAGAGCAAGTGGGACAAGATGATGCGTACGCACTACCGTGGTCAGCATTCAAGCACTTGATGAACGAGAAGTACCGTCCCAGAACCGAGGTCAATAAGCTCAAGACAGAACTTAGAGGGTTACGAAACCAAGGATTTGATATTACCACGTATGAAAGACGATTCACAGAATTGTGCCTATTGTGTCCGGGAGCATTCGAAGATGAGGAAGAGAAGATCGACGCGTTTGTGAAAGGATTACCGGAAAGAATCCAAGAAGATATAAGTTCACACGAGCCCGCCTCCATACAACGGGCATGTAGAATGGCTCACAAACTAGTGAAACAGATTGAAGAAAGAATTAAAGAACAGACTGCTGAAGAGGCCAATGTGAAGCAAGTCAAAAGAAAGTGGGAGGAAAACGGTGATAAGAATCACCAATACAACAACAACAGCAATTACAACAATAATTGCAACAATTATCCCAACAATCGCAATATCAATCGCAACTACAACAAACGGCCCAACAACAACAACAACAACAACAACAACAGCAACTACAACAATCATCCCAACAATAATAATAACCGCAACAACAACAACAATCAGAAGCAGCTATGCCAAAGGTGTGAAAAGTATCACTCGGGGTTCTGCACCAAATTTTGCAACAAGTGTAAAAGAAATGATCATAGCGCGGCGAAGTGTGAGGTCTACGGACCAGGGGTTAATAGAACGAAAGGAACAAATGGTGTCGGAACGAGTAATGGCGGAGCAAGTAGTGTCGGAGCAAGTTATGCCAATGTAGTTTGTTATAAATGTGGAAAACCGGGCCAAATTATTAGAAATTGCCCGAACCAGGAGAACACGAATGGAAAAGGCCGCGAAAGAGTTTTCAATATTAATGCGGCAGAGGCACAGGAAGACCCGGAGCTTGTTACGGGTACGTTTCTTATTGATAATAAATCTGCTTACGTTTTATTTGATTCGGGTGCGGATATAAGCTATATGAGTAGAGATTTTTGTGCTAAATTAAGTTGTCCATTGACGCCTTTGGATAGTAAATTTTTACTCGAATTAGCAAATGTAAATTAATTTCAGCAGATAATATATGTCGGAATCGAGAAATTAAACTGGTTAGCGAAACATTTAAGATTGATTTGATACCAGTAGAGTTAGGGAGTTTTGATGTGATAATCGGTATGGGCTGGTTAAAAAAAGTGAAAGCAGAGATCGTTTGTTACAAAAATGCAATTCGCATTATACGAGAAAAAGGAAAACCCTTAATGGTGTACGTAGAAAAGGGCAACACGAAGCTACATCTTATTAGTAATTTGAAGGCACAAAAACTAATAAGAAAAGGTTGCTATGCTGTTCTAGCACACGTCGAGAAAGTATAAACTGAAGAAAAGAGCATCAATGATGTTCCCATTGCAAAAGAATTTCCCGATGTATTTCCGAAAGAATTACCGGGATTCATCGATCCGTTGAATTTCAAATAGATCTTGTACCAGGAGCTGCACCAATAGCTCGTGCTCCTTACAGACTCGCACCCAGCGAGATGAAAGAACTGCAAAGCCAATTACAAGAACTTTTAGAGCGTGATTTCATTCGACCAAGCACATCACCGTGGGGAGCTCCTGTTTTGTTTGTCAAGAAGAAAGATGGTACATTCAGGTTGTGTATCGACTACCGAGAGTTGAACAAACTTACCATCAAGAACCGCTACCCACTACCGAGAATCGACGACTTATTTGATTAACTACAAGGCTCGTCTATTTATTCAAAGATTGACTTACGTTTCGGTTATCATCAAATGCGGGTGAAAGAAGATGATATTCCAAAGACTGCTTTCAGAACACGTTACGGTCATTACGAGTTTATGGTCATGCCGTTTGGTTTAACTAATGCACCAGCTGTGTTCATGGACCTTATGAACAGAGTGTGTGGACCATACCTTGACAAGTTTGTCATTGTTTTCATTGATGACATACTTATTTACTCAAAGAATGACCAAGAACACGGTGAACATTTGAGAAAGGTGTTAGAAGTATTGAGGAAGGAAGAATTGTACGCTAAGTTTTCAAAGTGTGCATTTTGGTTGGAAGAAGTTCAATTCCTCGGTCACATAGTGAACAAAGAAGGTATTAAGGTGGATCCAGCAAAGATAGAAACTGTTGAAAAGTGGAAAATCCCGAAAACTCTGAAACACATACGCCAGTTTTTAGGACTAGCTGGTTACTACAGAAGGTTCATCCAAGACTTTTCCAGAATAGCAAAACCCTTGACTGCATTAACGCATAAAGGGAAGAAATTTGAATGGAATGATGAACAAGAGAAAGCGTTTCAGTTATTGAAGAAAAAGCTAACTACGGCACCTATATTGTCATTGCCTGAAGGGAATGATGATTTTGTGATTTATTGTGATGCATCAAAGCAAGGTCTCAGTTGTGTATTAATGCAACGAACGAAGGTGATTGCTTATGCGTCTAGACAATTGAAGATTCACGAACAAAATTATACGACGCATGATTTGGAATTAGGCGCGGTTGTTTTTGCATTAAAGACTTGGAGGCAGTACTTATATGGGGTCAAAAGTATTATATATACCGACCACAAAAGTCTTCAACACATATTTAATCAGAAACAACTGAATATGAGGCAGCGTAGGTGGATTGAATTGTTGAATGATTACGACTTTGAGATTCGTTACCACCCGGGAAAGGCAAATGTGGTAGCCGATGCCTTGAGCAGGAAGGACAGAGAACCCATTCGAGTAAAATCTATGAATATAATGATTCATAATAACCTTACTACTCAAATAAAGGAGGCGCAACAAGGAGTTTTAAAAGAGGGAAATTTAAAGGATGAAATACCCAAAGGATCGGAGAAGCATCTTAATATTCGGGAAGACGGAACCCGGTATAGGGCTGAAAGGATTTGGGTTCCAAAATTTGGAGATATGAGAGAAATGGTACTTAGAGAAGCTCATAAAACCAGATACTCAATACATCCTGAAACGGGGAAGATGTACAAGGATCTCAAGAAACATTTTTGGTGGCCGGGTATGAAAGCCGATGTTGCTAAATACGTAGGAGAATGTTTGACGTGTTCTAAGGTCAAAGTTGAGCATCAGAAACCATCAGGTCTACTTCAATAACCCGAAATCCCGGAATGGAAATGGGAAAACATTACCATGGATTTCATCACTAAATTGCCAAGGACTGCAAGTGGTTTTGATACTATTTGGGTAATAGTTGATCGTCTTACCAAATCAGCACACTTCCTGCCAATAAGAGAAGATGACAAGATGGAGAAGTTAGCACGACTGTATTTGAAGGAAGTCGTCTCCAGACATGGAATACCAATCTCTATTATCTCTGATAGGGATGGCAGATTTGTTTCAAGATTCTGGCAGACATTACAGCAAGCATTAGGAACTCGTCTAGACATGAGTACTGCCGATCATCCACAAACTGATGGGCAGAGTGAAAGGACGATACAAACGCTTGAAGACATGCTACCAGCATGTGTTATTGATTTCGGAAACAGTTGGGATCGACATCTACCGTTAGCAGAATTTTCCTACAACAACAGCTACCATTCAAGCATTGAGATGGCGCCGTTTGAAGAACTTTATGGTAGAAAGTGCAGGTCTCCGATTTGTTGGAGTGAAGTGGGGGATAGACAGATTACGGGTCCGGAGATTATACAAGAAACTACTGAGAAGATCATCCAAATTCAACAAAGGTTGAAAACCGCCCAAAGTCGACAAAAGAGCTACGCTGACATTAAAAGAAAAGATATAGAATTTGAAATTGGAGAGATGGTCATGCTTAAAGTTGTACCTTGGAAAGGTGTTGTTCGATTTGGTAAACGAGGGAAATTAAATCCAAGGTATATTGGACCATTCAAGATTATTGATCGTGTCGGACCAGTAGCTTACCGACTTGAGTTACCTCAACAACTCGCGGCTGTACATAACACTTTCCACGTCTCGAATTTGAAGAAATGTTTTGCTAAAGAAGATCTCACTATTCCGTTAGATGAAATCCAAATCAACAAAAAACTCCAATTCATCGAAGAACCCGTCGAAATAATGGATCGTGAGGTTAAAAGACTTAAGCAAAACAAGATACCAATTGTTAAGGTTCAATGGAATGCTCGTAGAGGACCCGAGTTCACCTGGGAGCATGAAGATCAGATGAAGAAGAAATGCCCGCATCTATTTCCAGAAGATTCGTCAACACCTTCAACAGCTTAAAATTTCGGGACGAAATTTATTTAACGGGTAGGTACTGTAGTGACCCGAACTTTTCCATGTTTATATATATTAATTGAGATTGATATTTACATGATTAAATGTTTCCAACATGTTAAGCAATCAAACTTGTTAAGACTTTATTAATTGAAATATGTTTCATATAGACAATTGACCACCCAAGTTGACCGGTGATTCACGAACGTTAAAACTTGTAAAAACTATATGATGACATATATATGGATATATATGTAGTGACCCGAACTTTTCCATATTTATATATATTAATTGAGATTGATATTTACATGATTAAATGTTTCCAACATGTTAAGCAATCAAACTTGTTAAGACTTGATTAATTGAAATATGTTTCATATAGACAATTGACCACCCAAGTTGATCGGTGATTCACGAACGTTAAAACTTGTAAAAACTATATGATGACATATATATGGATATATATATATATAGTTAACATGATACTATGATAAGAAAACATATCATAAAGTATATTAACAATGAACTACATATGTAAAAACAAGACTACTAACTTAATGATTTTTAAACGAGACATATATGTAACGATTATCGTTGTAAAGACATTTAATGTATATATATCATATTAAGAGATATTCATACATGATAATATCATGATAATATAATAATTTAAAATCTCATTTGATATTATAAACATTGGGTTAACAACATTTAACAAGATCGTTAACCTAAAGGTTTCAAAACAACACTTACATGTAACGACTAACGATGACTTAACGACTCAGTTAAAATGTATATACATGTAGTGTTTTAATATGTATTTATACACTTTTGAAAGACTTCAATACACTTATCAAAATACTTCTACTTAACAAAAATGCTTACAATTACATCCTCGTTCAGTTTCATCAACAATTCTACTCGTATGCACCCGTATTCGTACTCGTACAATACACAGCTTTTAGATGTATGTACTATTGGTATATACACTCCAATGATCAGCTCTTAGCCGCCCATGTGAGTCACCTAACACATGTGGGAACCATCATTTGGCAACTAGCATGAAATATCTCATAAAATTACAAAAATATGAGTAATCATTCATGACTTATTTACATGAAAACAAAATTACATATCCTTTATATCTAATCCATACACCAACGACCAAAAACACCTACAAACACTTTCATTCTTCAATTTTCTTCATCTAATTGATCTCTCTCAAGTTCTATCTTCAAGTTCTAAGTGTTCTTCATAAATTCCAAAAGTTCTAGTTTCATAAAATCAAGAATACTTTCAAGTTTGCTAGCTCACTTCCAATCTTGTAAGGTGATCATCCAACCTTAAGAAATCTTTGTTTCTTACAGTAGGTTATCATTCTAATACAAGGTAATAATCATATTCAAACTTTGGTTCAATTTCTATAACTATAACAATCTTATTTCAAGTGATGATCTTACTTGAACTTGTTTTCGTGTCATGATTCTGCTTCAAGAACTTCGAGCCATCCAAGGATCCATTGAAGCTAGATCCATTTTTCTCTTTTCCAGTAGGTTTATCCAAGGAAATTAAGGTAGTAATGATGTTCATAACATCATTCGATTCATACATATAAAGCTATCTTATTCGAAGGTTTAAACTTGTAATCACTAGAACATAGTTTAGTTAATTCTAAACTTGTTCGCAAACAAAAGTTAATCCTTCTAACTTGACTTTTAAAATCAACTAAACACATGTTCTATATCTATATGATATGCTAACTTAATGATTTAAAACCTGGAAACACGAAAAACACCGTAAAACCGGATTTACGCCGTCGTAGTAACACCGCGGGCTGTTTTGGGTTAGTTAATTAAAAACTATGATAAACTTTGATTTAAAAGTTGTTATTCTGAGAAAATGATTTTTATTATGAACATGAAACTATATCCAAAAATTATGGTTAAACTCAAAGTGGAAGTATGTTTTCTAAAATGGTCATCTAGACGTCGTTCTTTCGACTGAAATGACTATCTTTACAAAAACGACTTGTAACTTATTTTTCCGACTATAAACCTATACTTTTTCTGTTTAGATTCATAAAATAGAGTTCAATATGAAACCATAGCAATTTGATTCACTCAAAACGGATTTAAAATGAAGAAGTTATGGGTAAAACAAGATTGGATAATTTTTCTCATTTTAGCTACGTGAAAATTGGTAACAAATCTATTCCAACCATAACTTAATCAACTTGTATTGTATATTATGTAATCTTGAGATACCATAGACACGTATACAATGTTTCGACCTATCATGTCGACACATCTATATATATTTCGGAACAACCATAGACACTCTATATGTGAATGTTGGAGTTAGCTATACAGGGTTGAGGTTGATTCCAAAATATATATAGTTTGAGTTGTGATCAATACTGAGATACGTATACACTGGGTCGTGGATTGATTCAAGATAATATTTATCGATTTATTTCTGTACATCTAACTGTGGACAACTAGTTATAGGTTACTAACGAGGACAGCTGACTTAATAAACTTAAAACATCAAAATATATTAAAAGTGTTGTAAATATATTTTGAACATACTTTAATATATATGTATATATTGTTATAGGTTCGTGAATCAACAGTGGCCAAGTCTTACTTCCCGACGAAGTAAAAATCTGTGAAAGTGAGTTATAGTCCCACTTTTAAAATCTAATATTTTTGGGATGAGAATACATGCAGGTTTTATAAATGATTTACAAAATAGACACAAGTACGTGAAACTACATTCTATGGTTGAATTATCGAAATCAAATATGTCCCTTTTTATTAAGTCTGGTAATCTAAGAATTAGGGAACAGACACCCTAATTGACGCGAATCCTAAAGATAGATCTATTGGGCCTAACAAACCCCATCCAAAGTACCGGATGCTTTAGTACTTCGAAATTTATATCATATCCGAAGAGTGTCCCGGAATGATGGGGATATTCTTATATATGCATCTTATTATTGTCGGTTACCAGGTGTTCACCATATGAATGATTTTTATCTCTATGTATGGGATGTGTATTGAAATATGAAATCTTGTGGTCTATTGTTACGATTTGATATATATAGGTTAAACCTATAACTCACCAACATTTTTGTTGACGTTTAAAGCATGTTTATTCTCAGGTGAATATTAAGAGCTTCCGCTGTTGCATACTAAAATAAGGACAAGATTTGGAGTCCATGTTTGTATGATATTGTGTAAAAACTGCATTCAAGAAACTGATTTCGATGTAACATATTTGTATTGTAAACCATTATGTAATGGTCGTGTGTAAACAGGATATTTTAGATTATCATTATTTGATAATCTACGTAAAGCTTTTTAAACCTTTATTTATGAAATAAAGGTTATGGTTTGTTTTAAAAATGAATGCAGTCTTTGAAAAACGTCTCATATAGAGGTCAAAACCTCGCAACGAAATCAATTAATATGGAACGTTTTTAATCAATAAGAACGGGACATTTCAGTTGGTATCCGAGCGTTGGTCTTAGAGAACCAGAAAATTTGCATTAGTGTGTCTTATCGAGTTTGTTAGGATGCATTAGTGAGTCTGGACTTCGACCGTGTTTTCTTTAAAAATGATTGCTTAACATTTTTGTTGGAAACTATATATTTTTAACATATGAATATTATGTGATATATTAATCTCTTAACGTGTTTGATATTATGTGATAGATGTCTACCTCTAGAACAAGTCCCATTGACTCTCCTAATAATAATGAAGAGTCAAATGTAAATTGGAATGATTTGTGGACTGATTCACAAGTTCACGAAGAGGAACCGGAAGAAGAGTCGGAACCGGAAGAAGAATCGGAACCGGAAGAAGAATCGGAACCGGAAGAAGAATCGGAACCGGATGAAGAAATAGAACCGGTGGGGGAAATAATAAAACGGTTAAGTAAAAGAAAATCCTCAACCAACCGACCAAAGTTAATTATGGTCAATGGTGTTTCCGCCAAGGAAGCAAAATATTGGGAGGATTACCAATTCTCCAATGAATCGGATTCCGACGAGAATTCCGATGATGTTATAGAAATTACCCCAACTGAATTTAAAAAGGCAAAAGAAAATAATAAGGGAAAGGGCATAAAAATAGAGAAATCTAATTCCAACCCCGATGAACTTTATATGTATCGTCAACCCCCGAAGTCCTTAAGTTGTAACAATGACCCGGGAACCTCTAAACCACCAGGTTTTTCTAAACCAATGTGGACAACGACGGCTCGTATTAGGGGAACATCATATATCCCTAGAAACTTGGCAAAACGAACCAAAACCGAAGAAGAAGAAACGAGAGAGTCGGAATAAGATAGTTGTATTTGTGTGGTGTAATATATGTGATATAGTGTTCTTATGCTTTATGATATATGTAAAAATTGCTTGTATTAATAAGTATTTTTTTATGAATCTAACTCTTCTCTATTTTACAGTTTAAAAACACAAAATGGATAGACAACCCAATATTTTAAGAGACCTACCCGGAGACATGATTGATGAAATCTTGTCTAGAGTCGGCCAGGATTCTTCGGCACAACTATTTAAGGCGAGATCAGTTTGTAAGACATTCGAAGAACGTTCCAAGAATGTCTTGGTTTATAAGAGACTTTCGTTTGAAAGATGGGGGATATCACATTGGGAAACCCATAAGTTACGATGTGTTTACTTTGACGCATATATTGCGGGGAACCCAAATGCTATTAGTATTAGTATTATCATTATTAATAAAGTTATTATTATTATCATTAGTAGATCATTAATGTCAAAAGTATCATTTTTAACAAATAAATATTTTATACATAAAAACACACTTATTACATATAATATAAGTATATTGATATTCCATATAACTATATATAAAACATATTAACATTATCTATATAAATACTTATATATAACAAATTAGGTATTTTAATATAATACTAAATATATATAGATATTAATATGACTATATTAATCATTTTAGATATTTATACAAAATAAACATAAATAACATATATTAATAAATGAAATTATGTGATTTCCATTATATGTTTTAATAGATATACGATTAATATAGGTTCGTGAATCCGAGGCCAACCCTGCATTGTTCAATGTCGTCATATGTATTTTTACTACAAAATACAGTATTGTGAGTTTCATTTGCCTTTTTACCCTTTATATTTTTGGGCTGAGAATACATGCGCAATTTTTATAAATGTTTTACGAAATAGACACAAGTAATCGAAACTACATTATATGGTTGAATTATCGAAATCGAATATGCCCCTTTTTATTTAGTCTGGTAATCTAAGAATTAGGGAACAGACACCCTAATTGACGCGAACTCTAAAGATAGATCTATCGGGCCCAACAAGCCCCATCCAAAGTACCGGATGCTTTAGTACTTCGAAATTTATATTATGTCTGAAGGAGGATCCCGGAATGATGGGGATATTCTTATATGCATATTGTGAATGTCGATTACCAGGTGTTCAATCCATATGAATGATATTTTTGTCTCTATGCATGAGACGTATGTTTATGAGAAATGAAAATATGAAATCTTGTGGTCTATTAAAATTATGAAATGATTATTTATGTTAAACTAATGAACTCACCAACCTTTTGGTTGACACTTTAAAGCATGTTTATTCTCAGGTACGAAAGAAATCTTTCGCTGTACATTTGCTCATCTTAGAAACATTACTTGGAGTCATTCATGACATATTTCAAATGTCGTTGCATTCGAGTCGTTGAGTTCATCAAGATTATTATTAAGTCAATTACAGTAAGATATATTACGAAATGGTATGTATGTTGTCAACTTTCGATGAAATGAAAGATTGTCTTTTCAAAAACCAATGCAATGTTTGTAAAATGTATCATATAGAGGTCAAGTACCTAGCGATGTAATCAACTATTGTGAATCGTTTATAATCGATGTGGACTTTGTCCCGATGGATTAGGACGGGTCTTTACATAATATCTTGAAATAATACTATATATATATATTTTCAAGTTTTTATGAAATAATGAAACCTATTGAATTCTATTTATAATAGATTTTTGAATTATTAAAGTGAATTATTAAAGTATGAATTATTAAAGTTAATTATTAAAGTATGAATTATTAAAGTGAATTATTAAAGTATGAATTATTAAAGTGAATTATTAAAGTATGAATTATTAAAGTTAAAGTAAAGTAAAAGTAAGTAAAGGTAAAGTTAAAGTATAGTAAAAGTATAAAACTATATACGTATAATACGCGTATAAAAATATATATAATATTAATTTAAATCGTTATATATATATATATATATATATATATATATATATATATATATATATATATATATATATATATATATATATATATATATATATATATATTAATAAAATAAAATATAAATATCGTTATCTTTATCATACTGGTTAAGTAATGAGTTGTCAAAAAAAAATAGATTTCTTAAATCACAGTGGACCTCAAAACATAGGCCTGTAATCATATCATAATGTATCTGATAATTCAATCATTTGATATTATCTCTTAATTCTGTCTATAAATATAGCGAAACAAATATGTTTATGTAAAGTATCATATATCTAATACTTTGTTAATGTTTTCAGTTAATATTATATATTATATATACATATCTATATACACATAATTGTTCGTGAATCGTCGAACACGGTCAAAGGGTAATTGATTACATGAATGTAGTTCCAAACTTTTTGAGATTCAACATTACAAATTCTGCTTATCGTGTCAGAAACATATAAAGGTTAAGTTTAAATTTGGTCAGAAATTTCTGGGTCGTCACAGTACCTACCCGTTAAAGAAATTTCGTCCCGAAATTTGATCGAGGTCGTCATGGCTAACTATAAAAATATTTTCATGACGAATATGAGTTGATAAATAGAGTTTTATCATCATTGAGTAATATAGATAAAACAATTTGATTACGCGAAGAGTATAAGTGAAGCTATCGCAAGAGAGTGAAATGAGTAAACGTATATTCGTTTTAACCGATGACGTAGTTATGATTGATTTCCAGAATTCATGGGATTTAAAGAAAATCTTTGCAATAAGATTTGGTTCTTCGGCGATTAAGGAAATCAGGATCTTCTTTGATTAAATGCGATAATCTGTCTCGATTTCTCTGTCTGATATTTTACTATAATTCCACCCCCTTCGTTTCTTTATTTCCACAGCTCACACCTTCTAGTCTTTCTCCCCAATTCATAGTTTAAAGCATTCGTTAATATGCTTCATCCGGTATTGATTCTTGATATACTTTTAACTTTCATATCTGTCATTCTTCTTTTTCATCTACCACCGGAGGAAGTTATTTTCTTCTACCATTACCTTGGGGTTATTGTGTTTTTCATTCTCCCGTGTCTTTATATTGCTATACGCATTTATATACACGGTTTGTAATTTCGAGGTTGTTATCGGGCTTTATATTCTCCATTATATTTCGGAGCTTCATGCTTTCGTTTTCTCTTCCCGATCTTAAGTCAAGCGAATAATAGTCCAGAATTCGTAGATATGAATTTTTGGATGAACATAGTTAATGTTCCAAGAAGAAAATTGTAATGGCACGATCTTGATTTGGAAAATTACCAGAATATCCGAAAATATAGAGCTATCAAGATGATATGTTCTTAATGTGTTTGAAAATTGGGTAGAATGTAAGAGTCGTGTAAACAGTACATGATGACGCTATGTTCTGTGAATCATCACGTTCCATTAGAAACTCAGCATGACTTACTGTAATATAATCACGTTGATCAAGTGTCATTATATTATACTAACTCATGCTTCAGTTCCCAACACTACTTCAAAAACATTCCTATTTTAAATTCAATTTTTTTTTTAAATTTAGAAACTAACACAGTTTCTTTTTATGTTGTAACGCAAATATTGCGAAGAGATAAAAGATATCGGATAAGAATAGTTGTGAAAATATCTTCAGGAATATCGAAGATATTATAATAAAAGATACGATAATATGGATGATGAAAAAGATTTGTCTGTGAAGGTTTAGAATAAGAAGTAAGGTGTTTGCTAACGATTTCAGTAGACACTAAATCATTTGGATCCTTTGAAGGCAGTTTAGTCTTTGTGATTTGTCCACAGCCTCCTTCATGGTCTGCTCAATCCGTTTTCCAGTTTCAAACCTTCTCTTTTTCTCAGCTTTACCACCATACTATTCTTTATCATCAAACTTTTGACTGTTAAAGTCGTTTACAGTTTTTGCTGCTTCATCAGCATTTTTCCAATTTCAGAGAACTAGCTCATAGTTTGGGATGTTTTTCAGAAAATTCACATTCGAAGTATGTAAGTCTAGAGAATAGACGTTATATGTATAACTTTTGATGTAAAATTGTCGCGAAATTCAAAATATTGATTGCTAATTCCCAGTAGTTGGTGTGACAATTATTGTTACAGGATGTAGGTGAGTACATGATGGGGTTTTAATGAATTAGTATAGTGGCTTTTCGGAGAGGCTTAAGTCGAAGGTTAATGAAGTTGTTGATAAGTTTACTGCTAATGTGGCGAGATATGAAAGGTTCCCCGGTAACAATGATGAAGGGGTAATTGTTATAATAAGGTTTATTCGTATAAACAAATGAAGGTGATTTGCTGGAGCTGTGACAAAACTGTCTATTTTGGAAAGAGATTGAAAAATTATATTTGGTAATAAATATCAAAGGATCTGACACGGATACGTGTTAAACTATAACTTTGGTTTCGAGAGCTTTTCAGATGCATGACAGTGGGTAATATGCGGTTGGATCATCATCTCGCATGTCTTTAGGAATTTCGAAGTGTTTGAACACATATTGTAATTGTTAATATACATATGATGTTCTAAGATTTTGAATGATACAAATATTTTTGTGAGTTCCATGAATAGAAATGAGGTTCTAGGACAGTTTTGAAGTCAAAGTATAGTTTTGAAAGATGTAGGAATCTAAGAGTGATGATTTCGGTTATATCTTGATTCGAATTCTGAGATTTCAAAATCAGAATATGTAATTAGATTTTGAATGAGTATGGTTGTTTTGATTTCTATAAAAGAATGTATATTGTTGTGAAAGTAGGGAGTATAATGGATGATTTGCTGAATCAGATTCGAAGAATGTAACATATTAATTGTGAATTTATATATCTCTCGGGTATTACCTATCCGTTAAAAAAATTTTCACAATTAATATTTTGTACAAAAGAATTTTATTACAGTCTTTATGGAAATATATATGTGTATATTTCTTCAGATGTAATATTGATTTAATGAGTTAATATTAAATTAAAATCATTTGATTTATGGTTAAGGCTAGGATAGATAATTTCTAAACTTTAGAAATTACATAATCGCCGTAGAATGTTTCCCCAATGAAGTTATGAATCAATACTTCATCGTTGTGGTATTCCTTGGTATCTACATGGCGTATGACGTCGATGCTCGTGGGACAGATTGTGAAGTTGAGGTTTGCGATGCGGTTGTTGGTGGTGGTGGTAATGGTACTGTTGATGTTGTTGATGGTGGTACTGGTTATGCTGCTGGTGCTACTGCTGGTGTTTGTAAACTTTGCACCATATTCTCCAAAGCCACTACCCGAGCGCGAAGCTCGTTGACTTCTTCTATTACACCGGGGTGATTGTCGGTTCGGACGAGCGGATAAATAAGATCTAGAATTTGGTGTAGTATATAATCATGACGAGATACTCTAGAAATGAGAGAGAAAATGGTGTTTCGGACAGGTTCGCCGGTAAGTGCTTCAGGTTCATTGCCAAGAGGGCAATGTGGTGGATGAAAGGGATCGCCTTCTTCTTGTCTCCAATGGTTAAGTAGATTACGAACCCATCCCCAATTCATCCAGAATAGATGATGGCTAATTAGTTGATCCATTCCGGTCACGCTGCTTTCGGAGCTCATGTGGAAATCCATATCGGCATAGCTGTCGGAATTCGAGGAACTCGAACTGGTTGAGGGATCCATCTTGTATGATCAGGGAAAGAATTTTTTTGGTATGAAATAGATTGTAGAATTTAGATTTGGTATTCTTCAATATATAATTTACATATGTATATATAATACCAAAATTCCATAAATTTTGGAGGAATCTTTGAAAGATGTCAGTCAAAGTTCACAGTAACAGATATGCTAAGATAAGAATTCGTCTATACACTATTATGCAATAAATGTAGGAAAACGCGTCTAGACTTAAGAATGATAAGCAGGTAATTTCCTAAGGATGGTAAGTAGATGATTTCCGACTAAAAATGATAAGCAAAACTTTTGACATGCAGACACGGTCGAAGTCCAGACTCACTAATGCATATTAACAACTATCAGTTAGACACACTAATGCAAGACCTGGTTCGCTAAGACCACCGCTCTGATACCAACTGAAAGGACCCGTTCATATACATTATAAACGATTCATAATAGTTGATTACATCGCGAGGTATTTGACCTCTATATGATACGTTTTACAAACATTGCATTCATTTTTAAAAGACAAACTTTCTTTACATCAAAAATTGACGGCATGCATACCATTTCATATTACATCCAACTATAATTGACTTAATATTAATCTTGATGAACTCAACGACTCGAATGCAACGTCTTTCAAAGTATGTCTTGAATGACTCCAAGTAATATCCTTAAAATGAGCTAATGCACAGCGGAAGAATTCTTTAATACCTGAGAATAAACATGCTTTAAAGTGTCAACCAAAAGGTTGGTGAGTTCATTAGTTTATCATAATCCATCATTTCTGTAATAGTAATAGACCACAAGATTTCAGTTTCTATAAATATCCGTACACTCGCAAGTGTATAAAAGTATTCTATAAGTTGTAGGCACCCGGTAACAAGCTTTAACGTTCATGTTTTACCCTCTGAAGTATACCAGATCAGGTGTGTTTAAAATAACCTCGAAGTACTAAAGCATCCCATAGTCAGGATGGGGTTTGTCAGACCCAATAGATCTATCTTTACAACCCATAGTGGATATTGTCCGCTTTGCCCCGACGCACGGTGGCTCACGGTTTTGTTTCTCGGGACTCACCCTCAAAACGCGTCCACTAGAGGAGGTATCCACACCCTTTATAAGGGGTGTTTTGTTCTCCTCCCCCACCGATGTGGGATGAGTTCTCACACTCTTGTAACAGCCCGAGTACAACCCGTAGTGGATATTGTCCGCTTTGCCCCGACACACGGTGGCTCACGGTTTTGTTTCTCGGGACTCACCCTCAAAACGTGTCCACTAGAGGAGGTATCCACACCCTTTATAAGGGGTGTTTTGTTCTCCTCCCCCACCGATGTGGGATGAGTTCTCACACTCTCCCCCACTCAGGACACTGCGTCCCCGCAGTGCACATCGATGCGGGCCCCAGCTCTGATACCATCTTGTAACAGCCCGAGTACAACCCATAGTGGATATTGTCCGCTTTGCCCCGACGCACGGTGGCTCACGGTTTTGTTTCTCGGGACTCACCCTCAAAACGCGTCCACTAGAGGAGGTATCCACACCCTTTATAAGGGGTGTTTCGTTCTCCTCCCCCACCGATGTGGGATGAGTTCTCACAATCTTTAGGATTCGCGCCTACCATACATAGACAAGTAGTTTAATGTTACCAAGCTAAGGGTATATTTCTGGTTTAAACCCACGTAGAATTAGTTTTAGTACTTGTGCCTTTTTCGTAAAACATTTATAAATCAGCGCATGTATTCTCAGCCCAAAAATATATATAAAAAGGGAGCAAATGAAACTCACAATACTGTATTTCGTAGCAATTATGTATATGACGGCACTGAACAAGTGCAGTGTTTATCTCGGATTCACGAACCTATATTAAGTATATATATTTATATGTTGGTCAATATCTGTCTAACAATTTAGGTCAAGTCGTAGTGTATCACAATCCTAATGCTCGAGACCGACATGCAAAAGTCAACAAAAGTCAACTTGACCCAAAATGACTTCCAAAATCTATACATGTTTATTATATAACTTATATATAGTAGTTTTATATATTTAAATATATTTATCAGATCTTATTATACTAAATAATACAAGTCATTTATTAATAAATAAAAATTTATATTAAAATTCATATATGATAAAAATATACTTTTATATATCTCAAATAATAAAATTTATAAAATTCACTTAATATCATAAAAATATAGTGGTATGTATTATTAATGTAATTACATTACGTGTGGTAAAAATATCTTTGTACGCATATTTATTTGATAAAATAATATTGATAATAATAATAATGATAAAAATAATAAAATGATAGTTTCAATAAAAATATTAATTTTTAATAATAAAGATAATTTTAGTAATAACATCAACTGATAACAGTTATAATAATCGTTTTAATAATAATATTAAAATTAATGATAATTCAGTTAACCATATCTTTTAATCCGTTCATCGAAACCACACGATTTCTAAATGAAAAGTTATTAATTTTTTCTTCAGATTTTCAACGACATGCATATCATATAACTTATCTCAGTAGCATATGTATCAAATTCGTGATTTATCATAAACTATTTAACAACGAAACTAAGCATACAAACATGCATAATCATATATACTCGAGCACTAGTCAGGGATACACTATTAATATATAAAAGATAAGATATGAATGCTCACGTATCAATATTGTGATTCAATATTGCAGGAAAGTACGTAGACGCAACGAAAATGATAAACGTTAGGTTGACCTCACGAGCAATACCCTCGATCAATACCCGTAACCTTCATAGCTATAACCCATAATTTCCTTAGCTCTATCCCATTTGAAAACTTATTTTGAAATCGTCTAAATATAACTCCGTCGTAGTATTTTATGTATACTAATAATATCTTGAAATAATACTAAGTAAATATATATATATATATATATATATATATTATATATATATATATATATATATATATATATATATATATATATATATATATATATATATATATATATATATAATTCGATTGAGAGAGTTTAGAGAAATATATTTTCAAGTTTTTATGAAATAATGAAACCTATTGAATTCTATTTATAATAAATTTTTGAATTATTAAAGTGAATTATTAAAGTATGAATTATTAAAGTGAATTATTAAAGTATTAATTATTAAAGTGAATTATTAAAGTATGAATTATTAAAGTGAATTATTAAAGTATGAATTATTAAAGTTAAAGTAAAGTAAAAGTAAAGTAAATGTAAAGTTAAATAATAGTAAAAGTATAAAACTATGTACGTATAATACGCGTACAAAAATATATATAATATTAATTTAAATCGTTATATATATATATATATATATATATATATATATATATATATATATATATATATATATTAATAAAATAAAATATAAATATCGTTATCTTTATCATACTGGTTAAGTAATGAGTTGTCAAAAAAAAAAGATTTCTTAAATCACAGTGGACCTCATAACATAGGCCCGTAATCATATCATAATGTATCTGATAATTCAATCATTTGATATTATCTCTTAATTCTGTCGATAAATATATCGAAAAAAATATGTTTATGTAAAGTATCATATATCTAATACTTTGTTAATGTTTTCAGTTAATATTATATATTATATATACATATCTATATACACATAATTGTTCGTGAATCGTCGAACACGGTCAAAGGGTAATTGATTACATGAATGTAGTTCCAAACTTTTTGAGATTCAACATTACAAATTCTGCTTATCATGTCAGAAACATATAAAGGTTAAGTTTAAATTTGGTCAGAAATTTCTGGGTCGTCACAATCTAACTGTGGACAACTAGTTGTAGGTTACTAACGAGGACAGCTGACTTAATAAACTTAAAACATCAAAATATATTAAAAGTGTTGTAAATATATTTTGAACATACTTTGATATATATGTATATATTGTTATAGGTTCGTGAATCAACCAGTGTCCAAGTCTTACTTCCCGACGAAGTAAAAATCTGTGAAAGTGAGTTATAGTCCCACTTTTAAAATCTAATATTTTTGGGATGAGAATACATGCAGGTTTTATAAATGATTTACAAAATAGACACAAGTACGTGAAACTACATTCTATGGTTGAATTATCGAAATCGAATATGCCCCTTTTTATTAAGTCTGGTAATCTAAGAATTAGGGAACAGACACCCTAATTGACGCGAATACTAAAGATAGATCTATTGGGCCTAACAAACCCCATCCAAAGTACCGGATGCTTTAGTACTTCGAAATTTATATCATATCCGAAGGGTGTCCCGGAATGATGGAGATATTCTTATATATGCATCTTGTTAATGTCGGTTACCAGGTGTTCACCATATGAATGATTTTTATCTCTATGTATGGAATGTGTATTGAAATATGAAATCTTGTGGTCTATTATTATGATTTGATATATATAGGTTAAACCTATAACTCACCAATATTTTTGTTGACGTTTTAAGGATGTTTATTCTCAGGTGATTATTAAGAGCTTCCGCTGTCGCATACTTAAATAAGGACGAGATTTGGAGTCCATGCTTGTATGATATTGTGTAAAAACTGCATTCAAGAAACTTATTTTGTTGTAACATATTTGTATTGTAAACCATTATGTAATGGTCGTGTGTAAACAGGATATTTTAGATTATCATTATTTGATAATCTACGTAAAGCTTTTTAAACCTTTATTGATGAAATAAAGGTTATGGTTTGTTTTAAAATGAATGCAGTCTTTGAAAAACGTCTCATATAGAGGTCAAAACCTCGCAACGAAATCAATTAATATGGAACGTTTTTAATCAATAAGAACGGGACATTTCAGTTGGTATCCGAGCGTTGGTCTTAGAGAACCAGAATTTTGCATTAGTGTGTCTTATAGAGTTTGTTAGGATTCATTAGTGAGTCTGGACTTCGACCGTGTTTACTTGAAAAATGATTGCTTAACAAATTTTGTTGGAAACTATATATTTTTAACATGTGAATATTATGTGATATATTAATCTCTTAACGCGTTTGATATTATGTGATAGATGTCTACCTCTAGAACAAGTCCCATTGACTCACCTAATAATAATGAAGAGTCAAATGTAAATTGGAATGATTCGTGGACTGATTCACAAGTTCCCGAAGAGGAACCGGAAGAAGAGTCGGAACCGGAAGAAGAATCGGAACCGGAAGAAGAATCGGAAACGGATGAAGAAATAGAACCGGTGGGGGAAATAATAAAACAGTTAAGTAAAAGAAAATCCTCAACCAACCGACTAAGGTTAATTATGGTCAATGGTGTTTCCGCCAAGGAAGCTAAATATTGGGAGGATTACTAATTCTCCGATGAATCGGATTCCGACGAGAATTCCGATGATGTTATAGAAATTACCCCAACTGAATTTAAAAAGGCAAAAGAAAATAATAAAGGAAAGGGCATAAAAATAGAGAAATCTAATTCCAACCCCGATGAACTTTATATGTATCGTCAACCCCCGAAGTCCTTAAGTTGTAACAATGACCCGGGAACCTCTAAACCACCAGGTTTTTCTAAACCAATGTGGAAAACGACGGCTCGTATTAGGGGAACATCATATACCCCTAGAAACTTGGCAAAACGAACCAAAACTGAAGAAGAAGAAGAAACAAGCGAGTCAGAATAAGATAGTTGTATTCGTGTGGTGTAATATATGTAATATAGTGTGCTTATGCTTTATGATATATGTAAAAATTGCTTGTATTAATAAGTATTTTTTTATGAATCTAACTCTTGTCTATTTTACAGTATAAAAACACAAAATGGATAGACAACCCAATATTTTAAGAGACCTACCCGGAGACATGATTGATGAAATGTTGTCTAGAGTTGGTCAGAATTCTTCGGCACAACTATTTAAGGCGAGATCAGTTTGTAAGACATTCGAAGAACGTTCCAAGAATGTCTTGGTTTATAAAAGGCTTTCGTTCGAAAGATGGGGGATATCACATTGGGAAATCCATAAGTTACGATGTGTTTACTTTGACGCATATATTGCGGGGAACCCAAATGCTATATTACGCAATGGGTTAAGAAATTATTTTGACTCAATATATCCGAATATTGAACTTCGTGATTTAGATAAAGCGGCTAACATGCAACATAAAGAAGCATGCTATGCTTACGGGTTAGTAATGTTCGCTTCTCACCAAAGTGAGAAAAAGAACATCGGGCTACAACTATTAAACAAAACGTTCCCACAAGTGACGGAGTCGGTAATTGGGGTAAGAAATGAGGTTTTTAGGTTATTATGAGACTGTTGGTCATTACGTAACCCTCATCCCTTTGACGACGTTACAACACGCTGTCTTATCAATGGCCATAACGGTTATGTTCCACAAGACCAAGGATGGGAAGTAGTCCTAGTAAAACCAGAATGCATGACTTGTTTCTGGACGTATGAATTACGTGTCTTTATTGCCTTTGCTGAACGACTTGTGTACTAGCTAGAATTATCTTCACAACTATCTTGTATCAAAGTTATTGTGTGCTATATTTCATGCTTTATGTAAAATAAGCGGTATTGTAAGTTTGTAAAATATTGTATAAAAGTTTGAACGCGAAATATTATTATAATCAGTTTTTCATATAGAATTGTAGTAGTTGAATTGTATATTAGCTACTAAGTATGAACTTAACGGGTAGGTACTACCCGAATTTAAACTTATAAAACGCTAATATGAAGAAAAAGCTTTTATAAATGAGTTCATATTATGCTACGAAATACTATTAACTACTCTTAATATTCTGTATGATTAACTTGTTCCATTTGACTATTTTGAAGGAAATGGCACCGACTACTCGACACACCGTGAATATGAATGAAGAGGAATTCCGTACTTTTCTAGCTTCAAACATAGCCGCAGTACAGGCTGCGCTACATACCAACAATAACCTTGGATCTAGCAGTACAGGAAATCGTGTAGGATGCACCTACAAAGATTTCACTGCTTGCAAACCTTTGGAATTTGATGAAACCGAAGGACCGATCGGATTGAAACGGTGGACCGAGAAGGTCGAATCGGTGTTTGCCATAAGTAAGTGTACTGAAGAGGACAAAGTGAAGTACGCTATGCATACCTTCACAAGTTCTGCGTTAACATGGTGGAATACCTATCTAGAGCAAGTGGGACAAGATGATGCGTACGCACTACCGTGGTCAGCATTCAAGCACTTGATGAACGAGAAGTACCGTCCCAGAACCGAGGTCAATAAGCTCAAGACAGAACTTAGAGGGTTACGAAACCAAGGATTTGATATTACCACGTACGAAAGACGATTCACAGAATTGTGCCTATTGTGTCCGGGAGCATTCGAAGATGAGGAAGAGAAGATCGACGCGTTTGTGAAAGGATTACCGGAAAGAATCCAAGAAGATATAAGTTCACACGAGCCCGCCTCCATACAACAGGCATGTAGAATGGCTCACAAACTAGTGAAACAGATTGAAGAAAGAATTAAAGAACAGACTGCTGAAGAGGCCAATGTGAAGCAAGTCAAAAGAAAGTGGGAGGAAAACGGTGATAAGAATCACCAATACAACAACAACAGCAATTACAACAATAATTGCAACAATTATCCCAACAATCGCAATATCAATCGCAACTACAACAAACGGCCCAACAACAACAACAACAACAACAACAACAACAGCAACTACAACAATCATCCCAACAATAATAATAACCGCAACAACAACAACAACAATCAGAAGCAGCTATGCCAAAGGTGTGAAAAGTATCACTCGGGGTTCTGCACCAAATTTTGCAACAATGTAAAAGAAATGATCATAGCGCGGCGAAGTGTGAGGTCTACGGACCAGGGGTTAATAGAACGAAAGGAACAAATGGTGTCGGAACGAGTAACGGCGGAGCAAGTAGTGTCGGAGCAACTTATGCCAATGTAGTTTGTTATAAATGTGGAAAACCGGGCCAAATTATTAGAAATTGCCCGAACCAGGAGAACACGAATGGACAAGGCCGCGAAAGAGTTTTCAATATTAATGCGGCAGAGGCACAGGAAGACCCGGAGCTTGTTACGGGTACGTTTCTTATTGATAATAAATCTGCTTACGTTTTATTTGATTCGGGTGCGGATATAAGCTATATGAGTAGAGATTTTTGTGCTAAATTAAGTTGTCCATTGACGCCTTTGGATAGTAAATTTTTACTCGAATTAGCAAATGTAAATTAATTTCAGCAGATAATATATGTCGGAATCGAGAAATTAAACTGGTTAGCGAAACATTTAAGATTGATTTGATACCAGTAGAGTTAGGGAGTTTTGATGTGATAATCGGTATGGACTGGTTAAAAAAAGTGAAAGCAGAGATCGTTTGTTACAAAAATGCAATTCGCATTATACGAGAAAAAGGAAAACCCTTAATGGTGTACGTAGAAAAGGGCAACACGAAGCTACATCTTATTAGTAATTTGAAGGCACAAAAACTAATAAGAAAAGGTTGCTATGCTGTTCTAGCACACGTCGAGAAAGTACAAACTGAAGAAAAGAGCATCAATGATGTTCCCATTGCAAAAGAATTTCCCGATGTATTTCCGAAAGAATTACCGGGATTCATCGATCCGTTGAATTTCAAATAGATCTTGTACCAGGAGCTGCACCAATAGCTCGTGCTCCTTACAGACTCGCACCCAGCGAGATGAAAGAACTGCAAAGCCAATTACAAGAACTTTTAGAGCGTGGTTTCATTCGACCAAGCACATCACCGTGGGGAGCTCCTGTTTTGTTTGTCAAGAAGAAAGATGGTACATTCAGGTTGTGTATCGACTACCGAGAGTTGAACAAACTTACCATCAAGAACCGCTACCCACTACCGAGAATCGACGACTTATTTGATCAACTACAAGGCTCGTCTGTTTATTCAAAGATTGACTTACGTTTCGGTTATCATCAAATGCGGGTGAAAGAAGATGATATTCCAAAGACTGCTTTCAGAACACGTTACGGTCATTACGAGTTTATGGTCATGCTGTTTGGTTTAACTAATGCACCAGCTGTGTTCATGGACCTTATGAACAGAGTGTGTGGACCATACCTTGACAAGTTTGTCATTGTTTTCATTGATGACATACTTATTTACTCAAAGAATGACCAAGAACACGGTGAACATTTGAGAAAGGTGTTAGAAGTATTGAGGAAGGAAGAATTGTACGCTAAGTTTTCAAAGTGTGCATTTTGGTTGGAAGAAGTTCAATTCCTCGGTCACATAGTGAACAAAGAAGGTATTAAGGTGGATCCGGCAAAGATAGAAACTGTTGAAAAGTGGAAAATCCCGAAAACTCTGAAACACATACGCCAGTTTTTAGGACTAGCTGGTTACTACAGAAGGTTCATCCAAGACTTTTCCAGAATAGCAAAACCCTTGACTGCATTAACGCATAAAGGGAAGAAATTTGAATGGAATGATGAACAAGAGAAAGCGTTTCAGTTATTGAAGAAAAAGCTAACTACGGCACCTATATTGTCATTGCCTGAAGGGAATGATGATTTTGTGATTTATTGTGACGCATCAAAGCAAGGTCTCAGTTGTGTATTAATGCAACGAACGAAGGTGATTGCTTATGCGTCTATACAATTGAAGATTCACGAACAAAATTATACGACGCATGATTTGGAATTAGGCGCGGTTGTTTTTGCATTAAAGACTTGGAGGCACTACTTATATGGGGTCAAAAGTATTATATATACCGACCACAAAAGTCTTCAACACATATTTAATCAGAAACAACTGAATATGAGGCAGCGTAGGTGGATTGAATTGTTGAATGATTACGACTTTGAGATTCGTTACCACCCGGGGAAGGCAAATGTGGTAGCCGATGCCTTGAGCAGGAAGGACAGAGAACCCATTCGAGTAAAATCTATGAATATAATGATTCATAATAACCTTACTACTCAAATAAAGGAGGCGCAACAAGGAGTTTTAAAAGAGGGAAATTTAAAGGATGAAATACCCAAAGGATCGGAGAAGCATCTTAATATTCGGGAAGACGGAACCCGGTATAGGGCTGAAAGGATTTGGGTTCCAAAATTTGGAGATATGAGAGAAATGGTACTTAGAGAAGCTCATAAAACCAGATACTCAATACATCCTGAAACGGGGAAGATGTACAAGGATCTCAAGAAACATTTTTGGTGGCCGGGTATGAAAGCCGATGTTGCTAAATACGTAGGAGAATGTTTGACGTGTTCTAAGGTCAAAGCTGAGCATCAGAAACCATCAGGTCTACTTCAATAACCCGAAATCCCGGAATGGAAATGGGAAAACATTACCATGGATTTCATCACTAAATTGCCAAGGACTGCAAGTGGTTTTGATACTATTTGGGTAATAGTTGATCGTCTTACCAAATCAGCACACTTCCTGCCAATAAGAGAAGATGACAAGATGGAGAAGTTAGCACGACTGTATTTGAAGGAAGTCGTCTCCAGACATGGAATACCAATCTCTATTATCTCTGATAGGGATGGCAGATTTGTTTCAAGATTCTGGCAGACATTACAGCAAGCATTAGGAACTCGTCTAGACATGAGTACTGCCGATCATCCACAAACTGATGGGCAGAGTGAAAGGACGATACAAACGCTTGAAGACATGCTACCAGCATGTGTTATTGATTTCGGAAACAGTTGGGATCGACATCTACCGTTAGCAGAATTTTCCTACAACAACAGCTACCATTCAAGCATTGAGATGGCGCCGTTTGAAGCACTTTATGGTAGAAAGTGCAGGTCTCCGATTTGTTGGAGTGAAGTGGGGGATAGACAGATTACGGGTCCGGAGATTATACAAGAAACTACTGAGAAGATCATCCAAATTCAACAACGGTTGAAAACCGCCCAAAGTCGACAAAAGAGCTACGCTGACATTAAAAGAAAAGATATAGAATTTGAAATTGGAGAGATGGTCATGCTTAAAGTTGCACCTTGGAAAGGTGTTGTTCGATTTGGTAAACGAGGGAAATTAAATCCAAGGTATATTGGACCATTCAAGATTATTGATCGTGTCGGACCAGTAGCTTACCGACTTGAGTTACCTCAATAACTCGCGGCTGTACATAACACTTTCCACGTCTCGAATTTGAAGAAATGTTTTGCTAAAGAAGATCTCACTATTCCGTTAGATGAAATCCAAATCAACAAAAAACTCCAATTCATCGAAGAACCCGTCGAAATAATGGATCGTGAGGTTAAAAGACTTAAGCAAAACAAGATACCAATTGTTAAGGTTCAATGGAATGCTCGTAGAGGACCCGAGTTCACCTGGGAGCATGAAGATCAGATGAAGAAGAAATGCCCGCATCTATTTCCAGAAGATTCGTCAACACCTTCAACAGCTTAAAATTTCGGGACGAAATTTATTTAACGGGTAGGTACTGTAGTGACCCGAACTTTTCCATGTTTATATATATTAATTGAGATTGATATTTACATGATTAAATGTTTCCAACATGTTAAGCAATCAAACTTGTTAAGACTTTATTAATTGAAATATGTTTCATATAGACAATTGACCACCCAAGTTGACCGGTGATTCACGAACGTTAAAACTTGTAAAAACTATATGATGACATATATATGGATATATATGTAGTGACCCGAACTTTTCCATGTTTATATATATTAATTGAGATTGATATTTACATGATTAAATGTTTCCAACATGTTAAGCAATCAAACTTGTTAAGACTTGATTAATTGAAATATGTTTCATATAGACAATTGACCACCCAAGTTGATCGGTGATTCACGAACGTTAAAACTTGTAAAAACTATATGATGACATATATATGGATATATATATATATAGTTAACATGATACTATGATAAGAAAACATATCATAAAGTATATTAACAATGAACTACATATGTAAAAACAAGACTACTAACTTAATGATTTTTAAACGAGACATATATGTAACGATTATCGTTGTAAAGACATTTAATGTATATATATCATATTAAGAGATATTCATACATGATAATATCATGATAATATAATAATTTAAAATCTCATTTGATATTATAAACATTGGGTTAACAACATTTAACAAGATCGTTAACCTAAAGGTTTCAAAACAACACTTACATGTAACGACTAACGATGACTTAACGACTCAGTTAAAATGTATATACATGTAGTGTTTTAATATGTATTTATACACTTTTGAAAGACTTCAATACACTTATCAAAATACTTCTACTTAACAAAAATGCTTACAATTACATCCTCGTTCAGTTTCATCAACAATTCTACTCGTATGCACCCGTATTCGTACTCGTACAATACACAGCTTTTAGATGTATGTACTATTGGTATATACACTCCAATGATCAGCTCTTAGCAGCCCATGTGAGTCATCTAACACATGTGGGAACCATCATTTGGCAACTAGCATGAAATATCTCATAAAATTACAAAAATATGAGTAATCATTCATGACTTATTTACATGAAAACAAAATTACATATCCTTTATATCTAATCCATACACCAACGACCAAAAACACCTACAAACACTTTCATTCTTCAATTTTCTTCATCTAATTGATCTCTCTCAAGTTCTATCTTCAAGTTCTAAGTGTTCTTCATAAATTCCAAAAGTTCTAGTTTCATAAAATCAAGAATACTTTCAAGTTTGCTAGCTCACTTCCAATCTTGTAAGGTGATCATCCAACCTTAAGAAATCTTTGTTTCTTACAGTAGGTTATCATTCTAATACAAGGTAATAATCATATTCAAACTTTGGTTCAATTTCTATAACTATAACAATCTTATTTCAAGTGATGATCTTACTTGAACTTGTTTTCGTGTCATGATTCTGCTTCAAGAACTTCGAGCCATCCAAGGATCCATTGAAGCTAGATCCATTTTTCTCTTTTCCAGTAGGTTTATCCAAGGAAATTAAGGTAGTAATGATGTTCATAACATCATTCGATTCATACATATAAAGCTATCTTATTCGAAGGTTTAAACTTGTAATCACTAGAACATAGTTTAGTTAATTCTAAACTTGTTCGCAAACAAAAGTTAATCCTTCTAACTTGACTTTTAAAATCAACTAAACACATGTTCTATATCTATATGATATGCTAACTTAATGATTTAAAACCTAGAAACACGAAAAACACCGTAAAACCGGATTTACGCCGTCGTAGTAACACCGCGGGCTGTTTTGGGTTAGTTAATTAAAAACTATGATAAACTTTGATTTAAAAGTTGTTATTCTGAGAAAATGATTTTTATTATGAACATGAAACTATATCCAAAAATTATTCTTAAACTCAAAGTGGAAGTATGTTTTCTAAAATGGTCATCTAGACGTCGTTCTTTCGACTGAAATGACTACCTTTAAAAAAACGACTTGTAACTTATTTTTCCGACTATAAACCTATACTTTTTATGTTTAGATTCATAAAATAGAGTTCAATATGAAACCATAGCAATTTGATTCACTCAAAACGGATTTAAAATGAAGAAGTTATGGGTAAAACAAGATTGGATAATTTTTCTCATTTTAGCTACGTGAAAATTGGTAACAAATCTATTCCAACCATAACTTAATCAACTTGTATTGTATATTATGTAATCTTGAGATACCATAGACACGTATACAATGTTTCGACCTATCATGTCGACACATCTATATATATTTCGGAACAACCATAGACACTCTATATGTGAATGTTGGAGTTAGCTATACAGGGTTGAGGTTGATTCCAAAATATATATAGTTTGAGTTGTGATCAATACTGAGATACGTATACACTGGGTCGTGGATTGATTCAAGATAATATTTATCGATTTATTTCTGTACATCTAACTGTGGACAACTAGTTATAGGTTACTAACGAGGACAGCTGACTTAATAAACTTAAAACGTCAAAATATATTAAAAGTGTTGTAAATATATTTTGAACATACTTTAATATATATGTATATATTGTTATAGGTTCGTGAATCAACAGTGGCCAAGTCTTACTTCCCGACGAAGTAAAAATCTGTGAAAGTGAGTTATAGTCCCACTTTTAAAATCTAATATTTTTGGGATGAGAATACATGCAGGTTTTATAAATGATTTACAAAATAGACACAAGTACGTGAAACTACATTCTATGGTTGAATTATCGAAATCAAATATGTCCCTTTTTATTAAGTCTGGTAATCTAAGAATTAGGGAACAGACACCCTAATTGACGCGAATCCTAAAGATAGATCTATTGGGCCTAACAAACCCCATCCAAAGTACCGGATGCTTTAGTACTTCGAAATTTATATCATATCCGAAGGGTGTCCCGGAATGATGGGGATATTCTTATATATGCATCTTGTTATTGTCGGTTACCAGGTGTTCACCATATGAATGATTTTTATCTCTATGTATGGGATGTGTATTGAAATATGAAATCTTGTGGTCTATTGTTACGATTTGATATATATAGGTTAAACCTATAACTCACCAACATTTTTGTTGACGTTTAAAGCATGTTTATTCTCAGGTGAATATTAAGAGCTTCCGCTGTTGCATACTAAAATAAGGACAAGATTTGGAGTCCATGTTTGTATGATATTGTGTAAAAACTGCATTCAAGAAACTGATTTCGATGTAACATATTTGTAATGTAAACCATTATGTAATGGTCGTGTGTAAACAGGATATTTTAGATTATCATTATTTGATAATCTACGTAAAGCTTTTTAAACCTTTATTTATGAAATAAAGGTTATGGTTTGTTTTAAAAATGAATGCAGTCTTTGAAAAACGTCTCATATAGAGGTCAAAACCTCGCAACGAAATCAATTAATATGGAACGTTTTTAATCAATAAGAACGGGACATTTCAGTTGGTATCCGAGCGTTGGTCTTAGAGAACCAGAAAATTTGCATTAGTGTGTCTTATCGAGTTTGTTAGGATGCATTAGTGAGTCTGGACTTCGACCGTGTTTTCTTTAAAAATGATTGCTTAACATTTTTGTTGGAAACTATATATTTTTAACATATGAATATTATGTGATATATTAATCTCTTAACGTGTTTGATATTATGTGATAGATGTCTACCTCTAGAACAAGTCCCATTGACTCACCTAATAATAATGAAGAGTCAAATGTAAATTGGAATGATTTGTGGACTGATTCACAAGTTCCCGAAGAGGAACCGGAAGAAGAGTCGGAACCGGAAGAAGAATCGGAACCGGAAGAAGAATCGGAACCGGATGAAGAAATAGAACCGGTGGGGGAAATAATAAAATGGTTAAGTAAAAGAAAATCCTCAACCAACCGACCAAAGTTAATTATGGTCAATGGTGTTTCCGCCAAGGAAGCAAAATATTGGGAGGATTACCAATTCTCCAATGAATCGGATTCCGACGAGAATTCCGATGATGTTATAGAAATTACCCCAACTGAATTTAAAAAGGCAAAAGAAAATAATAAGGGAAAGGGCATAAAAATAGAGAAATCTAATTCCAACCCCGATGAACTTTATATGTATCGTCAACCCCCGAAGTCCTTAAGTTGTAACAATGACCCGGGAACCTCTAAACCACCAGGTTTTTCTAAACCAATGTGGACAACGACGGCTCGTATTAGGGGAACATCATATATCCCTAGAAACTTGGCAAAACGAACCAAAACCGAAGAAGAAGAAACGAGCGAGTCGGAATAAGATAGTTGTATTCGTGTGGTGTAATATATGTAATATAGTGTTCTTATGCTTTATGATATATGTAAAAATTGCTTGTATTAATAAGTATTTTTTTATGAATCTAACTCTTGTCTATTTTACAGTTTAAAAACACAAAATGGATAGACAACCCAATATTTTAAGAGACCTACCCGGAGACATGATTGATGAAATCTTGTCTAGAGTCGGCCAGAATTCTTCGGCACAACTATTTAAGGCGAGATCAGTTTGTAAGACATTCGAAGAACGTTCCAAGAATGTCTTGGTTTATAAGAGACTTTCGTTTGAAAGATGGGGGATATCACATTGGGAAACCCATAAGTTACGATGTGTTTACTTTGACGCATATATTGCGGGGAACCCAAATCCTATTTTACGCAACGGGTTAAGAAATTATTTTGACTCAATATATCCGAATATTGGACTTCGTGATTTAGAAAAAGCGGCTAACATGCAACATAAAGAAGCATGTTATGCTTACGGATTAGTAATGTTCGCTTCTCACCAAAGTGAGAACAAGAACATCGGGCTACAACTATTAAACAAAACGTTTCCACAAGTGACGGAGTCGGTAATTGGGGTAAGAAATGAGGTTTTTAGATTATTACGGGACTGTTGGACATTACGTAACCCTCGTCCCTTTGATGACGTTACAACACGCTGTCTTATCAACGGCCATAACGGTTATGTTGCACAAGACCAAGGATGGGAAGTAGTCCTAGTAAAACCAGAATGCATGACTTGTTTCTGGACGTATGAATTACGTGTCTTTATTGCCTTTGCTGAACGACTTGTGTACTAGCTAGAATTGTCTTCACAACTATCTTGTATCAAAGTTATTGTGTGCTATATTTCATGCTTTATGTAAAATAAGCGGTATTGTAAGTTTGTAAAATATTGTATAAAAGTTTGAACGCGAAATATTATTATAATCAGTTTTTCATATAGAATTGTAGTAGTTGAATTGTATATTAGCTACTAAGTATGAACTTAACGGGTAGGTACTACCCGAATTTAAACTTATAAAACGCTAATATGAAGAAAAAGCTTTTATAAATGAGTTCATATTATGCTACGAAATACTATTAACTACTCTTAATATTCTGTATGATTAACTTGTTCCATTTAACTATTTTGAAGGAAATGACACCGACTACTCGACACAATGTGAATATGAATGAAGAGGAATTCCGTACTTTTCTAGCTTCAAACATAGCCGCAGTACAGGCTGCGCTACATACCAACAATAACCTTGGATCTAGCAGTACAGGAAATCGTGTAGGATGCACCTACAAAGAATTCACTGCCTGCAAACCTTTAGAATTTGATGGAACCGAAGGACCGATCGGATTGAAACGGTGGACCGAGAAGGTTGAATCGGTGTTTGCCATAAGTAAGTGTACTGAAGAGGACAAAGTGAAGTACGCTACGTATACCTTCACAGGTTCTGCGTTAACATGGTGGAATACCTATCTAGAGCAAGTGGGACAAGATGATGCGTACGCACTACCGTGGTCAGCATTCAAGCACTTGATGAACGAGAAGTACCGTCCCAGAACCGAGGTCAATAAGCTCAAGACAGAACTTAGAGGGTTACGAACCCAAGGATTTGATATTACCACGTACGAAAGACGATTCACAGAATTGTGCCTATTGTGTCCGGGAGCATTCGAAGATGAGGAAGAGAAGATCGACGCGTTTGTGAAAGGATTACCGGAAAGAATCCAAGAAGATATAAGTTCACACGAGCCCGCCTCCATACAAAAGGCATGTAGAATGGCTCACAAACTAGTGAACCAGATTGAAGAAAGAATTAAAGAACAGACTGCTGAAGAGGCCAATGTGAAGCAAGTCAAAAGAAAGTGGGAGGAAAACGGTGATAAGAATCACCAATACAACAACAACAGCAATTACAACAATAATCGCAACAATTATCCCAACAATCACAACATCAATCGCAACTACAACAAACGGCCCAACAACAACAACAACAACAACAACAGCAACTACAACAATCATCCCAACAACAATAATAACCGCAACAACAACAACAACAATCAGAAGCAGCTATGCCAAAGGTGTGAAAAGAATCACTCGGGGTTCTGCACCAAATTTTGCAACAAGTGTAAAAGAAATGGTCATAGCGCGGCGAAGTGTGAGGTCTACGGACCAGGGGTTAATAGAACGAAAGGAACAAATGGTGTCGGAACGAGTAATGGCGGAGCAAGTAGTGTCGGAGCAAGTTATGCCAATGTAGTTTGTTATAAATGTGGAAAACAAGGCCACATTATTAGAAATTGCCCGAACCAGGAGAACACAAATGGACAAGGCCGTGGAAGAGTTTTCAATATTAATGCGGTAGAGGCACAGGAAGACCCGGAGCTTGTTACGGGTACGTTTCTTATTGACAATAAATCTGCTTACGTTTTATTTGATTCGGGTGCGGATAGAAGCTATATGAGTAGAGATTTTTGTGCTAAATTAAGTTGTCCATTGACGCCTTTGGATAGTAAATTTTTACTCGAATTAGCAAATGGTAAATTAATTTCAGCAGATAATATATGTCGGAATCGAGAAATTAAACTGGTTAGCAAAACATTTAAGATTGATTTGATACCAGTAGAGTTAGGGAGTTTTGATGTGATAATCGGTATGGACTGGTTTAAAGAAGTGAAAGCGGAGATCGTTTGTTACAAAAATGCAATTCGCATTATACGAGAAAAAGGAAAACCCTTAATGGTGTACGGAGAAAAGGGCAACACGAAGCTACATCTTATTAGTAATTTGAAGGCACAAAAACTAATAAGAAAAGGTTGCTATGCTGTTCTAGCACACGTCGAGAAAGTACAAACTGAAGAAAAGAGCATCAATGATGTTCCCATTGCAAAAGAATTTCCCGATGTATTTCCGAAAGAATTACCGGGATTACCCCCACATCGATCCGTTGAATTTCAAATAGATCTTGTACCAGGAGCTGCACCAATAGCTCGTGCTCCTTACAGACTCGCACCCAGCGAGATGAAAGAACTGCAAAGCCAATTACAAGAACTTTTAGAGCGTGGTTTCATTCGACCAAGCACATCACCGTGGGGAGCTCCTGTTTTGTTTGTCAAGAAGAAAGATGGTACATTCAGGTTGTGTATCGACTACCGAGAGTTGAACAAACTTACCATCAAGAACCGCTACCCACTACCGAGAATCGACGACTTATTTGATCAACTACAAGGCTCGTCTGTTTATTCAAAGATTGACTTACGTTCCGGGTATCATCAAATGCGGGTGAAAGAAGATGATATTCCAAAGACTGCTTTCAGAACACGTTACGGCCATTACGAGTTTATGGTCATGCCGTTTGGTTTAACTAATGCACCAGCTGTGTTCATGGACCTTATGAACCGAGTGTGTGGACCATACCTTGACAAGTTTGTCATTGTTTTCATTGATGACATACTTATTTACTCAAAGAATGACCAAGAACACGGTGAACATTTGAGAAAGGTGTTAGAAGTATTGAGGAAGGAAGAATTGTACGCTAAGTTTTCAAAGTGTGCATTTTGGTTGGAAGAAGTTCAATTCCTCGGTCACATAGTGAACAAAGAAGGTATTAAGGTGGATCCGGCAAAGATAGAAACTGTTGAAAAGTGGGAAACCCCGAAAACTCCGAAACACATACGCCAGTTTTTAGGACTAGCTGGTTACTACAGAAGGTTCATCCAAGACTTTTCCAGAATAGCAAAACCCTTGACTGCATTAACGCATAAAGGGAAGAAATTTGAATGGAATGATGAACAAGAGAAAGCGTTTCAGTTATTGAAGAAAAAGCTAACTACGGCACCTATATTGTCATTGCCTGAAGGGAATGATGATTTTGTGATTTATTGTGATGCATCAAAGCAAGGTCTCGGTTGTGTATTAATGCAACGAACGAAGGTGATTGCTTATGCGTCTAGACAATTGAAGATTCACGAACAAAATTATACGACGCATGATTTGGAATTAGGCGCGGTTGTTTTTGCATTAAAGACTTGGAGGCACTACTTATATGGGGTCAAAAGTATTATATATACCGACCACAAAAGTCTTCAACACATATTTAATCAGAAACAACTGAATATGAGGCAGCGTAGGTGGATTGAATTATTGAATGATTACGACTTTGAGATTCGTTACCACCCGGGGAAGGCAAATGTGGTAGCCGATGCCTTGAGCAGGAAGGACAGAGAACCCATTCGAGTAAAATCTATGAATATAATGATTCATAATAACATTACTACTCAAATAAAGGAGGCGCAACAAGGAGTTTTAAAAGAGGGAAATTTAAAGGATGAAATACCCAAAGAATCGGAGAAGCATCTTAATATTTGGGAAGACGGAACCCGGTATAGGGCTGAAAGGATTTGGGTACCAAAATTTGGAGATATGAGAGAAATGGTACTTAGAGAAGCTCATAAAACCAGATACTCAATACATCCTGGAACGGGGAAGATGTACAAGGATCTCAAGAAACATTTTTGGTGGCCGGGTATGAAAGCCGATGTTGCTAAATACGTAGGAGAATGTTTGACGTGTTCTAAGGTCAAAGCTGAGCATCAGAAACCATCAGGTCTACTTCAACAACCCGAAATCCCGGAATGGAAATGGGAAAATATTACCATGGATTTCATCACTAAATTGCCAAGGACTGCAAGTGGTTTTGATACTATTTGGGTAATAGTTGATCGTCTCACCAAATCAGCACACTTCCTACCAATAAGAGAAGATGACAAGATGGAGAAGTTAGCACGACTGTATTTGAAGGAAGTCGTCTCCAGACATGGAATACCAATCTCTATTATCTCTGATAGGGATGGCAGATTTATTTCAAGATTCTGGCAGACATTACAGCAAGCATTAGGAACTCGTCTAGACATGAGTACTGCCTATCATCCACAAACTGATGGGCAGAGCGAAAGGACGATACAAACGCTTGAAGACATGCTACGAGCATGTGTTATTGATTTCGGAAACAGTTGGGATCGACATCTACCGTTAGCAGAATTTTCCTACAACAACAGCTACCATTCAAGCATTGAGATGGCGCCGTTTGAAGCACTTTATGGTAGAAAGTGCAGGTCTCCGATTTGTTGGAGTGAAGTGGGGGATAGACAGATTACGGGTCCGAAGATTATACAAGAAACTACCGAGAAGATCATCCAAATTCAACAACGGTTGAAAACCGCCCAAAGTCGACAAAAGAGCTACGCTGACATTAAAAGAAAAGATATAGAATTTGAAATTGGAGAGATGGTCATGCTTAAAGTTGCACCTTGGAAAGGCGTTGTTCGATTTGGTAAACGAGGGAAATTAAATCCAAGGTATATTGGACCATTCAAGATTATTGATTGTGTCGGACCAGTAGCTTACCGACTAGAGTTACCTCAACAACTCGCGGCTGTACATAACACTTTCCACGTCTCGAATTTAAAGAAATGTTTTGCTAAAGAAGATCTCACTATTCCGTTAGATGAAATCCAAATCAACGAAAAACTTCAATTCATCGAAGAACCCGTCGAAATAATGGATCGTGAGGTTAAAAGACTTAAGCAAAACAAGATACCAATTGTTAAGGTTCGATGGAATGCTCGTAGAGGACCCGAGTTCACCTGGGAGCGTGAAGATCAGATGAAGAAGAAATACCCGCATCTATTTCCATAAGATTCGTCAACACCTTCAACAGCTTAAAATTTCGGGACGAAATTTATTTAACGGGTAGGTACTGTAGTGACCCAAACTTTTCCATGTTTATATATATTAATTGAGATTGATATTTACATGATTAAATGTTTCCAACATGTTAAGCAATCAAACTTGTTAAGACTTGATTAATTGAAATATGTTTCATATAGACAATTGACCACCCAAGTTGATCGGTGATTCACGAACGTTAAAACTTGTAAAAACTATATGATGACATATATATGGATATATATATATAGTTAACATGATACTATGATAAGAAAACATATCATAAAGTATATTAACAATGAACTACATATGTAAAAACAAGACTACTAACTTAATGATTTTTAAACGAGACATATATGTAACGATTATCGTTGTAAAGACATTTAATGTATATATATCATATTAAGAGATATTCATACATGATAATATCATGATAATATAATAATTTAAAATCTCATTTGATATTATAAACATTGGGTTAACAACATTTAACAAGATCGTTAACCTAAAGGTTTCAAAACAACACTTACATGTAACGACTAACGATGACTTAACGACTCAGTTAAAATGTATATACATGTAGTATTTTAATATGTATTTATACACTTTTGAAAGACTTCAATACACTTATCAAAATACTTCTACTTAACAAAAATGCTTACAATTACATCCTCGTTCAGTTTCATCAACAATTCTACTCGTATGCACCCGTATTCGTACTCGTACAATACACAGCTTTTAGATGTATGTACTATTGGTATATACACTCCAATGATTAGCTCTTAGCAGCCCATGTGAGTCACCTAACATATGTGGGAACCATCATTTGGCAACTAGCATGAAATATCTCATAAAATTACAAAAATATGAGTAATCATTCATGACTTATTTACATGAAAACAAAATTACATATCCTTTATATCTAATCCATACACCAACGACCAAAAACACCTACAAACACTTTCATTCTTCAATTTTCTTCATCTAATTGATCTCTCTCAAGTTCTATCTTCAAGTTCTAAGTGTTCTTCATAAATTCCAAAAGTTCTAGTTTCATAAAATCAAGAATACTTTCAAGTTTGCTAGCTCACTTCCAATCTTGTAAGGTGATCATCCAACCTCAAGAAATCTTTGTTTCTTACAGTAGGTTATCATTCTAATACAAGGTAATAATCATATTCAAACTTTGGTTCAATTTCTATAACTATAACAATCTTATTTCAAGTGATGATCTTACTTGAACTTGTTTTCGTGTCATGATTCTGTTTCAAGAACTTCGAGCCATCCAAGGATCCATTGAAGCTAGATCCATTTTTCTCTTTTCCAGTAGGTTTATCCAAGGAAATTAAGGTAGTAATGATGTTCATAACATCATTCGATTCATACATATAAAGCTATCTTATTCAAAGGTTTAAACTTGTAATCACTAGAACATAGTTTAGTTAATTCTAAACTTGTTCGCAAACAAAAGTTAATCCTTCTAACATGACTTTTAAAATCAACTAAACACATGTTCTATATCTATATGATATGCTAACTTAATGATTTAAAACCTGGAAACACGAAAAACACCGTAAAACCGGATTTACGCCGTCGTAGTAACACCGCGGGCTGTTTTGGGTTAGTTAATTAAAAACTATGATAAACTTTGATTTAAAAGTTGTTATTCTGAGAAAATGATTTTTATTATGAACATGAAACTATATCCAAAAATTATGGTTAAACTCAAAGTGGAAGTATGTTTTCTAAAATGGTCATCTAGACGTCGTTCTTTCGACTAAAATGACTACCTTTACAAAAACGACTTGTAACTTATTTTTCCGACTATAAACCTATACTTTTTCTGTTTAGATTCATAAAATAGAGTTCAATATGAAACCATAGCAATTTGATTCACTCAAAACGAATTTAAAATGAAGAAGTTATGGGTAAAACAAGATTGGATAATTTTTCTCATTTTAGCTACGTGAAAATTGGTAACAAATCTATTCCAACCATAACTAAATCAACTTGTATTGTATATTATGTAATCTTGAGATACCATAGACACGTATACAATGTTTCGACCTATCATGTCGACACATCTATATATATTTCGGAACAACCATAGACACTCTATATGTGAATGTTGGAGTTAGCTATACAGGGTTGAGGTTGATTCCAAAATATATATAGTTTGAGTTGTGATCAATACTGAGATACGTATACACTGGGTCGTGGATTGATTCAAACCCCATCCAAAGTACCGGATGCTTTAGTACTTCGAAATTTATATCATATCCGAAGGGTGTCCCGGAATGATGGGGATATTCTTATATATGCATCTTGTTATTGTCGGTTACCAGGTGTTCACCATATGAATGATTTTTATCTCTATGTATGGGATGTGTATTGAAATATGAAATCTTGTGGTCTATTGTTACGATTTGATATATATAGGTTAAACCTATAACTCACCAACATTTTTGTTGACGTTTAAAGCATGTTTATTCTCAGGTGAATATTAAGAGCTTCCGCTGTTGCATACTAAAATAAGGACAAGATTTGGAGTCCATGTTTGTATGATATTGTGTAAAAACTGCATTCAAGAAACTGATTTCGATGTAACATATTTGTATTGTAAACCATTATGTAATGGTCGTGTGTAAACAGGATATTTTAGATTATCATTATTTGATAATCTACGTAAAGCTTTTTAAACCTTTATTTATGAAATAAAGGTTATGGTTTGTTTTAAAAATGAATGCAGTCTTTGAAAAATGTCTCATATAGAGGTCAAAACCTCGCAACGAAATCAATTAATATGGAACGTTTTTAATCAATAAGAAAGGGACATTTCAATATATATATATATAGTTAACATGATACTATGATAAGTAAACATATCATTAAGTATATTAACAATGAACTACATATGTAAAAACAAGACTACTAACTTAATGATTTTTAAACGAGACATATATGTAACGATTATCGTTGTAAAGACATTTAATGTATATATATCATATTAAGAGATATTCATACATGATAATATCATGATAATATAATAATTTAAAATCTCATTTGATATTATAAACATTGGGTTAACAACATTTAACAAGATCGTTAACCTAAAGGTTTCAAAACAACACTTACATGTAACGACTAACGATGACTTAACGACTCAGTTAAAATGTATATACATGTAGTGTTTTAATATGTATATATACACTTTTGAAAGACTTCAATACACTTATCAAAATACTTCTACTTAACAAAAATGCTTACAATTACATCCTCGTTCAGTTTCATCAACAATTCTACTCGTATGCACCCGTATTCGTACTCGTACAATACACAGCTTTTAAATGTATGTACTATAGGTATATACACTCCAATGATCAGCTCTTAGCAGCCCATGTGAGTCACCTAACATATGTAGGAACCATCATTTGGCAACTAGCATGAAATACCTCATAAAATTACAAAAATATGAGTAATCATTCATGACTTATTTACATGAAAACAAAATTACATATCCTTTATATCTAATCCATACAACAACGACCAAAAACACCTACAAACACTTTCATTCTTCAATTTTCTTCATCTAATTGATCTCTCTCAAGTTCTATCTTCAAGTTCTAAGTGTTCTTCATAAATTCCAAAAGTTCTAGTTTCATAAAATCAAGAATACTTTCAAGTTTGCTAGCTCACTTCCAATCTTGTAAGGTGATCATCCAACCTTAAGAAATCTTTGTTTCTTACAGTAGGTTATCATTCTAATACAAGGTAATAATCATATTCAAACTTTGGTTCAATTTCTATAACTATAACAATCTTATTTCAAGTGATGATCTTACTTGAACTTGTTTTCGTGTCATGATTCTGCTTCAAGAACTTCGAGCCATCCAAGGATCCGTTGAAGCTAGATCCATTTTTCCCTTTTCCAATAGGTTTATCCAAGGAACTTAAGATAGTAATGATGTTCATAACATCATTTGATTCATACATATAAAGCTATCTTATTCGAAGGTTTAAACTTGTAATCACTAGAACATAGTTTAGTTAATTCTAAACTTGTTCGCAAACAAAAGTTAATCCTTCTAACTTGACTTTTAAAATCAACTAAACACATGTTCTATATCTATATGATATGCTAACTTAATGATTTAAAACCTGGAAACACGAAAAACACCGTAAAACCGGATTTACGCCGTCGTAGTAACACCGCGGGCTGTTTTGGGTTAGTTAATTAAAAACTATGATAAACTTTGATTTAAAAGTTGTTATTATGATAAAATGATTGTTATTATGAACATGAAACTATATCCAAAAATTATGATTAAACTCAAAGTGGAAGTATGTTTTCTAAAATGGTCATCTAGACGTCGTTCTTTCGACTGAAATGACTACCTTTACAAAAACGACTTGTAACTTATTTTTCCGACAATAAACCTATACTTTTTATATTTAGATTCATAAAATAGAGTTCAATATGAAACCATAGCAATTTGATTCACTCAAAACGGATTTAAAATGAAGAAGTTATGGGTAAAACAAGATTGGATAATTTTTCTCATTTAACTACGTGAAAATTGGTAACAAATCTATTCCAACCATAACTTAATCAACTTGTATTGTATATTATATAATCTTGAGATACCATAGACACGTATACAATGTTTCGACCTATCATGTCGACACATCTATATATATTTCGGAACAACCATAGACACTCTATATGTGAATGTTGGAGTTAGCTATACAGGGTTGAGGTTGATTCCAAAATATATATAGTTTGAGTTGTGATCAATACTGAGATACGTATACACTGGGTCGTGGATTGATTCAAGATAATATTTATCGATTTATTTCTGTACATCTAACTGTGGACAACTAGTTGTAGGTTACTAACGAGGACAGCTGACTTAATAAACTTAAAACATCAAAATATATTAAAAGTGTTGTAAATATATGTTGAACATACTTTGATATATATGTATATTTGTTATAGGTTCGTGAATCAACCAGTGGCCATGTCTTACTTCCCGACGAAGTAAAAATCTGTGAAAGTGAGTTATAGTCCCACTTTTAAAATCTAATATTTTTGTGATGAGAATACATGCAGGTTTTATAAATGATTTACAAAATAGACACAAGTACGTGAAACTACATTCTATGGTTGAATTATCGAAATTGAATATGCCCCTTTTTATTAAGTCTGGTAATCTAAGAATTAGGGAACAGACACCCTAATTGACGCGAATCCTAAAGATAGATCTATTGGGCCTAACAAACCCCATCCAAAGTACCGGATTCTTTAGTACTTCGAAATTTATATCATATCTGAAGGGTGTCCCGGAATGATGGAGATATTCTTATATATGCATCTTGTTAATGTCGGTTACCAGGTGTTCACCATATGAATGATTTTTATCTCTATGTATGGGATGTGTATTGAAATATGAAATCTTGTGGTCTATTGTTATGATTTGATATATATAGGTTAAACCTATAACTCACCAACATTTTTGTTGACGTTTTAAGCATGTTTATTCTCAGGTGATTATTAAGAGCTTCCGCTGTCGCATACTTAAATAAGGATGAGATTTGGAGTCCATGCTTGTATGATATTGTGTAAAAACTGCATTCAAGAAACTTATTTTGTTGTAACATATTTGTATTGTAAATCATTATGTAATGGTCGTGTGTAAACAGGATATTTTAGATTATCATTATTTGATAATCTACGTAAAGCTCTTTAAACCTTTATTGATGAAATAAAGGTTATGGTTTGTTTTAAAATGAATGCAGTCTTTGAAAAACGTCTCATATAGAGGTCAAAATCTCGCAACGAAATCAATTAATATGGAACGTTTTTAATCAATAAGAACGGGACATTTCATAAACCGTCAATCCGCACTCCATAAGAGTCAGGTGGAGTGCGGAACAATTCGGTGATTTGATCAAGAGTGTTCGGGCTTGCAAAGATAGGATCACCAGAAGAATCGCCTGCAAAATAACATCGTTGGTTAGTCGGCGAAATAAAAATAATGTATATTTTACATATGCAATAACAATCCGCAATATACCAGTTTGCTGGTCCCCTTCGTGTTCCGATATAAATGGATTATCGTGAGGGGGGTTCTCCTGTTGTTTATGTTTTTTGCTTAGCGAAGACGGAGGCATTTGTAACGGCCGCTTGGTAGAGCTCGGCTTTGTATAGGGAGAATTGGAGGTTAAATCGACGATTGGAATAGGTTGCTTTTCTTTTGTTGATGACGATTTAGCTTCCGGGCTTGTTAATAGTTTGGTGATCAGGGTTTTTGGATCAGCCTCCCTATCTAACTTGTTAATCTTCATTTAAAATTAAATAAGAGCTGCAAGTAATGACTAAAATGATAAAGATTGACTGACGAATTGAGAAATTTTCTGATATTTTGGAAAAATGAGTAGTGAATTTGTGATTTCAGATCACAATATATATAGGCGACGGGGTTAATTATGTTAATTATCTATTGAGATAATTCAAACGGTAACATTGACTGTTATAACGGTAACAAAGATAACGCAAAATATGTTTCAATGCGAATAGTGGTCAGGTTAACGGCGAATTCATGGAGTTTATCATGATATATTTGCTTCGCGAAAGTGTATCATAATAAACTGGGGGGACTTGATCATATACATAGCATTGTATATGTATATTTTATTTGCCAAAAGCCAAGAGCAGAGTTGAAATGTCCCGTTCTTATTGATTAAAAACGTTCCATATTAATTGATTTCGTTGCGAGGTTTTGACCTCTATATGAGACATTTTTCAAAGACTGCATTCATTTTTAAAACAAACCATAACCTTTATTTCATAGATAAAGGTTTTAAAAAGCTTTACGTAGATTATCAAATAATGATAATCTAAAATATCATGTTTACACACGACCATTACATAATGGTTTACAATACAAATATGTTACAACAAAATAAGTTTCTTGAATGCAGTTTTTACACAATATCATACAAGCATGGACTCCAAATCTCGTCCTTATTTAAGTATGTGACAGCGGAAGCTCTTAATAATCACCTGAGAATAAACATGCTTAAAACGTCAACAAAAATGTTGGTGAGTTATTGGTTTAACCTATATATATCAAATCATAATAATAGACCACAAGATTTCATATTTCAATACACATCCCATACATAGAGATAAAAATCATTCATATGGTGAACACCTGGTAACCGACATTAACAAGATGCATATATAAGAATATCCCCATCATTCCGGGACACCCTTCGGATATGATATAAATTTCGAAGTACTAAAGCATCCGGTACTTTGGATGGGGTTTGTTAGGCCCAATAAATCTATCTTTAGGATTCGCGTCAATTAGGGTGTCTGTTCCCTAATTCTTAGATTACCAGACTTAATAAAAAGGGGCATATTCGATTTCGATAATTCAACCATAGAATGTAGTTTCACGTACTTGTGTCTATTTTGTAAATCATTTATAAAACCTGCATGTATTCTAATCCCAAAAATATTAGATTTTAAAAGTGGGACTATAACTCACTTTCACAGATTTTTACTTCGTCGGGAAGTAAGACTTGGCCACTGGTTGATTCACGAACCTATAACAATATATACATATATATCAAAGTATGTTCAAAATATATTTACAACACTTTTAATATATTTTGATGTTTTAAGTTTATTAAGTCAGCTGTCCTCGTTAGTAACCTACAACTAGTTGTCCACGGTTAGATGTACAGAAATAAATCGATAAATATTATCTTGAATGAATCCACGACCCAGTGTATACTTATCTCAGTATTGATCACAACTCAAACTATATATATTTTGGAATCAACCTCAACCCTGTATAGCTAACTCCAACATTCACATATAGAGTGTCTATGGTTGTTCCGAAATATATATAGATGTGTCGACATGATAGGTCGAAACATTGTATACGTGTCTATGGTATCTCAAGATTACATAATATACAATACAAGTTGATTAAGTTATGGTTGGAATAGATTTGTTACCAATTTTCACGTAGCTAAAATGAGAAAAATTATCCAATCTTGTTTTACCCATAACTTCTTCATTTTAAATCCGTTTTGAGTGAATCAAATTGCTATGGTTTCATATTGAACTCTATTTTATGAATCTAAACAGAAAAAGTATAGGTTTATTGTCGAAAAAATAAGTTACAAGTCGTTTTTGTAAAGGTAGTCATTTCAGTCGAAAGAACGACGTCTAGATGATCATTTTAGAAAACATACTTCCACTTTGAGTTTAACCATAATTTTTGGATATAGTTTCATGTTCATAATAAAAATCATTTTCTCAGAAAAACAACTTTTAAATCAAAGTTTATCATAGTTTTTAATTAACTAACCCAAAACAGCCCGCGGTGTTACTACGACGGCGTAAATCCGGTTTTACGATGTTTTTCGTGTTTCCAGGTTTTAAATCATTAAGTTAGTATATCATATAGATATAGAACATGTGTTTAGTTGATTTTAAAAGTCAAGTTAGAAGGATTAACTTTTGTTTGCGAACAAGTTTAGAATTAACTAAACTATGTTCTAGTGATTACAAGTTTAAACCTTCGAATAAGATAGCTTTATATGTATGAATCGAATGATGTTATGAACATCATTACTACCTTAAGTTCCTTGGATAAACCTACTGGAAAAGAAAAAAATGGATCTAGCTTCAACGGATCTTTGGATGGCTCGAAGTTCTTGAAGCAGAATCATGACACAAAAACAAGTTCAAGTAAGATCATCACTTGAAATAAGATTGTTATAGTTATAGAAATTGAACCAAAGTTTGAATATGATTATTACCTTGTATTAGAATGATAACCTACTGTAAGAAACAAAGTTTTCTTGAGGTTGGATGATCACCTTACAAGATTGGAAGTGAGCTAGCAAACTTGAAAGTATTCTTGATTTTATGTAACTAGAACTTGTAGAATTTATGAAGAACACTTAGAACTTGAAGATAGAACTTGAGAGAGATCAATTAGATGAAGAAAATTGAAGAATGAAAGTGTTTGTAGGTGTTTTTGGTCGTTGGTGTATGGATTAGATATAAAGGATATGTAATTTTGTTTTCATGTAAATAAGTCATGAATGATTACTCATATTTTTGTAATTTTATGAGATATTTCATGCTAGTTGCCAAATGATGGTTCCCACATGTGTTAGGTGACTCACATGGGCTGCTAAGAGCTGATCATTAGAGTGTATATACCAATAGTACATACATCTAAAAGCTGTGTATTGTACGAGTACGAATACGGGTGCATACGAGTAGAATTGTTGATGAAATTGAACGAGGATGTAATTGTAAGCATTTTTGTTAAGTAGAAGTATTTTGATAAGTGTATTGAAGTCTTTCAAAAGTGTATAAATACATATTAAAACACTACATGTATATACATTTTAACTGAGTCGTTAAGTCATCGTTAGTCGTTACATGTAAGTGTTGTTTTGAAACCTTTAGGTTAACGATCTTGTTAAATGTTGTTAACCCAATGTTTATAATATCAAATGAGATTTTAAATTATTATATTATCATGATATTATCATGTATGAATATCGCTTAATATGATATATACACATTAAATGTCTTTACAACGATAATCGTTACATATATGTCTCGTTTAAAAATCATTAAGTTAGTAGTCTTGTTTTTACATATGTAGTTCATTGTTAATATACTTAATGATATGTTTAATTATCATAGTATCATGTTAACTATATATATATATCCATATATATGTCATCATATAGTTTTTACAAGTTTAAACGTTCGTGAATCACCGGTCAACTTGGGTGGTCAATTGTCTATATCAAACCTATTTCAATTAATCAAGTCTTAACAAGTTTGATTGCTTAACATGTTGGAAACACTTAATCATGTAAATAACAATTTCATTTAATATATATATTGTGACGACCCGGAAATTTCCGACCAAATTTAAACCTAACCTTTATATGTTTCCGACACGATAAGCAGAATTTGTAATGTTGAATCTCAAAAAGTTTGGAACTACATTCATGTAATCAATTACCCTTTGACCGTGTTCGACGATTCACGAACAATTATGTGTATATAGATATGTATATATAATATATAATATTAACTGAAAACATTAACAAAGTATTAGATATATGATACTTTACATGAACGTATTTGTTTCGATATATTTATCGACAGAATTAAGAGATAATATCAAATGATTGAATTATCAGATACATTATGTTATGATTACGGGCCAATGTTATGAGGTCCACTGTGATTTAAGAAATCTATTCTTTTTGACAATATTCGGAAAATGGTAAAGTGATCTATAAGTAAGAACGTGGAGTGTAAATAACTTAGATGTTGGATATCGACAAGTTAAGTAACTCGACATTTTTCATTAAGATGATTTCATACGTTTATTAAACCTTTGGACTTTAGCCCATGCTTCACAAAAAGACTGTAATTTAAAAACTTGAAACCTATTATGAATATATATAATTCTACTTTTCTAAATTGTTTTATGATATAACGATTTAAATTAATATTAAATATATTTATACGCGTATTATACGTACATAGTTTTATACTTTTACTATACTTTAACTTTACCTTTACTTTACTTTTACTTTACTTTTACTTTACTTTAACTTTAATAATTTACTTTAATACTTTACTTTAATAATTCACTTTAATAATTCATACTTTAATAATTTACTTTAATAATTCATACTTTAATAATTCACTTTAATAATTCATACTTTAATAATTCACTTTAATAATTCATACTTCAATAATTCACTTTAATAATTCATACTTTAATAATTCACTTTAATAATTCATACTTTAATAATTCACTTTAATAATTTATACTTTAATAATTCACTTTAATAATTCAAAAATCTATTATAAATAGAATTCAATAGGTTTCATTATTTCATAGAAACTTTAAAATATATTTCTCTAAACTCTCTCAATCGAATTATATATATATATATATATATATATATATATATATATATATATATATATATATATATATATATATATATATATATATATATATATATATATATATATATATATATATATATATATATATATATATTACTTGGTATTATTTCAAGATATTATTAGTATACATAAAATACTACGACGGAGTTATATTAAGACAATTTCAAAATAAGTTTCAAACGGGATAGAGCTAAGGAAATTATGGGTTATAGCTATGGAGGTTATGGGTATTGTTCGAGGGTATTTCTCGTGAGGTCAACTTAACGTTTATCATTTTCGTTGCGTCTACGTACTTTCCTGCAATATTGAATCACAATATTGATACGTGAGCATTCATATCTTATCTTTTATATATTAATAGTGTATCCCTGACTAGTGCTCGAGTATATATGATTATGCATGTTTGTATGCTTAGTTTCGTCGTTAAATAGTTTATGATAAATCACGAATTTGATACATATGCTACTGAGATAAGGTATATGATATGCATGTCATTGAAAAGCTAAAGAAAAATTAATAACTTTTCAATTAGAAATCGTGTGGGTTCGATGAACGGATTAAAAGATATGGTCAACTGAATTATTATTAATTTTAATATTATTATTAAAACGATTATTATAATTGTTATCAGTTGATGTTATCACTAAAATTATCTTTATTACTAAAAATTAATATTTTTATTGAAACTATCATTTTATTATTTTTATCATTATTATTATTATCAATATTATTTTATCAAATAAATATGCGTACAAAGATATTTTTACCACACGTAATATAATTACATTAATAATACATACCACTATATTTTTATGATATTAAGTGAATTTTATAAATTTTATTACTTGAGATATATAAACGTATATTTTTATCATATATGAATTTAAATATAAATTTTTATTTATTAATAAATGAATTGTATTATTTAGTATAAAAAGATCTGATAAATATATTTAAATATATAAAACAACTATATATAAGTTATATAATAAACATGTATAGATTTTGGAAGTCATTTTGGGTCAAGTTGACTTTTGTTGACTTTTGCATGTCGGTCTCGAGCATTAGGATTGTGATACACTACGACTTGACCTAAATTGTTAGACAGATATTGACCAACATATAAATATATATACTTAATATAGGTTCGTGAATCCGAGATAAACCCTGCACTTGTTCAGTGCCGTCATATACATAATTGCTACGAAATACAGTATTGTGAGTTTCATTACTCCCTTTTTATATATATTTTTGGGCTGAGAATACATGCACTGTTTTATAACTGTTTTACGAAATGGACACAAGTACTAAAAACATATTCTACGTTGAGTTGTACCACTTTGCATATTTTTCCCTAATAGCTTGGTAACTACCATTTACATGCGGTATTGTAAACGCGAATCCTGTTGATAGATCTATCGGGCCTGACAACCCCAACCGGACTGGACGACCAGTATTCAACGGTTGCACAGTACTTCGTTTCAGTGACTACACTTGGTACAGTGTAGTGAGATTTCATAATAAAGGGAATATACGACGTTGATTAAATGTTAAGTATGGTTACCAAGTGCTCAACCACTTAGAATATTTTTATTAAAACGTTTATATATATGAAATCTTGTGGTCTATTACTATTACGGAAATGATTGATTATGATAAACTAATGAACTCACCAACCTTTTGGTTGACACTTTAAAGCATGTTTATTCTCAGGTATTAAAGAAATCTTCCGCTGTGCATTAGCTCATTTTAAGGATATTACTTGGAGTCATTCATGACATACTTTGAAAGACGTTGCATTCGAGTCGTTGAGTTCATCAAGATTAATATTAAGTCAATTATAGTTGGATGTAATATGAAATGGTATGCATGCCGTCAATTTTAGATGTAAAGAAAGTTTGTCTTTTAAAAACGAATGCAATGTTTGTAAAACGTATCATTTAGAGGTCAAATACCTCGCGATGTAACCAACTATTCTGAATCATTTATAATGTATATGAACGGGTCCTTTCATATATAAACATGGAAAAGTTCGGTTCACTACAGTACCTACCCGTTAAATAAATTTCGTCCCAAAATTTTAAGCAGTTGGAGGTGTTGACGTATCTTCTGGAAATAAATGCGGGTATTTCTTCTTCATCTGATCTTCACGCTCCCAGGTGAACTCGGGTCCTCTACGAGCATTCCATCGAACCTTAACAATTGGTATCTTGTTTTGCTTAAGTCTTTTAACCTCACGATCCATTATTTCGACGGGTTCTTCGATGAATTGAAGTTTTTCGTTGATTTGGATTTCATCTAACGGAATAGTGAGATCTTCTTTAGCAAAACATTTCTTCAAATTCGAGACGTGGAAAGTGTTATGTACAGCCGCGAGTTGTTGAGGTAACTCAAGTCGGTAAGCTACTGGTCCGATACGATCAATAATCTTGAATGGTCCAATATACCTTGGATTTAATTTCCCTCGTTTACCAAATCGAACAACGCCTTTCCAAGGTGCAACTTTAAGCATGACCATCTCTCCAATTTCAAATTCTATATCTTTTCTTTTAATGTCAGCGTAGCTCTTTTGTCGACTTTGGGCGGTTTTCAACCGTTGTTGAATTTGAATGATCTTCTCGGTAGTTTCTTGTATAATCTCTGGACCCGTAATCTGTCTATCCCCCACTTCACTCCAACAAATCGGAGACCTGCACTTTCTACCATAAAGTGCTTCAAACGGCACCATCTCAATGCTTGAATGGTAGCTGTTGTTGTTGGAAAATTCTGCTAACGGTAGATGTCGATCCCAACTGTTTCCGAAATTAATAACACATGCTCGTAGCATGTCTTCAAGCGTTTGTATCGTCCTTTCGCTCTGCCCATCAGCTTGTGGATGATAGGCAGTACTCATGTCTAGACGAGTTCCTAATGCTTGCTGTAATGTCTGCCAGAATCTTGAAATAAATCTGCCATCCCTATCAGAGATAATAGAGATTGGTATTCCATGTCTGGAGACGACTTCCTTCAAATACAGTCGTGCTAACTTCTCCATCTTGTCATCTTCTCTTATTGGCAGGAAGTGTGCTGATTTGGTGAGACGATCAACTATTACCCAAATAGTATCAAAACCACTTGCAGTCCTTGGCAATTTAATGATGAAATCCATGGTAATGTTTTCCCATTTCCATTCCGGGATTTCGGGTTGTTGAAGTAGACCTGATGGTTTCTGATGCTCAGGTTTGACCTTAGAACACGTCAAACATTCTCCTACATATTTAGCAACATCGGCTTTCATACCCGGCCACCAAAAATGTTTCTTGAGATCCTTGTACATCTTCCCCGTTTCAGGATGTATTGAGTATCTGGTTTTATGAGCTTCTCTAAGTACCATTTCTCTCATATCTCCAAATTTTGGTACCCAAATCCTTTCAGCCCTATACCGGGTTCCGTCTTCCTGAATATTAAGATGCTTCTCTGATCCTTTGGGTATTTCATCCTTTAAATTTCCCTCTTTTAAAACTCCTTGTTGCGCCTCCTTTATTTGAGTAGTAAGGTTATAATGAATCATTATATTCATAGATTTTACTCGAATGGGTTCTCTATCCTTCCTGCTCAAGGCATCGGCTACCACATTTGCCTTCCCCGGGTGGTAACGAATCTCAAAGTCGTAATCTTTCAACAATTCAATCCACCTACGCTGCCTCATATTCAGTTGTTTCTGATTAAATATGTGTTGAAGACTTTTGTGGTCGGTATATATAATACTTTTGACCCCATATAAGTAGTGCCTCCAAGTCTTTAATGCAAAAACAACCGCGCCTAATTCCAAATCATGCGTCGTATAATTTTGTTCGTGAATCTTCAATTGTCTAGACGCATAAGCAATCACCTTCGTTCGTTGCATTAATACACAACCGAGACCTTGCTTTGATGCGTCACAATAAATCACAAAATCATCATTCCCTTCAGGCAATGACAATATAGGTGTCGTAGTTAGCTTTTTCTTCAATAACTGAAACGCTTTCTCTTGTTCATCATTCCATTCAAATTTCTTCCCTTTATGCGTTAATGCAGTCAAGGGTTTTGCTATTCTGGAAAAGTCTTGGATGAACCTTCTGTAGTAACCAGCTAGTCCTAAAAACTGGCGTATGTGTTTCGGAGATTTCGGGGTTTCCCACTTTTCAACAGTTTCTATCTTTGCCGGATCCACCTTAATACCTTCTTTGTTCACTATGTGACCGAGGAATTGAACTTCTTCCAACCAAAATGCACACTTTGAAAACTTAGCGTACAATTCTTCCTTCCTCAATACTTCTAACACCTTTTTCAAATGTTCACCGTGTTCTTGGTCATTCTTTGAGTAAATAAGTATGTCATCAATGAAAACAATGACAAACTTGTCAAGGTATGGTCCACACACTCAGTTCATAAGGTCCATGAACACAGCTGGTGCATTAGTTAAACCAAACGACATGACCATAAACTCGTAATGACCGTAACGTGTTCTGAAAGCATTCTTTGGAATATCATCTTCTTTCACCCGCATTTGATGATACCCGGAACGTAAGTCAATCTTTGAATAAACAAACGAGCCTTGTAGTTGATCAAATAAGTCATCGATTCTCGGTAGTGGGTAGCGGTTCTTGATGGTAAGTTTGTTCAACTCTCGGTAGTCGATACACAACCTGAATGTACCATCTTTCTTCTTGACAAACAAAACAGGAGCTCCCCACGGTGATGTGCTTGGTCGAATGAAACTACGCTCTAAAAGTTCATGTAATTGACTTTGCAGTTCTTTCATCTCGCTGGGTGCGAGTCTGTAAGGAGCACGAGCTATTGGTGCAGCTCCTGGTACAAGATCTATTTGAAATTCAACGGATCGATGTGGGGGTAATCCCGGTAATTCTTTCGGAAATACATCGGGAAATTCTTTTGCAATGGGAACATCATTGATGCTCTTTTCTTCAGTTTGTACTTTCTCAACGTGTGCTAGAACAACATAGCAACCTTTTCTTATTAGTTTTTGTGCCTTCAAATTACTAATAAGATGTAGCTTCGTGTTGCCCTTTTCTCCGTACACCATTAAGGGTTTTCCTTTTTCTCGTATAATGCGAATTGCATTTTTGTAACAAACGATCTCTGCTTTCACTTCTTTCAACCAGTCCATACTGATTATCACATCAAAACTCCCTAACTCTACTGTTATCAAATCAATCTTAAATGTTTCGCTAACCAGTTTAATTTCTCGATTCCGACATATATTATCTGCTGAAATTAATTTACCATTTGCTAATTCGAGTAAAAATTTACTATCCAAAGGCGTCAATGGAAAACTTAATTTAGCACAAAAATCTCTACTCATATAGCTTCTATCCGCACCCGAATCAAATAAAACGTAAGCAGATTTATTGTCAATAAGAAACGTACCCGTAACAAGCTCCGGGTCTTCCTGTGCCTCTGCCGCATTAATATTGAAAACTCTTCCGCGGCCTTGTCCATTCGTGTTCTCCTGGTTCGGTCAATTTCTAATAATGTGGCCCGGTTTTCCACATTTATAACAAACTACATTGGCATAACTTGCTCCGACACTACTTGCTCCGCCATTACTCTTTCCGACACCATTTGTTCCTTTCATTCTATTAACCCCTGGTCCGTAGACCTCACACTTCGCCGCGCTATGACCATTTCTTTTACACTTGTTGCAAAATTTGGTGCAGAACCCCGAGTGATACTTTTCACACCTTTGGCATAGCTGCTTCTGATTGTTGTTGTTGTTGCGATTATTATTGTTGTTGGGATGATTGTTGTAGTTGCTGTTGTTGTTGTTGTTGTTGGGCCGTTTGTTGTAGTTGCGATTGATGTTGCGATTATTGGGATAATTGTTGCGATTATTGTTGTAATTGCTGCTGTTGGTGTATTGGTGATTCTTATCACCGTTTTCCTCCCACTTTCTTTTGACTTGCTTCACATTGGCCTCTTCAGCAGTCTGTTCTTTAATTCTTTCTTCAATCTGGTTCACTAGTTTGTGAGCCATTCTACATGCCTGTTGTATGGAGGCGGGCTCGTGTGAACTTATTTATATCTTCTTGGATTCTTTCCGGTAATCCTTTCACAAACGCGTCGATCTTCTCTTCCTCATCTTCGAATGCTCCCGGACACAATAGGCACAATTCTGTGAATCGTCTTTCGTACGTGGTAATATCAAATCCTTGGGTTCGTAACCCTCAAAGTTCTGTCTTGAGCTTATTGACCTCGGTTCTAGGACGGTACTTCTCGTTCATCAAGTGCTTGAATGCTGACCACGGTAGTGCGTACGCATCGTCTTGTCCCACTTGCTCTAGATAGGTATTCCACCATGTTAACGCAGAACCTGTGAAGGTATGCGTAGCGTACTTCACTTTGTCCTCTTCAGTACACTTACTTATGGCAAACACTGATTCGACCTTCTCGGCAAACGGTCCTTCGGTTCCATCAAATTCTAAAGGTTTACAGGCAGTGAATTCTTTGTAGGTGCATCCTACATGATTTCCTGTACTGCTAGATCCAAGGTTATTGTTGGTATATAGCGCAGCCTGTACTGCGGCTATGTTTGAAGCTAGAAAAGTACGAAATTCCTCTTCATTCATATTCACGGTGTGTCGAGTAGTCGGTGCCATTTCCTTCAAAATAGTCAAATGGAACAAGTTAATCATACAGAATATTAAGAGTAGTTAATAGTATTTCGTAGCATAATATGAACTCATTTATAAAAGCTTTTTCTTCATATTAGTGTTTTATAAGTTTAAATTCGGGTAGTACCTACCTGTTAAGTTCATACTTAGTAGCTAATATACAATTCAACTACTACAATTCTATATGAAAAACTGATTATAATAATATTTCGCGTTCAAACTTTTATACAATATTTTACAAACTTACAATACCGCTTATTTTACATAAAGCATGAAATATATCACACAATAACTTTGATACAAGATAGTTGTGAAGATAATTCTAGCTAGTACACAAGTCGTTCAGCAAAGGCAATAAAGACACGTAATTCATACGTCCAGAAACAAGTCATGCATTCTGGTTTTACTAGGACTACTTCCCATCCTTGGTCTTGTGGAACATAACCGTTATGGCCGTTGATAAGACAGCGTGTTGTAATGTCGTCAAAGGGACGAGGGTTACGTAATGTCCAACAGTCCCGTAACAATCTCAAAACCTCATTTCTTACCCCAATTACCGACTCCGTCACTTGTGGGAACGTTTTGTTTAATAGTTGTAGCCCGATGTTCTTGTTCTCACTTTGGTGAGAAGCGAACATTACTAATCCGTAAGCATAACATGCTTCTTTATGTTGCATGTTAGCCGCTTTTTCTAAATCACGAAGTCCAATATTCGGATATATTGAGTCAAAATAATTTCTTAACCCATTGCGTAAAATAGCATTTGGGTTCCCCGCAATATATGCGTCAAAGTAAACACATCGTAACTTATGGATTTCCCAATGTGATATCCCCCATCTTTTGAACGAAAGCCTTTTATAAACCAAGGCATTCTTGGAACGTTCTTCGAATGTCTTACAAACTGATCTCGCCTTAAATAGTTGTGCCTAAGAATTCTGACCGACTCTAGACAAGATTTCATCAATCATATCTCCGGGTAGGTCTCTTAAAATATTGGGTTGTCTATCCATTTTGTGTTTTTATACTGTAAAATAGACAAGAGTTAGATTCATAAAAAAAATACTTATTAATACAAGCAATTTTTACATATATCATAAAGCATAAGCACACTATATTACATATATTACACCGTACGAATACAACTATCTTATTCCGACTCGCTCGTTTCTTCTTCTTCGGTTTTGGTTCGTTTTGCCAAGTTTCTAGGGATATATGATGTTCCCCTAATACTGAAAGGACCCGTTCATATACATTATAAACGATTCACAATAGTTGATTACATTGCGAGGTATTTAACCTCTATATGATACATTTTACAAACATTGCATTCGTTTTTAAAAGACAATCTTTCTTTACATCGAAAATTGACAGGCATGCATACCATTTCATAATATCCACTATCCAACTATAAATTGATTTAATAATAATCTTTGATGAACTCAATGACTCGAATGCAACGTTCTTCGAAATATGCTATGAAAGACTCCAAGTAATATCTTTAAAATGAGCAAATGCACAGCGGAAGATTTCTTTAACACCTGAGAATAAACATGCTTTAAAGTGTCAACCAAAAGGTTGGTGAGTTCATTAGTTTATCATAATCATTTATTTCCATCATTTTAATAGACCACAATAATTTCATTTCCAGTTCTCATAAATATACGTCCCATGCATAGAGACAAAAATAATCATTCATATGGTGAACACCTGGTAACCGACATTAACTAGATACATATAAGAATATCCCAAATCATTCCGGGATCCTCCTTCGGACATGATATAAATTTCGAAGTACTAAAGCATCCGGTACTTTGGATGGGGTTTGTTAGGCCCAATAGATCTATCTTTAGGATTCGCGTCAATTAGGGTGTCTGTTCCCTAATTCTTAGATTACCAGACTTTAATAAAAAGGGGCATATTTGATTTCGATAATTCAACCATATAATGTAGTTTCGATTACTTGTGTCTATTTCGTAAAACATTTATAAAAATTTGCGCATGTATTCTCAGCCCTAAAATATAAAGAGTAAAAAAAAGTAAATGAAACTCACCATACTGTATTTCGTAGTAAAAATACATATTACGTCATTGAACAAGTGCAAGGTTGGCCTCGGATTCACGAACCTAAATTAATTATATATATTTATGTGATGGTCAATATTTGTCTAACAAATTAGGTCAAGTCATAGTGTACCACAATCCTAATGTTCGAAACTAATATGCAAAAGTCAACAAAAGTAAATTTGACTCAAAATAATTTCCAAAAATCTATACATGATTAATATATAGTTTAAATATCGTTGTTTTATATTTTTAAATATTTTTAAAAGATTTATTAGAGTAAATAATATAATTTATTTATTAATAAATAAAATTTTATATTAAATTTATATAATAAAATATACTTTTATATATATTAAGTAATAAAATTTATAGGGTTCATTTAATATCATAAAGATAATATGATAGGTATTATTAAAGTAAGTTATTACACGTAGTAAAATATGTTTGTATCACATATTTATTTGATAAAATAATATCTATAATGATAGTAAGTAAAAGTTGTATTATTTTGTAATAATAATTATTATTATAAAAATATCAATATTTATAATTACTAAGATGACATTAGATAAAACGATAATTCTAATTATGATAACTTTAATATTTACGATAATTTTTAATATTATCTTTAAAATAATAATTCTATTTAAAATAATAATAATATTGATATTTTATAGTAACAATGACATTTCTATTAAAATGCTAATTTTAGTTAAAATGACAGTTTTAATATTAACGATACTTTTAATAATAATAGTAATGATAAAAATAATAAGAACGATAATTTTATCTAAATCAATATCTTATAATATTTTAATTTCATCATGATACTCTTACCCATTATTTCCTAATCGTTTCGTTTAATAGCTTTTAATCGTCTTTTATATCGTGTTCATAATAATGATAATAATAGTAATCAAAATAATTAGGTGTTACAAATATTTTTGTTTTAATTACACTAATATTAATAATGATAGTTACTATAACATTATTAACGATAATACTAATAATTATCTTAATGATAATATAGTAATAATAATAATAACAATAACAATAACTATTTTTAAATAATGATATATATATATTAATAATGATAATAATAATAATAATACCAATAATAATAATTGGATAATAATAGTAATACAAATTATAACTTTAACGATAATAACGATAGTAATAATAAAAAAATAATAATTTTTAATGATAAATCCCTTTTATTGATAAAGATAATAATAATGATAATAATAAGATAAAACTAGAACGACGATAAAAAACGACGATAATAATAATCATTTTTAATAAAAATATCAAAAATTCAATTGATTATAACTTCTAATCCGTTCATCGAAACCATTCGATATCTAAAGGAAAAGTTCTTAATTTTTCGCTAGCTTTCCAAGGACATGCATATCTTATACCTTATCTCAATCGCAAGTGTAACTAATTCAACATTCAACCTAACCTGTCTAAGGGCAATATCAAAAGTACAAGCATGCATAATCCTAAATACTCGAGCACTAGTCAGGGATACACTATTAGTATGTAAAAGTTAAATTATGAGTACTCACGTATCAATATTGAAATTCAATATTGCAGGAAAGGTACGTAGACGAAACGGAAATGATAAACACTATATTGACCTCACGAGCATACCCATGAACCATACTCAATCACCTCCATAGCTATAACCCATAATTTCCTTAATCCTATCCCACTCGAAAAACAATTTCGAAATCACTCGGACAGCACTCCGTCGTAACATTTTATGTATACTAATAATATCTTGAAATAATACGGAGTAAATATATATATGTAAATCGATTGAGAGAATTTAGAGAAAAATATTTTCAAGTTTCTATGAAATAATGAAACCTATTGAATTCTATTTATAATAGATTTTTGAATTATTAAAGTGAATTATTAAAGTATGAATTATTAAAGTGAATTATTAAAGTATGAATTATTAAAGTGAATTATTAAAGTATGAATTATTAAAGTATGAATTATTAAAGTGAATTATTAAAGTATGAATTATTAAAGTGAATTATTAAAGTTAAAGTAAAGTAAAAATAAAGTAAAGGTAAAGTTTAAGTATAGTAAAAGTATAAAACTATGTACGTATAATACGCGTATAAATATATATATAAAATAAAATATAAATATCGTTATCTTTATCATACTAGTTAAGTAATGAGTTGTCAAAAGTGGTTCTAGATATTTATAAAAGTTATATACGTTTTAATAATAAAGTTCTTTTTAAACTGAAAACGTTTTTGTACGTTTGAAACTAAATAGATCAATCGAGTCTTTATGAGATTCAATCTTCCACTATCCTTTGTCTAGTTCTCAATGATTGACAATTTGTTCTTATTTATAAATCACTTTACCATTTTCCGAATATTGTTAAAATGGAAAGATTTCTCAAATCAACGTGGGCCTTTCAACAGAGACTTGTAATCATAATTCAATATATCAGATAATTCAATTATTTGATCTTATCTTCTAATTCCATTGATAAACATTTTGAAATAGATACAATCATATAAAGTATTTAATCTAATATTTTGTTTACGTTTCAAGTTATAATATATATACACATATACATATATAATCATATTCGTTTAATGGTTCGTGAATCGTTGGAACTTGGTTGAGGTTGAATGAATGTATGTACATAGTTTAAAATTCTTGAAATTTAACTTAACAAATATTGCTTATCGTGTCGGAAACATATAAAGATTAAAGTTTAAATTTGGTTGGAAATTTCCGGGTTGTCACATTACCTACCCGTTAAAGAAATTTCGTCCCGAAATTTGAGTGGAAAGGTCGTGAATGATAATAAGTATGTTTTCATGATGCATACGGGCTAAAAATTAGAGTTTTATCATCATCGAATAATTTGGATAAACAATCCATTTATATGAAGAGTACGAATGAAGCTAACATAGAAGAGTGAAATGAGTAAGTGTAGATTCATCTTATCATTTGACGTAGATATGATTGATTCCCAGATTTCAAGGGATTTGAAGAAAATCTTCTTAATAAGATTTGACTCTCCGGTAATCAAGGGAATTAGGATCCGCTTTAAATGCGATCGTCCATTTTAATTGTTCTGTCGGAGATTTTTTTATAAATTCACCTCCTTCGTTTCCTTACAACTCACACCTTCTGTTGATGCATTTTATGCAAGTCCCTAGACATCTACCCACGTCCATTGCAGGTACAACAGTTTACAGGCCACCATGATTGCTCGTTATTATCCTATACGTGTTTGTATGTAGTTACAGGAACTGCAGGAACGAGATTTAGATGTTTGACTATGTTAGACTTAGTTAGACGTACGAGTGAAGCCTCACTAGTACGGCTGACAGGCTCATACGCACGGTTGATGCTGAGCTAAGTCATAATTACAACCTAAATGAGAAGACACGAGTGAGTGATCACCCGTACGGCTGATGAAGCCAACTCGTACGTGTGATGAATGAATCGTATGGGTGAGTCAACATCAGGGGTATATAAAGTCTTATGTTCTTCATTTTAGGTTAAGCCTCTCATTTGTTACACACACTCAGATCTAGTGAGCTCCTCCAATTTTTTCTCAGTCCAAATCACCCAGGTGGTGAATAATAGCTCTAGGTGTTGATCTAATCACACTTGATTTAGTTGTGGTTTGACTAAATTAATCAAAAAAAAAAATTAACCTATTCACTAGAGGGTTTGATTCACGTATTCCGCCATTGTGTGAGTTAAATCTGTTGATTTCTAAGTTCCTAGTCATGTTTCATCACCTTCTATTCTTTCCCCCTCAACTCATATTTTAAAGTATTCATCAATATGCTCCATCCAGTTCTGATTCTCGATATACTTCTAACTTTCATATCGGTCATTCTTCTTTTTCATCTACCGCCGGAAGAATCTATTTACTTCTACTATACTCTTGGGTTTATAGTGTTTCTAGTTCTTTCGTGTCTTTATATTGCTATATGCATCGATATATATATGGTTTATAATTTCTGGTTTATCGTTGGGCTTTATATGTTCCCTTATATTTCAAAGTCTCTGCTTCTGTCTTCTATAATCATTATCATTAACAGTTAATGCTCTCTTGTATTTGCTGCAATTTATACCCCAATTTTTATTTCGGAGTTTTGTCCTTTTGTTTCTTCTTCTTGCGATTAAGCACCGCTTGTAATGGTCCAGAATTCACAGATATGAATTTCAGAATGAACATTGTTAATGTTCTAGGAAGGAAATTGTGATGGCACGATCTTGACTTGTCAAATTACTAGAATACCTTGGAAAAGGCCGAATCATCAAGAAATATTTTCTTGATATTTTAGAGGTTAAATAGAATACAAGAGTCGTATAACATGGCACATGATGATATTATGATCTGTGAATCATCACGTTCCATTTAGAAACTCAGCATGACTTACTGTAATATAATCACGTTGATCAAGTGTCATTATATTATACTAATTCATGCTTCAGTTCCCAACACTACTTCAAAATATTTCTATTTTAAACTTGAATGTTTCAGAATTTAGAAACTAAAATAGTTTCTTTTATGATGTAATACAGATAGTGCAAAGAGGTAAATGATTTCAAATAAGAAAAATTAAGAAAATATCTTCAGAAATATGGAGGATATTTATAATGAGAGATATGATGATATTTTAGAATTTCTAATATCAGAGGATGATGAAGAATATTGTTCGCAGGGGTTTAGAGTCAGGAGCAAGGTATTCGTTAATGACTTCAGCAGGTACTGAATCATTTGGATCCTTTGAAGTCAGGTTCAGTCTTTGTAATTTGTCCAAAGCCTCCTTCCTACTTTGCTCAATCCGTTTTCCAGTTCCAAAACTTTTCTTTTTCTGCGCTTTGCCAACACACTTCATCATTATCATTTAGCTTTTACCGTTTAAAGTCGTTTTTAGTTTTTGCTGCTTCATCGGCATTTTTTCCATTTTCGGAGAACCAATTCTTAGTTCGGAGTGTTTTTCAGAAACTTCACATTCAAATTAAGTCCAGAAGATAGACGTTATATATACACATATAACTGTTGGCGTAGACATGCTGCGAGATTTCAAAATACTGATTGCTAATTCCCAATGATTCGTATGGCAATTCTCATTACAAGATGCGAATGAGTAAATGATGGGGTTTCAATAAATAATTATAATGACTTTTTGGAGAGGCTAAAGTCAAAGGGTAATGAAGTTGTTGGTACATCTTCTAATAATGTGGTGGAATGTAAAAGGTTCCCTGGTAACGATGGTGTATATCTCAAGGTTATAATAAGGTTAGTCTGACTAAAAAGTCGAAGTTGACTTGCTGGAGCTGTGACAAAACTGGCTACTTTGAATAGGAGTCGCAAAGTTATTTTTGCTAATAAATGCCAAAGAATCTGACGCGGATACGTTGTATAAACTTTTACTTTGGTTTCAAGAGTTTTTCGGGTACATAACTGTGGGTAACATGTGGTTGGATCATCATCTCGATTGCTCATCATTCGAAGTGTCTTCAGAAATTTTCAAAGGGTTTGAACACAGATTGTAATCGTTAACATACATTTGATGTTCTAACACAGTTTTGAAGTCAAAATATAGCTTGTGAAAGATGTAAGGATCTAAGAGTGATGATTTTGGTCATATCTCGAGTTGAATTTTGAGATTTCAAAATCAGAATATGTAATTAAATTTTGAATGAGTATGGTCGTTTTGATTTCTATTAAAGAATGTATATTGTTGTGAAAGTAGGGAGTATAATGGATAATTTGCTGAATCAGATTCGAAAAATGTAATATATTATTTGTGAATTTATATATCTTTCGGGTATTACCTACCCGTTAAAAAAAAATTTCACAATTAATATTTTGTACAAAAGAATTTTATTACAGTCTTTATGAAAATATATATATGTATATTTTCTTCAGATATAACATAGATTTAATGAGTTAATGTTAAATTAAACTCATTTGATTTACGGTTGAAATTAGAATTTAATAATCCCTAAAGGCTTTAAAAAAGTACATAACTTTTACGCAGTATTTCTTTAATGACATTGAAATTATGAATCAATACTTCGTTATTTGTTGATGTATGATGTTCGGTTAGTGGAATTCTTGTGAATTTCGCAAAGTACGAATGATGTTATCTGAAAAGTTTCGGGTACATCGATGATGAAAGTGTAAAATCAAATATATACTTGATTTATTATGAATTGGAATTTGTTGAATTGCGACAGAGATTGTAGTTAACGCTGGTTAAGTTGCGGCCGAAGGACGTACATTATTGCATATTTGTAATATGAATTAACCGAGTAGTTAAGATTCACACACAATAGTTTAGCACGGAAAGATTTATATATATATATATATATATATATATATATATATATATATATATATATATATATATATATATATATATATATATATATATAATATACATATAATTTCTTGAGAGGGAATGAATTAATTCTTCATAACTCGTTGATACAATATACACGTTATTGATTCGTAATGATGTCCACAGTGATTCTTGAACTGACGGAGTTTGTGATGTTATCGGTGTTGTTGATTCGGATGTTGACTGTACTGACGATGCTGGTAACTCTGACGGTACTGCTGATGCTGTTGGTAAAGCAAGTTTAGCTTGTTAATCACACACCATTTTTGTCAGGGTTTCTACTCTTCCTTCTATCATTTTTGGTTCGCTTAACTGATTGATGGTTAGGGCTAGATTAGATAATCTCTAAGACTTTAGAGATTACATAATCGCCGCAGAATGTTTCTCCAATGAAGTTATGAATTAATACTTTGTCAGTTATTGTTGTTGGTACTCCTTGGTATCTATGGTGCGTATGAAGTTGATGCTCGTGGGACAGATTTTGAAGTTGAGGTTTACGATGCGGTTGTGGTTGGAGGTGGTAATGGTACTGTTGGCGTTGATGATGGTGGTACTGGTTATGCTGCTGATGCTGCTGCTGGTGTTTGTAATCTCTGCACCATATTCTCCAAAGCCACTACCCGAGCGTGAAGCTCGTTGACTTCTTCTATTACACCGGGGTGATTGTCGGTTCGGACGAGCGGATAAATAAAATTTAAAATTTGATGTAATATATAATCGTGACGAGATACTCTGGAAATGAGCGAGAACATGGTGTTTAGGACAGGTTCGCCGGTAAGTGCTTCAGGTTCTTCGTCAAGAGGGCAATGTGGTGGATGGAAGGGATCACCTTCTTCTTGTCTCCAATGATTGAGGAGGCTACGAACCCATTCCCAATTCATCCAGAATAGGTGATGACTGATTGGTTGATCTATTCCGGTCACACTGCTTTCGGAGCTTGAATGGGATTCCATTTCGAAATCTGAGTGACTTGAACTGATGACGAATTCCATTTTGTGTAGTGACCCGAAATTTTCCATGTTTATATATATTAATTGAGATTGATATTTACATGATTAAATGTTTCCAACATGTTAAGCAATCAAACTTATTAAGACTTGATTAATTGAAATATGTTTAATATAGACAATTGACCACCCAAGTTGACCGGTGATTCACGAACGTTAAAACTTGTAAAAACTATATGATGACATATATATGGATATATATATAGTTAACATGATACTATGATAAGTAAACATATCATTAAGTATATTAACAATGAACTATATATGTAAAAACAAGACTACTAACTTAATGATTTCGAAACGAGACATATATGTAACGATTATCGTTGTAACGACATTTAACTGTATATACATCATACTAAGATATATTATATATCATAATATCATGATAATATAACAATTTAACATCTCATTTGTTATAATAAACAATGGGATAACAACATTCAACAAGATCGTTAACCTAAAGGTTTCAAAACAACATTTACATGTAACGACTAACGATGACTTAACGACTCAGTTAAAATGTATATACATGTAGTGTTTTAATATGTATTCATACACTTTTGAAAGACTTCAAGACACTTATCAAAATACTTCTACTTAACAAAAATGCTTACAATTACATCCTCGTTCAGTTTCATCAACAATTCTACTCGTATGCACCCGTATTCGTACTCGTACAATACACAGCTTTTAGATGTATGTACTATTGGTATATACACTCCAATGATCAGCTCTTAGCAGCCCATGTGAGTCACCTAACACATGTGGGAACCATCATTTGGCAACTAGCATGAAATATCTCATAAAATTACAAAAATATGAGTAATCATTCATGACTTATTTACATGAAAACAAAATTACATATCCTTTATATCTAATCCATACACCAACGACCAAAAACACCTACAAACACTTTCATTTTTCAATTTTCTTCATCTAATTGATCTCTCTCAAGTTCTATCTTCAAGTTCTAAGTGTTCTTCATAAATTCCAAAAGTTCTAGTTTCATAAAATCAAGAATACTTTCAAGTTTGCTAGCTCACTTCCAATCTTGTAAGGTGATCATCCAACCTCAAGAAATCTTTGTTTCTTACATTAGGTTATCATTCTAATACAAGGTAATAATCATATTCAAACTTTGGTTCAATTTCTATAACTATAATAATCTTATTTCAAGTGATGATCTTACTTGAACTTGTTTTCGTGTCATGATTCTGCTTCAAGAACTTCGAGCCATCCAAGGATCCGTTGAAGCTAGATCCATTTTTCTATTTTCCAGTAGGTTTATCCAAGGAACTTAAGGTAGTAATGATGTTCATAACATCATTCGATTCATACATATAAAGCTATCTTATTCGAAGGTTTAAACTTGTAATCACTAGAACATAGTTTAGTTAATTCTAAACTTGTTCGCAAACAAAAGTTAATCCTTCTAACTTGACTTTTAAAATCAACTAAACACATGTTCTATATCTATATGATATGCTAACTTAATGATTTAAAACCTGGAAACACGAAAAACACCGTAAAACCGGATTTACGTCGTCGTAGTAACACCGCGGGCTGTTTTGGGTTAGTTAATTAAAAACTATGATAAACTTTGATTTAAAAGTTGTTATTCTGAGAAAATGATTTTTATTATGAACATGAAACTATATCCAAAAATTATGGTTAAACTCAAAGTGGAAGTATGTTTTCTAAAATGGTCATCTAGACGTCGTTCTTTCGACTGAAATGACTACCTTTACAAAAACGACTTGTAACTTATTTTTTTGACTATAAACCTATACTTCTTCTGTTTAGATTCATAAAATAGAGTTCAATATGAAACCATAGCAATTTGATTCACTCAAAACGGATTTAAAATGAAGAAGTTATGGGTAAAACAAGATTGGATAATTTTTCTCATTTTAGCTACGTGAAAATTGGTAACAAATCTATTCCAACCATAACTTAATCAACTTGTATTGTATATTATGTAATCTTGAGATACCATAGACACGTATACAATGTTTCGACCTATCATGTCGACACATCTATATATATTTCGGAACAACCATAGACACTCTATATGTGAATGTTGGAGTTAGCTATACAGGGTTGAGGTTGATTCCAAAATATATATAGTTTGATTTGTGATCAATACTGAGATACGTATACACTAGGTCGTGGATTGATTCAAGATAATATTTATCGATTTATTTATGTACATCTAACTGTGGACAACTAGTTGTAGGTTACTAACGAGGACAGCTGACTTAATAAACTTAAAATATCAAAATATATTAAAAGTGTTGTAAATATATTTTGAACATACTTTGATATATATGTATATATTGTTATAGGTTCGTGAATCAACCAGTGGCCAAGTCTTACTTCCCGACGAAGTAAAAATCTGTGAAAGTGAGTTATAGTCCCACTTTTAAAATCTAATATTTTTGGGATGAGAATACATGCAGATTTTATAAATGATTTACAAAATAGACACAAGTACGTGAAACTACATTCTATGGTTGAATTATCGAAATCGAATATGCCCCTTTTTATTAAGTCTGGTAATCTAAGAATTAGGGAACAGACACCCTAATTGACGCGAATCCTAAAGATAGATCTATTGGGCCTAACAAACCCCATCCAAAGTACCGGATGCTTTAGTACTTCGAAATTTATATCATATCCGAAGGGTGTCCCGGAATGATGGGGATATTCTTATATATGCATCTTGTTATTGTCGGTTACCAGGTGTTCACCATATGAATGATTTTTATCTCTATGTATGGGATGTGTATTGAAATATGAAATCTTGTGGTCTATTGTTACGATTTGATATATATAGGTTAAACCTATAACTCACCAACATTTTTGTTGACGTTTAAAGCATGTTTATTCTCAGGTGAATACTAAGAGCTTCCGCTGTTGCATACTAAAATAAGGACAAGATTTGGAGTCCATGTTTGTATGATATTGTGTAAAAACTGCATTCAAGAAACTGATTTTGATGTAACATGTTTGTATTGTAAACCATTATGTAATGGTCGTGTGTAAACAGGATATTTTAGATTATCATTATTTGATAATCTACGTAAAGCTTTTTAAACCTTTATTTATGAAATAAAGGTTATGGTTTGTTTTAAAAATGAATGCAGTCTTTGAAAAATGTCTCATATAGAGGTCAAAACCTCGCAACGAAATCAATTAATATGGAACGTTTTTAATCAATAAAAACGGGACATTTCAGTTGGTATCCAAGCGTTGGTCTTAGAGAACCGGAATTTTGCATTAGTGTGTCTTATCGAGTTTGTTAGGATGCATTAGTGAGTCTGGACTTCGACCGTGTTTACTTGAAAAATGATTGCTTAACAAATTTTGTTGGAAACTATATATTTTTAACATGTGAATATTATGTGATATATTAATCTCTTAACTCATTTGATATTATGTGATAGATGTCTACCTCTAGAATAAGTCCCATTGACTCACCTAATAATAATGAAGAGTCAAATGTAAATTGGAATGATTCGTGGACTGATTCACAAGTTCCCGAAGAGGAACCGGAATAAGAGTCGGAACCGGAAGAAGAATCGGAACCGGAAGAAGAATCGGAACTGGATGAAGAAATAGAACCGGTGGGGGAAATAATAAAACGGTTAAGTAAAAGAAAATCCTCAACCAACCGACCAAGGTTAATTATGGTCAATGGTGTTTCCGCCAAGGAAGCAAAATATTGGGAGGATTACAAATTCTCCGATGAATCGAATTCCAACGATAATTCCGATGATGTTATAGAAATTACCCCAACTGAATTTAAAAAGGCAAAAGAAAATAATATGGGAAAGGGCATAAAAATAGAGAAATCTAATTTCAATCCCGATGAACTTTATATGTATCGTCAACCCCCGAAGTCCTTAAGTTGTAACAATGACCCGGGAACCTCTAAACCACCAGGTTTTTCTAAACCAATGTGGATAACGACGGCTCGTATTAGGGGAACATCATATATCCCTAGAAACTTGGCAAAACGAACCAAAACCGAAGAAGAAGAAACGAGCGAGTCGGAATAAGATAGTTGTATTCGTGTGGTGTAATATATGTAATATAGTGTGCTTATGCTTTATGATATATGTAAAAATTGCTTGTATTAATAAGTATTTTTTTTATGAATCTAACTCTTGTCTATTTTACAGTTTAAAAACACAAAATGGATAGACAACCCAATATTTTAAGAGACCTACCCGGAGACATGATTGATGAAATCTTGTCTAGAGTCGGCCAGAATTCCTCGGCACAACTATTTAAGGCGAGATCAGTTTGTAAGACATTCGAAGAACGTTCCAAGAATGTCTTGGTTTATAAGAGACTTTCGTTTGAAAGATGGGGGATATCACATTGGGAAACCCATAAGTTACGATGTGTTTACTTTGACGCATATATTGCGGGGAACCCAAATGCTATTTTACGCAACGGGTTAAGAAATTATTTTGACTCAATATATCCGAATATTGGACTTCGTGATTTAGAAAAAGCGGCTAACATGCAACATAAAGAAGCATGTTATGCTTACGGATTAGTAATGTTCGCTTCTCACCAAAGTGAGAACAAGAACATCGGACTACAACTATTAAACAAAACGTTTCCACAAGTGACGGAGTCGGTAATTGGGGTAAGAAATGAGGTTTTTAGATTGTTACGGGATTGTTGGACATTACGTAATCCTCGTCCCTTTGACGACGTTACAACACGCTGTCTTATCAACGGCCATAACGGTTATGTTCCACAAGACCAAGGATGGGAAGTAGTCCTAGTAAAACCAGAATGCATGACTTGTTTCTGGACGTATGAATTACGTGTCTTTATTGCCTTTGCTGAACGACTTGTGTACTAGCTAGAATTATCTTCACAACTATCTTGTATCAAAGTTATTGTGTGCTATATTTCATGCTTTATGTAAAATAAGCGGTATTGTAAGTTTGTAAAATATTGTATAAAAGTTTGAATGTGAAATATTATTACAATCAGTTTTTCATATAGAATTGTAGTAGTTGAATTGTATATTAGCTACTAAGTATGAACTTAACGGGTAGGTACTACCCGAATTTAAACTTATAAAATGCTAATATGAAGAAAAAGCTTTTATAAATGAGTTCATATTATGCTACAAAATGCTATTAACTACTCTTAATATTCTGTATGATTAACTTGTTCCATTTGACTATTTTGAAGGAAATGGCACCGACTACTCGACACACCGTGAATATGAATGAAGAGAAATTCCGTACTTTTCTAGCTTCAAACATAGCCGCGGTACAGGCTGCACTACATACCAACAATAACCTTGGATCTGGCAGTACAGGAAATCGTGTAGGATGCACCTACAAAGAATTCACTGCCTGCTAACCTTTGGAATTTGATGGAACCGAAGGACCGATCGGATTGAAACGGTGGACCGAGAAGGTCGAATCGGTGTTTGCCATAAGTAAGTGTACTGAAGAGGACAAAGTGAAGTACGCTACGCATACCTTCACAGGTTCTGCGTTAACATGGTGGAATACCTATCTAGAGCAAGTGGGACAAGATGATGCGTACGCACTACCGTGGTCAGCATTCAAGCACTTGATGAACGAGAAGTACCGTCCCAGAACCGAGGTCAATAAGCTCAAGGCAGAACTTAGAGGGTTACGAACCCAAGGATTTGATATTACCACGTACGAAAGACGATTCACAGAATTGTGCCTATTGTGTCCGGGAGCATTCGAAGATGAGGAAGAGAAGATCGACGCGTTTGTGAAAGGATTACCGGAAAGAATCCAAGAAGATATAAGTTCACACGAGCCCGCCTCCATACAACAGGCATGTAGAATGGCTCACAAACTAGTGAACCAGATTGAAGAAAGAATTAAAGAACAGACTGCTGAAGAGGCCAATGTGAAGCAAGTCAAAAGAAAGTGGGAGGAAAATGGTGATAAGAATCACCAATACAACAACAACAGCAATTACAACAATAATCGCAACAATTATCCCAACAATCGCAACATCAATCGCAACTACAACAAACGGCCCAACAACAACAACAACAACAACAACAACAACAACAACAACAACAGCAACTACAACAATCATTCCAACAACAATAATAACCGCAACAACAACAACAATCAGAAGCAGCTATGCCAAAGGTGTGAAAAGTATCACTCGGGGTTCTGCACCAAATTTTGCAACAAGTGTAAAAGAAATTGTCATAGCGCGGCAAAGTGTGAGGTCTACGGACCAGGGGTTAATAGAACAAAAGGAACAAATGGTGTCGGAACGAGTAATGGCGGAGCAAGTAGTGTCGGAGCAAGTTATGCCAATGTAGTTTGTTATAAATGTGGAAAACCGGGCCACATTATTAGAAATTGCCCGAACCAGGAGAACACGAATGGACAAGGCCGCGGAAGAGTTTTCAATATTAATGCGGCAGAGGCACAGGAAGACCCAGAGCTTGTTACGGGTACGTTTCTTATTGACAATAAATCTGCTTACGTTTTATTTGATTCGGGTGCGGATAGAAGCTATATGAGTAGAGATTTTTGTGCTAAATTAAGTTGTCCATTGACGCCTTTGGATAGTAAATTTTTACTCGAATTAGCAAATGGTAAATTAATTTCAGCATATAATATATGTCGGAATCGAGAAATTAAACTGGTTAGCGAAACATTTAAGATTGATTTGATACCAGTAGAGTTAGGGAGTTTTGATGTGATAATCGGTATGGACTGGTTGAAAGAAGTGAAAGCAGAGATCGTTTGTTACAAAAATGCAATTCGCATTATACGAGAAAAAGGAAAACCCTTAATGGTGTACGGAGAAAAGGGCAACACGAAGCTACATCTTATTAGTAATTTGAAGGCACAAAAACTAATAAGAAAAGGTTGCTATGTTGTTCTAGCACACGTCGAGAAAGTACAAACTGAAGAAAAGAGCATCAATGATGTTCCCATTGCAAAAGAATTTCCCGATGTATTTCCGAAAGAATTACCGGGATTACCCCCACATCGATCCGTTGAATTTCAAATAGATCTTGTACCAGGAGCTGCACCAATAGCTCGTGCTCCTTACAGACTCGCACCCAGCGAGATGAAAGAACTGCAAAGCCAATTACAAGAACTTTTAGAGCGTGGTTTCATTCGACCAAGCACATCACCGTGGGGAGCTCCTATTTTGTTTGTCAAGAAGAAATATGGTACATTCAGGTTGTGTATCGACTACCGAGAGTTGAACAAACTTACCATCAAGAACCGCTACCCACTACCGATAATCGACGACTTATTTGATCAACTACAAGGCTCGTCTGTTTATTCAAAGATTGACTTACGTTCCGGGTATCATCAAATGCGGGTGAAAGAAGATGATATTCCAAAGACTGCTTTCAGAACACGTTACGGTCATTACGAGTTTATGGTCATGCCGTTTGGTTTAACTAATGCACCAGCTGTGTTCATGGACCTTATGAACCGAGTGTGTGGACCATACCTTGACAAGTTTGTCATTGTTTTCATTGATGACATACTTATTTACTCAAAGAATGACCAAGAACACGGTGAACATTTGAGAAAGGTGTTAGAAGTATTGAGGAAGGAAGAATTGTACGCTAAGTTTTCAAAGTGTGCATTTTGGTTGGAAGAAGTTCAATTCCTCGGTCACATAGTGAACAAAGAAGGTATTAAGGTGGATCCGGCAAAGATAGAAACTGTTGAAAAGTGGGAAACCCCGAAAACTCCGAAACATATACGCCAGTTTTTAGGACTAGCTGGTTACTACAGAAGGTTCATCCAAGACTTTTCCAGAATAGCAAAACCCTTGACTGCATTAACGCATAAAGGGAAGAAATTTGAATGGAATGATGAACAAGAGAAAGCATTTCAATTATTGAAGAAAAAGCTAACTACGGCACCTATATTGTCATTGCCTGAAGGGAATGATGATTTTGTGATTTATTGTGACGCATCAAAGCAAGGTCTCGGTTGTGTATTAATGCAACGAACGAAGGTGATTGCTTATGCGTCTAGACAATTGAAGATTCACGAACAAAATTATACGACGCATGATTTGGAATTAGGCGCAGTTGTTTTTGCATTAAAGACTTGGAGGCACTACTTATATGGGGTCAAAAGTATTATATATACCGACCACAAAAGTCTTCAACACATATTTAATCAGAAACAACTGAATATGAGGCAGCGTAGGTGGATTGAATTATTGAATGATTACGACTTTGAGATTCGTTACCACCCGGGGAAGGCAAATGTGGTAGCCGATGCCTTGAGCAGGAAGGACAGAGAACCCATTCGAGTAAAATCTATGAATATAATGATTCATAATAACCTTACTACTCAAATAAAGGAGGCGCAACAAGGAGTTTTAAAAGAGGGAAATTTAAAGGATGAAATACCCAAAGGATCGGAGAAGCATCTTAATATTCGGGAAGACGGAACCCGGTATAGGGCTGAAAGGATTTGGGTACCAAAATTTGGAGATATGAGAGAAATGGTACTTAGAGAAGCTCATAAAACCAGATACTCAATACATCCTGGAACGGGGAAGATGTACAAGGATCTCAAGAAACATTTTTGGTGGCCGGGTATGAAAGCCGATGTTGCTAAATACGTGGGAGAATGTTTGACGTGTTCTAAGGTCAAAGCTGAGCATCAGAAACCATCAGGTCTACTTCAACAACCCGAAATCCCGGAATGGAAATGGGAAAACATTACCATGGATTTCATCACTAAATTGCCAAGGACTGCAAGTGGTTTTGATACTATTTGGGTAATAGTTGATCGTCTCACCAAATCAGCACACTTCCTGCCAATAAGAGAAGATGACAAGATGGAGAAGTTAGCACGACTGTATTTGAAGGAAGTCGTCTCCAGACATGGAATACCAATCTCTATTATCTCTTATAGGGATGGCAGATTTATTTCAAGATTCTGGCAGACATTACAGCAAGCATTAGGAACTCGTCTAGACATGAGTACTGCCTATCATCCACAAACTGATGGGCAGAGTGAAAGGACGATACAAACGCTTGAAGACATGCTACGAGCATGTGTTATTGATTTCGGAAACAGTTGGGATCGACATCTACCATTAGCAAAATTTTCCTACAACAACAGCTACCATTCAAGCATTGAGATGGCGCCGTTTGAAGCACTTTATGGTAGAAAGTGCAGGTCTCCGATTTGTTGGAGTGAAGTGGGGGATAGACAGATTACGGGTCCGGAGATTATACAAGAAACTACCGAGAAGATCATCCAAATTCAACAACGGTTGAAAACCGTCCAAAGTCGACAAAAGAGCTACGCTGACATTAAAAGAAAAGATATAGAATTTGAAATTGGAGAGATGGTCATGCTTAAAGTTGCACCTTGGAAAGGCGTTGTTCGATTTGGTAAACGAGGGAAATTAAATCCAAGGTATATTGGACCATTCAAGATTATTGATCGTGTCGGACCAGTAGCTTACCGACTTGAGTTACCTCAACAACTCGCGGCTGTACATAACACTTTCCACGTCTCGAATTTGAAGAAATGTTTTGCTAAAGAAGATCTCACTATTCCGTTAGATGAAATCCAAATCAACGAAAAACTCCAATTCATCGAAGAACCCGTCGAAATAATGGATCGTGAGGTTAAAAGACTTAAGCAAAACAAGATACCAATTGTTAAGGTTCGATGGAATGCTCGTAGAGGACCCGAGTTCACCTGGGAGCGTGAAGATCAGATGAAGAAGAAATACCCGCATCTATTTCCAGAAGATTCGTCAACACCTTCAACAGCTTAAAATTTCGGGACGAAATTTATTTAACGGGTAGGTACTGTAGTGACCCGAACTTTTCCATATTTATATATATTAATTGAGATTGATATTTACATGATTAAATGTTTCCAACATGTTAAGCAATCAAACTTGTTAAGACTTGATTAATTGAAATATGTTTCATATAGACAATTGACCACCCAAGTTGACCGGTGATTCACGAACGTTAAAACTTGTAAAAACTATACGATGACATATATATGGTTATATATATAGTTAACATGTTTTTATTATAAGTATGTATCTCATTAGATATTTTAACAATGAGTTATATACATAAAAATGAGACTATTAATTTAAGAAACTCGAAAACGATATATATAACGATTATCGTTATAACAACGTCTTACTAGGTACATATGAATCATTTTAAAATATTGATACACTTGGTTAATTATGTTAAATGATAAGTAAATATATTATTAAGTGTATTAACAATGAAATACATATGTAAAAATAAGACTACTAACTTAATGATTTCGAAACGAGACATATATGTAACGATTATCGTTGTAACGACATTTAACTGTATATACATCATACTAAGATATATTATATATCATAATATCATGATAATATAACAATTTAACATCTCATTTGTTATAATAAACAATGGGATAACAACATTCAACAAGATCGTTAACCTAAAGGTTTCAAAACAACATTTACATGTAACGACTAACGATGACTTAACGACTCAGTTAAAATGTATATACATGTAGTGTTTTAATATGTATTCATACACTTTTGAAAGACTTCAAGACACTTATCAAAATACTTCTACTTAACAAAAATGCTTACAATTACATCCTCGTTCAGTTTCATCAACAATTCTACTCGTATGCACCCGTATTCGTACTCGTACAATACACAGCTTTTAGATGTATGTACTATTGATATATACACTCCAATGATCAGCTCTTAGCAGCCCATGTGAGTCACCTAACACATGTGGGAACCATCATTTGGCAACTAGCATGAAATATCTCATAAAATTACAAAAATATGAGTAATCATTCATGACTTATTTACATGAAAACAAAATTACATATCCTTTATATCTAATCCATACACCAACGACCAAAAACACCTACAAACACTTTCATTCTTCAATTTTCTTCATCTAATTGATCTCTCTCAAGTTCTATCTTCAAGTTCTAAGTGTTCTTCATAAATTCTAAAAGTTCTAGTTTCATAAAATCAAGAATACTTTCAAGTTTGCTAGCTCACTTCCAATCTTGTAAGGTGATCATCCAACCTCAAGAAATCTTTGTTTCTTACAGTAGGTTATCATTCTAATACAAGGTAATAATCATATTCAAACTTTGGTTCAATTTCTATAACTATAATAATCTTATTTCAAGTGATGATCTTACTTGAACTTGTTTTCGTGTCATGATTCTGCTTCAAGAACTTCGAGCCATCCAAGGATCCGTTGAAGCTAGATCCATTTTTCTCTTTTCCAGTAGGTTTATCCAAGGAACTTAAGGTAGTAATGATGTTCATAACATCATTCGATTCATACATATAAAGCTATCTTATTCGAAGGTTTAAACTTGTAATCACTAGAACATAGTTTAGTTAATTCTAAACTTGTTCGCAAACAAAAGTTAATCCTTCTAACTTGACTTTTAAAATCAACTAAACACATGTTCTATATCTATATGATATGCTAACTTAATGATTTAAAACCTGGAAACACGAAAAACACCGTAAAACCGGATTTACGTCGTCGTAGTAACACTGCGGGCTGTTTTGGGTTAGTTAATTAAAAACTATGATAAACTTTGATTTAAAAGTTGTTATTCTGAGAAAATGATTTTTATTATGAACATGAAACTATATCCAAAAATTATGGTTAAACTCAAAGTGGAAGTATGTTTTCTAAAATGGTCATCTAGACGTCGTTCTTTCGACTGAAATGACTACCTTTACAAAAACGACTTGTAACTTATTTTTCCGACTAAAAACCTATACTTTTTCTGTTTAGATTCATAAAATAGAGTTCAATATGAAACCATAGCAATTTGATTCACTCAAAACGGATTTAAAATGAAGAAGTTATGGGTAAAACAAGATTGGATAATTTTTCTCATTTTAGCTACGTGAAAATTGGTAACAAATCTATTCCAACCATAACTTAATCAACTTGTATTGTATATTATGTAATCTTGAGATACCATAGACACGTATACAATGTTTCGACCTATCATGTCGACACATCTATATATATTTCGGAACAACCATAGACACTCTATATGTGAATGTTGGAGTTAGCTATACAGGGTTGAGGTTGATTCCAAAATATATATAGTTTGAGTTGTGATCAATACTGAGATACGTATACACTGGGTCGTGGATTGATTCAAGATAATATTTATCGATTTATTTCTGTACATCTAACTGTGGACAACTAGTTGTAGGTTACTAACGAGGACAGCTGACTTAATAAACTTAAAATATCAAAATATATTAAAAGTGTTGTAAATATATTTTGAACATACTTTGATATATATGTATATATTGTTATAGGTTCGTGAATCAACCAGTGGCCAAGTCTTACTTCCCGACGAAGTAAAAATCTGTGAAAGTGAGTTATAGTCCCACTTTTAAAATCTAATATTTTTGGGATGAGAATACATGAAGATTTTATAAATGATTTACAAAATAGACACAAGTACGTGAAACTACATTCTATGGTTGAATTATCGAAATCGAATATGCCCCTTTTTATTAAGTCTGGTAATCTAAGAATTAGGGAACAGACACCCTAATTGACGCGAATCCTAAAGATAGATCTATTGGGCCTAACAAACCCCATCCAAAGTACCGGATGCTTTAGTACTTCGAAATTTATATCATATCCGAAGGGTGTCCCGGAATGATGGGGATATTCTTATATATGCATCTTGTTATTGTCGGTTACCAGGTGTTCACCATATGAATGATTTTTATCTCTATGTATGGGATGTGTATTGAAATATGAAATCTTGTGGTCTATTGTTACGATTTGATATATATAGGTTAAACCTATAACTCACCAACATTTTTGTTGACGTTTAAAGCATGTTTATTCTCAGGTGAATACTAAGAGCTTCCGCTGTTGCATACTAAAATAAGGACAAGATTTGGAGTCCATGTTTGTATGATATTGTGTAAAAACTGCATTCAAGAAACTGATTTCAATGTAACATATTTGTATTGTAAACCATTATGTAATGGTCGTGTGTAAACAGGATATTTTAGATTATCATTATTTGATAATCTACGTAAAGCTTTTTAAACCTTTATTTATGAAATAAAGGTTATGGTTTGTTTTAAAAATGAATGCAGTCTTTGAAAAATGTCTCATATAGAGGTCAAAACCTCGCAACGAAATCAATTAATATGGAATGTTTTTAATCAATAAGAACGGGACATTTCACAACAAGCCCCATCCAAAGTACCGGATGCTTTAGTACTTCGAAATTTATATCATATCCGAAGGGTGTCCCGGAATGATGGGGATATTCTTATATATGCATCTTGTTGATGTCGGTTACCAGGTGTTCACCATATGAATGATTTTTATCTCTATGTATGGGATGTGTATTGAAATATGAAATCTTGTGGTCTATTATTATGATTTGATATATATAGGTTAAACCTATAACTCACCAACATTTTTGTTGACGTTTTAAGCATGTTTATTCTCAGGTGATTATTAAGAGCTTCCGCTGTCGCATACTTAAATAAGGACGAGATTTGGAGTCCATGCTTGTATGATATTGTGTAAAAACTGCATTCAAGAAACTTATTTTGTTGTAACATATTTGTATTGTAAACCATTATGTAATGGTCGTGTGTAAACAGGATATTTTAGATTATCATTATTTGATAATCTACGTAAAGCTTTTTAAACCTTTATTGATGAAATAAAGGTTATGGTTTGTTTTAAAATGAATGCAGTCTTTGAAAAACGTCTCATATAGAGGTCAAAACCTCGCAACGAAATCAATTAATATGGAACGTTTTTAATCAATAAGAACGGGACATTTCAGTTGGTATCCGAGCGTTGGTCTTAGAGAACCAGAATTTTGCATTAGTGTGTCTTATCGAGTTTGTTAGGATGCATTAGTGAGTCTGGACTTCGACCGTGTTTACTTGAAAAATGATTGCTTAACAAATTTTGTTGGAAACTATATATTTTTAACATGTGAATATTATGTGATATATTAATCTCTTAACGCGTTTGATATTATGTGATAGATGTCTACCTCTAGAACAAGTCCCATTGACTCACCTAATAATAATGAAGAGTCAAATGTAAATTGGAATGATTCGTGGACTGATTCACAAGTTCCCGAAGAGGAACCGGAAGAAGAGTCGGAACCGGAAGAAGAATCGGAACCGGAAGAAGAATCGGAACCGGATGAAGAAATAGAACCGGTGGGGGAAATAATAAAACGGTTAAGTAAAATAAAATCCTCAACCAACCGACCAAGGTTAATTATGGTCAATGGTGTTTCCGCCAAGGAAGCAAAATATTGGGAGGATTACCAATTCTCCGATGAATCGGATTCCGACGAGAATTCTGATGATGTTATAGAAATTACCCCAACTGAATTTAAAAAGGCAAAAGAAAATAATAAGGGAAAGGGCATAAAAATAGAGAAATCTAATTCCAACCCCGATGAACTTTATATGTATCGTCAACCCCCGAAGTCCTTAAGTTGTAACAATGACCCGGGAACCTCTAAACCACCAGGTTTTTCTAAACCAATGTGGATAACGACGGCTCATATTAGGGGAACATCATATATCCCTAGAAACTTGGCAAAACGAACCAAAACCGAAGAAGAAGAAACAAGTGAGTCGGAATAAGATAGTTGTATTCGTGTGGTGTAATATAAGTAATATAGTGTGCTTATGCTTTATGATATATGTAAAAATTGCTTGTATTAATAAGTATTTTTTTTATGAATCTAACTCTTGTATATTTTACAGTATAAAAACACAAAATGGATAGACAATCCAATATTTTAAGAGACCTACCCGGAGACATAATTGATGAAATCTTGTCTAGAGTCGGTCAGAATTCTTCGGCACAACTATTTAAGGCGAGATCAGTTTTTAAGACATTCGAAGAACGTTCCAAGAATGCCTTGGTTTATAAAAGGCTTTCGTTCGAAAGATGGGGGATATCACATTGGGAAATCCATAAGCTACGATGTGTTTACTTTGACGCATATATTGCGGGGAACCCAAATGCTATTTTACGTAATGGGTTAAGAAATTATTTTGACTCAATATATCCGAATATTGGACTTCGTGATTTAGAAAAAGCGGCTAACATGCAACATAAAGAAGCATGTTATGCTTACGGATTAGTAATGTTCGCTTCTCACCAAAGTGAGAACAAGAACATCGGGCTACAACTATTAAACAAAACGTTCCCACAAGTGACGGAGTCGGTAATTGGGGTAAGAAATGAGGTTTTTAGATTGTTACGGGACTGTTGGACATTACGTAACCCTCATCCCTTTGACGACGTTACAACACGCTGTCTTATCAACGGCCATAACGGTTATGTTCCACAAGACCAAGGATGGGAAGTAATCCTAGTAAAACCAGAATGCATGACTTATTTCTGGACGTATGAATTACGTGTCTTTATTGCCTTTGCTGAACGACTTATGTACTAGCTAGAATTATCTTTACAACCATCTTGTATCAAATTTATTGTGTGCTATATTTCATGCTATATGTAAAATAACCGGTATTGTAAGTTTATAAAATATTGTGTAAAAGTTTGAACGCGAAATATTATTATAATCAGTTTTTCATATAGAATTGTAGTAGTTGAATTGTATATTAGCTACTAAGTATGAACTTAACGGGTAGGTACTACCCGAATTTAAACTTATAAAATGCTAATATGAAGAAAAAGCTTTTATAAATGAGTTCATATTATGCTACAAAATACTATTAACTACTCTTAATATTCTGTATGATTAACTTGTTCCATTTGACTATTTTGAAGGAAATGGCATCGACTACTCGACACACCGTGAATATGAATGAAGAGGAATTCCGTACTTTTCTAGCTTCAAACATAGCCGCAGTACAGGCTGCGCTACATACCAACAATAACCTTGGATCTAGAAGTACAGGAAATCGTGTAGGATGCACCTACAAAGAATTCACTGCCTGCAAACCTTTGGAATTTGATGGAACCGAAGGACCGATCGGATTGAAACGGTGGACCGAGAAGGTCGAATCGTTGTTTGCCATAAGATAGTGTACTGAAGAGGACAAAGTGAAGTACGCTACGCATACCTTCACAGGTTCTGCGTTAACATGGTGGAATACCTATCTAGAGCAAGTGGGACAAGATGATGCGTACGCACTACCGTGGTCAGCATTCAAGCACTTGATGAACGATAAGTACCGTCCCAGAACCGAGGTCAATAAGCTCAAGACAGAACTTAGAGGGTTACGAACCCAAGGATTTGATAATACCACGTACGAAAGACGATTCACAGAATTGTGCCTATTGTGTCCGGGAGCATTCGAAGATGAGGAAGAGAAGATCGACGCGTTTGTGAAAGGATTACCGGAAAGAATCCAAGAAGATATAAGTTCACACGAGCCCGCCTCCATACAACAGGCATGTAGAATGGCTCACAAACTAGTGAACCAGATTGAAGAAAGAATTAATGAACAGACTGCTGAAGAGGCCAATGTGAAGCAAGTCAAAAGAAAGTGGGAGGAAAACGGTGATAAGAATCACCAATACAACAACAACAGCAATTACAATAATAATCGCAACAATTATCCCAACAATCGCAACATCAATCGCAACTACAACAAACGGCCTAACAACAACAACAACAACAACAACAACAACAACAGCAACTACAACAATCATCCCAACAACAATAATAACCGCAACAACAACAACAATCAGAAGCAGCTATGCTAAAGGTGTGAAAAGTATCACTCGGGGTTCTGCACCAAATTTTGCAACAAGTGTAAAAGAAATGGTCATAGCGCGGCGAAGTGTGAGGTCTACGGACCAGGGGTTAATAGAACGAAAGGAACAAATGGTGTCGGAACGAGTAATGGCGGAGCAAGTAGTGTCGGAGCAAGTTATGCCAATGTAGTTTGTTATAAATGTGGAAAACCGGGCCACATTATTAGAAATTGCCCGAACCAGGAGAACACTAATGGACAAGGCCGCGAAAGAGTTTTCAATATTAATGCGGCAGAGGCACAGGAAGACCCGGAGCTTGTTGTGACAACCCAGAAATTTTCAACCAAATTTAAACTTTAATCTTTATATGTTTCCGACACGATAAGCAATATTTGTTAAGTTAAATTTCAAGAATTTTAAACTATGTTCATACATTCATTAAACCTCGACCAAGTTCCAACGATTCACGAACCATTAAACGAATATGATTATATATGTATATGTGTATATATATTATAACTTGAAACGTAAACAAAATATTAGATTAAATACTTTATATGATTGTATCTGTTTCAAAATGTTTATCAATGGAATTAGAAGATAAGATCAAATGATTGAATTATCAGATATATTGAATTATGATTACAAGTCTCTGTTGAAAGGCCCACGTTGATTTGAGAAATCTTTCCATTTTAACAATATTCGGAAAATGGTAAAGTGATTTATAAATAAGAACAAATTGTCAATCATTGAGAACTAGACAAAGGATAGTGGAAGATTGAATCTCATAAAGACTCGATTGATCTATTTAGTTTCAAACGTACAAAAACGTTTTCAGTTTAAAAAGAACTTTATTATTAAAACGTATATAACTTTTATAAGTATCTAGAACCACTTTTGACAACTCATTACTTAACTAGTATGATAACGATAACGATATTTATATTTTATTTTATTAAATATATATAACGATTTAAATTAATATTATATATTTATACGCGTATTATACGTACATAGTTTTATACTTTTACTATACTTAAACTTTACCTTTACTTTATTTTTACTTTACTTTAACTTTAATAATTCACTTTAATAATTCATACTTTAATAATTCACTTTAATAATTCATACTTTAATAATTCACTTTAATAATTCATACTTTAATAATTCACTTTAATAATTCATACTTCTATTATAAATAGAATTCAATAGGTTTCATTATTTCATAGAAACTTGAAAATATTTTTCTCTAAACTCTCTCAATCGATTTACATATATATATTTACTCCGTATTATTTCAAGATATTATTAGTATACATAAAATATTAGGACGGAGTGCTGTCCGAGTGATTTCGAAATTGTTTTTCGAGTGGGATAGGATTAAGGAAATTATAGGTTATAGCTATGGAGGTGATTGAGTATGGTTCATGGGTATACTCGTGAGGTCGATATAGTGTTTATCATTTCTGTTGCGTCTACGTACCTTTCCTGCAATATTGAATCTCAATATTGATACGTGAGTACTCATAATTTAACTTTTACATACTAATAGTGTATCCCTGACTAGTGCTCTAGTATTTAGGATTATGCATGCTTGTACTTTTGATATTACCATTAGATAGGTTAGGTTGAATGTTGAATTAGTTACACTTGCGGTTGAGATAAGGTATAAGATATGCATGTCCTTGGAAAGCTAGGGAATATTAAGAACTTTTCCTTTAGATATCGAATGGTTTCGATGAACGGATTAGAAGTTATAATCAATTGAATTTTCGATATTTTTATTAAAAATGATTATTATTATCGTCGTTTTTATCGTCGTTCTAGTTTTATCTTATTATTATCATTATTATTATCTTTATCAATAAAAGGGATTTATCATTAAAAATTGTTATTTTTTTTTTATTATTACTATCGTTATTATCGTTAAAGTTATAATTGGTATTATTATTATTATCTAATTATTATTATTATTATTATTATTATTATTATTATTATTATTATTATTATTATTATTGGTATTATTATTATTATCATTATTAATATGTATATCATTATTTAAAAATGGTTATTGTTATTGTTATTATTATTATTACTATATTATCATTAAGATAATTATTAGTATTATCGTTAATAATGTTATAGTAACTATCATTATTAATATTAGTGTAATTAAAACAAATATTTGTAACACCTAATTATTTTGATTACTATTATTATCATTATTATGAACACGATATAAAAGACGATTAAAAGCTATTAAACGAAACGATTAGGAAATAATGGGTAAGAGTATCATGATGAAATTAAAATATTATAAGATATTGATTTAGATAAAATTATCGTTCTTATTATTTTTATCATTACTATTATTATTAAAAGTATCGTTAGTATTAAAACTATCATTTTAACAAAAATTATCATTTTAAAAGAAATGTCATTGTTACTATAAAATATCATTATTATTATCATTTTAAATAGAATTATTATTTTAAAGATAATATTGAAAATTATCGTAAATATTAAAGTTATCATAATTAGAATTATCGTTTTATCATAACGTCATCTTAGTAATTATAAATATTGATATTTTTATAATAATAATTATTATTACAAAATAATACAACTTTTACTTACTATAATTATAGATATTATTTTATAAAATAAATATGTGATACAAACATATTTTACTACGTGTAATAACTTACTTTAATAATACCTATCATATTATCTTTATGATATTAAATGAACCCTATAAATTTTATTACTTAATATATATAAAAGTATATTTTATTATATAAATTTAATATAAAATTTTATTTATTAATAAATAAATTATATTATTTACTCTAATAAATCTTTTAAAAATATTTAAAAATATAAAACAACGATATTTAAACTATATATTAATCATGTATAGATTTTTGGAAATTATTTTGAGTCAAATTTACTTTTGTTGACTTTTGCATATTAGTCTCGAGCATTAGGATTGTGGTACACTATGACTTGACCTAATTTGTTAGACAAATATTGACCAACACATAAATATATATAATTAATTTAGGTTCGTGAATCCGAGGACAACCTTGCACTTATTCAATGACGTTATATGTATTTTTACTACGAAATACAGTATGGTGAGTTTCATTATTCCCTTTTTATATATATTTTTGGGCTGAGAATACATGCAATGTTTTAATAACTATTTTACAATATTTATATGCGTGAGTTTCATTACTCCCTTTTTAAATGCTTTTGCAATATATATTTTTGGGACTGAGAATACATGCGCTGCTTTTATAACTGTTTTACGAAATAGACACAAGTAATCGAAACTACATTCTATGGTTGAATTATTAAATCGAATATGCCCCTTTTTATTTAGTCTGGTAATCTAAGAATTAGGGAACAGACACCCTAATTGACGCGAATCCTAAAGATAGATCTATTGGGCCTAACAAACCCCATCCAAAGTACCGGATGCTTTAGTACTTCGAAATTTATATCATGTCCGAAGAAGGATCCCGGAATGATAGGGGATATTCTTATCTAGTTAATGTCGGTTACCAGGTGTTCACCATATGAATGATTATTTTTGTCTCTATGCATGGGACGTATATTTATGAGAACTGGAAATGAAATTCTTGTGGTCTATTAAAATGATGGAAATAAATGATTATGATAAACTAATGAACTCACCAACCTTTTGGTTGACACTTTAAAGCATGTTTATTCTCAGGTGTTAAAGAAATCTTCCGCTGTGCATTTGCTCATTTTAAAGATATTACTTGGAGTCTTTCATAGCATATTTCGAAGAACGTTGCATTCGAGTCATTGAGTTCATCAAAGATTATTATTAAATCAATTTATAGTTGGATAGTGGATATTATGAAATGGTATGCATGCCTGTCAATTTTCGATGTAAAGAAAGTTTGTCTTTTAAAAACGAATGCAACGCTTGTAAAATGTATCATATAGAGGTCAAATACCTCGCAATGTAATCAACTATTGTGAATCGTTTATAACGTATATGAACGGGTCCTTTCACTTGTTACGGGTACGTTTTTATTGACAATAAATCCGCTTACGTTTTATTTGATTCGGGTGCGGATAGAAGCTATATGAGTAGAGATTTTTGTGCTAAATTAAGTTGTCCATTGACGCCTTTGGATAGTAAATTTTTACTCGAATTAGCAAATGGTAAATTAATTTCAGCAGATAATATATGTCGGAATCGAGAAATTAAACTGGTTAGCGAAAATTTAAGATTGATTTGATACCAGTAGAGTTAGGGAGTTTTGATGTGATAATCGGTATGGACTGGTTGAAAGAAGTGAAAGCAGAGATCGTTTGTTACAAAAATGTAATTCGCATTATACGAGAAAAAGGAAAACCCTTAATGGTGTACGGAGAAAAGGGCAACACGAAGCTACATCTTATTAGTAATTTGAAGGCACAAAAACTAATAAGAAAAGGTTGTTATGCTATTCTAGCACACGTCGAGAAAGTACAAACTGATGAAAAGAGCATCAATGATGTTCCCATTGCAAAAGAATTTCCCGATGTATTTCCGAAAGAATTACCGGGATTACCCCCACATCGATCCGTTGAATTTCAAATAGATCTTGTACCAGGAGCTGCACCAATAGCTCGTGCTCCTTACAGACTCGCACCCAGCGAGATGAAAGAACTGCAAAGCCAATTACAAGAACTTTTAGAGCGTGGTTTCATTCGACCAAGCACATCACCGTGGGGAGCTCCTGTTTTGTTTGTCAAGAAGAAAGATGGTACATTCAGGTTGTGTATCGACTACCGAGAGTTGAACAAACTTACCATCAAGAACCGCTACCCACTACCGAGAATCGACGACTTATTTGATCAACTACAAGGCTCGTCTATTTATTCAAAGATTGACTTACGTTCCGGGTATCATCAAATGCGGGTGAAAGAAGATAATATTCCAAAGACTGCTTTCAGAACACGTTACGGTCATTATGAGTTTATGGTCATGCCGTTTGGTTTAACTAATGCACCAGCTGTGTTCATGGACCTTATGAACCGAGTGTGTGGACCATACCTTGACAAGTTTGTCATTGTTTTCATTGATGACATACTTATTTACTCAAAGAATGACCAAGAACACGGTGAACATTTGAGGAAGGTGTTAGAAGTATTGAGGAAGGAAGAATTGTACGCTAAGTTTTTAAAGTGTGCATTTTGGTTGGAAGAAGTTCAATTCCTCGGTCATATAGTGAACAAAGAAGGTATTAAGGTGGATTCGGCAAAGATAGAAACTGTTGAAAAGTGGGAAACTCCGAAAACTCCGAAACACATACGCCAGTTTTTAGGACTAGCTGGTTACTACAGAAGGTTCATCCAAGACTTTTCCAGAATAGCAAAACCCTTAACTGCATTAACGCATAAAGGGAATAAATTTGAATGGAATGATGAACAAGAGAAAGCGTTTCAGTTATTGAAGAAAAAGCTAACTACGGCACCTATATTGTCATTGCCTGAAGGGAATGATGATTTTGTGATTTATTGTGACGCATCATGTGACGACACGGAAATTTCTGACAAAATTTAAACTTTGATCTTTATATGTTTCCGAAACGATAAGCAAAGTTTGTTAAGTTAAATCTTAAGAATTTTAAACTATGTTCATACATCCATTTAACCTCGACCAATTCTCGATGATTCATGAACCATTAAATGAACATATATGATTAAGTATGTATATGTGTATATATATTATAACTTGAAAACGTCAACAAAATAGTTAAACGAATAATACTTTACATGAACGTACATTGTTTCAATACAAGTTATTATAGTTATCAACAAGATTAAAAGATAATATCAAATGATTGATTAATCAGATACATTGAATTATGATTACGAGTTCCTGTTATGAGGTCCACATTGATTTGAGAAATCTTTCCATTTTAACGATATTTGGAAAATGATAAAGTAATTTCTATGTAAGAACAAAGGTGTCTATTATCGAAAATTAGACAAAAGTTAGTGGAAGACTAAATTACATAATAATTGATTTAGTTCAAAATGCTTTACGATATAATAGAATTCGATTATTTAAGATGTCTTTGATTAAATAACGTAAGATGGAATATTGGTTGTAGATAACTTACAACGTGTATTTAAAACGTGTTTACAAATATTGAAGATACATATATAGATTCAAATTAAGTAACACTTGATTGATAATTAGATATGTCATCTAGGACGTTTGATAAACGTAGGCGCATAGATGGAGTACGCCAAAACAAGTTTCAAAGTATAAACGACAAGTATTATTTTATTTTCTAAATAAAATTTAAAACGCACTTTGAAATATAATTGATTTTTAAAGACTAAATATTATATTATTAAATAAATGTTTCAAACATATATATATATATTTTAACTTAGTCATAAAACTCTCGAATTAAAATAATATATTTTGATAAACAACGAATTCCTGATTTATAGAAGCAAATGACCACAACACTCAAAAATATAAGTTACATTTCTTATAATATGATTCATTGACATTTAAGTCTAATTTTTGTAAAAGGTACACGTCGCGTAACGTAAAAGGCTAGTTTTCTAAACGTACGAAAGTGCGCTGGAAAAACCGAAAGTGGTACATGAGTCGTGAGACCACGACCGCGTCATTTTTGTAAAAATTATATTTTTACCATGATCGTAAATATAATATAATATTTAATTAATTCTAAAGATTAAATATAATAAATATTAAATAACATATAAAAGTTATGTATGTGTAATATAAACGTGAGTGTCGGCAGGAGAAAAGAGAAAAGAAGTGCATATGAGCTGTATTACTAACTCATGCAATCGTATGACTATTTGGGACACGACCAATCTATAAAATCCAATTCATTTCACTCGGATTACACACACATATATCTTATTACTCCGTATACATTTATATTTATATTATTATTATTAATAGTAATATTAATATTAATATTAAGATTGTTATTAATCTTAACTAGTAATATTAAGGTTATTATTCTTAGTGTTATACATAAAATACTACGACGAGGTTCTGCTCGCGTGTTTTCCAAAACGGTTTTTATGAGCGGGATAGAGCTAAGGAAATTATGGGTTATAGCTATGGAGGTTATTATGGATCATGGGTATGCTCATGAGGTCAATCTAGTGTTTATCATCTTCGTCGCGTCTACGTACCTTTCCTGCAATATTGAATCTCAATATTGATACGTGAGCACTCATAACTTAACTTATATATATTAATAGTGTATCCCTGACTAGTGCTCGAGTATTTAGGATTATGCATACTTGTACTTTTGATATTACCCTTAGTTAGGTTATGTTGAATCTCGAATTAGTTACACCTACGGTTGAGATAAGGTATAAGATATGCATATCATTGGAAAGCTAGCGGAAAATTAAGAACTTTTCCTTTAGATGTCGAATAGTTTCGATGAACGGATTAGAAGTTATAGCCAATTAAATTTTTGATATTATTATTAAAAATGATTATTATTATCGTCGTTATTATCGTCGTTCTTGTTTTTATCAAATTACTATTATTATGATTATTATTATTATTATTATTATTATTATTATTATTATTATTATTATTATTATTATTATTATTATTAGTACCATTATCAATAAAAAATATTATCATTAAAAAAATTGTTATTTTTATTATTATTACTAACGTTATTATCGTTAAAGTTATAATTAAGTATTATCATTAATATTATTATAATATTTATTATCATTAGGATTATTACAATTAAAAACTAATAATAGTAACACCTAATTATTATGATTACTATTATTATCATTAATATGAACATGATATAAAAGACGATTAAAAACTATTAAACGAATCAATTAGGAAATAATGAGTATAAGTATCATGATGAAATTAAAATATTGTAAGATATTGATTTAGATAAAAATTAGCGTTCTTATTATTTTTATCATTTTATTATTATTAAAAGTATTATTAATATTTTTACTAAAAATATCATTTATAATAGAAATTTCATTATTATTATAAAATATCATTAATATTACCATTTTTAAATAAAATTATTATTTTAAAGTTAATATTAAAAAGTATCATAAATATTAAAGTTATCATAATCAGAATTATCGTTTTATCATAATATCACTTTTAGTAAATAAAAATATTGATATCTTTATTAATAGAATAATAAGAATTATTATTACAAAATAAATACAACTTTTACTTAATATTATTATCAATGATATTTTACCAAATAAATATGTAACACAAAGATATTTTATTACGTATAATATAATTACCTTATTAAAACCTATCATAATATTTTTATGATATTAAATGAACTTTATAAATTTTATTATTTAAGATATATAAAAGTATAATATTATATAAAATTTTATTTATTAATAAATCAATTATATTATTTACTCTAATAAATCTTTTAAAAATATTTAAAAATATAAAACGACGATATTTAAACTATATAACAATCATGTATAAATTTTGGAAATCATTTGATTTAAATTGACTTTTAGTGACTTTTGCATATTAGACTCGAGCATTAGGATTGTGGTACACTATGACATAACCTAAATTGTTAGACAAATTTTAACCAACATATAAATATATATAATTAATATAGGTTCGTGAATCCAAAGCCAACCCTACACTTGTTCAATGATGTTATATGTATTTTTACTACAAAATACAGTATGGTGAGTTTCATTTACCTTTTTACCCTTTATATTTTTGGGCTGAGAATACATGCACAATTTTTATAACTGCTTTACGAAATAGACACAAGTAATGGAAACTGCATTCTATGATAGAATTATCTGGGATTGGGATTGGTTATTATGACACGTATTATCACCGGTTTATTTGGTTAGAGCGAATGAGCTCCCGAGCCGGGTGGATGGTTTATTACTTATGATATTTTGGCACCGGTTGTCCTATATTTTATATACATGTGTTCAGCCGTGGGGGAGTAAAGACCGGCACAGAGGTTCTATATTTTGAAGGCACATGTATTCAGCCGTGGGGTGTAAGACCGGCACAGATGGTTACTATTATATTTTGAATCTCCACCAGGTGTTCTTCATATGAATGATATTTTTGTACAGTTGGAATGGGACTTCTGTACATTGTATTATAATATTTAAAATCTTGTGGTCTATTAAAATGATAAAAATGAATGATTTAGATAAACTAATGAACTCACCAACCTTTTGGTTGACACATTTAAGCATGTTTATTCTCAGGTTTGAAAGAAATCTTTCGTTGTGCATTAACTCATATTAAGGATATTACTTGGAGTCCTTCATGACATATTTCAAAAGACGTTGCATTCGAGTCCTTGAAGTTCATTAGAGATTATTAATAAGTAAATGACAGTTTAGGTCATTTATAGTTTGGATATTATGAAATGGTATGCACACCTGTCAACCTTCGATGAAATGAAAGTTTGTATTTTAAAAATGAATGCAATGTTTGTAAAATGTATCATATAGAGGTCAAATACCTCGTAATGTAACCAACTATTGTGATTCATTTGTAATCGATATGGACTTCGTCCGGATGGATTAGAAAGGGTCCTTTCAGTTGGTATCAGAGCGGTGGTCTTAGCGAACTAGGTCTGCATTAGTGTGTCTAACTGATAAGTCGTTAGGATGCATTAGTGAGTCTGGACTTCGACCGTGTCTGCATGTCAAAAGTTTTGCTTATCATTTTGTGTCAAAAATCATCTACTTACCATCCTTAGGAAACTATCTGCTTATCATTCTTAGTCTAGACACGTCTTGCTGCATTAATTGCATGACTAGTGTATAGACAAAATTCATATCTTAGCGTATCTGTTACTGTATACTTTGCCTGACGTACTCCGTAAATTCCTCCGTGATTTACGAAATCTTCTGTTCTATATATATGGATATTCTATGTAATTAGAATACCATTCAATATTCAAAAATCAATTCATATCGAAAAATCCTTTATTTAATCGTACGAAATGGAATTCGTCATTAGTTCAAGTTCCTCAGATTCCGAAATGGAATCCCACTCAAGCTCCGAAAGTAGCGTGACCGGAATGGATCAACCAATCAGTCATCACCTATTCTGGATGAATTGGGGATAGATTCGTAGCCTCCTCAATCATTGGAGACAATAGGAAGGCGATCCTTTCCATTCACCACATTGCCCTCTTGGAGAAGAACCTGAAGCACTTACCGGCGAACCAGTCCGAAACACCATTTTCTCTCTCATTTCCAGAGTATCTCGTCACGATTATATACTACATCAAATTTTAGATTTTATTTATCCACTCGTTCGAACCGACAATCATCCCGGTGTAATAGAAGAAGTCAACGAGCTTCACGCTCGGGTAGTGACTTTAGAGAACATGGTGCAAAGGTTACAAACACCAGCAACAGCATCAGCAGCATAACCAGTACCACCATCATCAACGCCAACAGTACCATTACCACCCCCAACCACAATCGCGTCGTAAACCTGAACTTCACAATCTGTTCCACGAGCATCAACATCATAAGCTCTATAGATAACAAGGAAGACCAACAGCAATAAACGACGAAGTTTTGATTCATAACTTCATTGGAAAAGCATTCTACAGTGATTATATGATCTCTAAAGTCTTAGAGATTATCCATTCTAGCCCTAACTATAAATCAGATGAGTGAACCAAAATGATAGAAGGAAGAGTAGAAACCCTGACAAGAAGGATGCATGATTTTCAAGCTAGATTTGCTTTACCAACAGCATCAACAGTACCGACACAGTCAGTGCCATCAGCATCGTCAGAATCAGCAGCACCTATGACATCACAAGCTCCGCTAGTTCAAGAATCACTGTGGACATTGTTACGAATCAACAACGAGTATGTTATATCAACGAGTTATGAAGAATTAACTCCTTTTCACTGAAGGATTTATATGTATATCTTATATCTTATATATATATATAAATCTTTAAATCAAAACAAATCTTTCCGTACTAAGCTATCGTGTGTGAATCTTAACTACTCGGTTAATTCATATTACTAATATGCAATGATGTGCATCCTTCACGACTTAACCATCGTTAGTTACAATCTCTGTTTTATTTCAATGAATTCCAGTTCATAATAAATCAAGTGTATTATTCAAATATATATTTGATTTTGCACTTTCATCATCGATGTACTTGAAATTTTTCCGATAACATCATTCGTACCTTGTGAAATTCACAAGAATTTCACGAACGCCAATATCATGCAAAGTATTGATTCATAATTTCAATTACATTGAAGAAATACTAAATTGGTAGGGATTATTCAAATCTAAATTCAACCAAAAATCGAATGAGTTTATTTTAGTATTAACTCATTAAAATCTATATCACATCTGAAGAAAATATACACATAAATATTTTCATAAAGATTGTAATAAAATTCTTGTGTACAAAATATTAATTGTGAAATTTTTTTAACTGGTAGGTAATACCCGAGAGATATATATATATATATATATATATATATGAATTCACAATTAAAATGTTACATTCTTCGAATCTGATTCAGCAAATTATCAATTATACTCCCTATTTTCACAACGATATGCATTCTTTCGTAAGGATCAAAGCAACCATTCGCATCCAAATTAGATTACATATTCTGATTTTGACAAATAAAATCCAAGTCGAGATATAACCGATAGCATCATTCTTAGATTCCTATATCTTTCGAAGCTATACTTTGACTTCAAAACTGTGCTAGAACATCATATGTATATCAACGATTACAAACTGTGTTCAAACCCTATAAAATTCCTGAAGATACTTCAAATAATGAGCAATTGAGATGATGATGCAACCACATATTACCCACAGTTATATACCTGAAAAACTGTCGAAACCAAAGTCATAGTTTAACATGTACCCACGGCATATCCTTTGGCATTTATTAGCAAAAATAACCTTACGATTTCTTTTCAAAATAGCAAATTTTGTCACAGCTCCAACAAGTCAACTTCGATTTTTCGGTCAGACTAACCTTATTATAACCTTGTGATATACGTTATCGTTACCGGGGAACCATTTATGTTCCACCACATTATCAGCAGATGTACCAACAACTTCATTATCCTCTAACTTCAGTCTCTCCGAAAAGTCATTATATTTATTTATTAAATCCCTATCATATACTCATCCTCGTCTTGTAACAAGAATTGCCACGCCAATTACCGGAAATCAGCAATCAGTATTTTGAAATCTCGCAGCGTTCTACTTCAACAGTTATATATACACATATAACATCTACCTTCAAGACTTGCAGATTACGAATGTGAAGTTTCTAAAAAACACCCCAAATCTACGAATCAGATCTCCGAATTTTGGAAAAGCTGAATGAAACAGCAGAAACTGTTGACGATAGTAACAGTAAAAAGTTTGATGATAAAGAATAGTGTATTGGTAGAGCTCAGAAAAAGAGAAGAATTGGAACTGGAAAACGAATTGAGCCAAGTATGAAGAAGGCTGTAGATAAATTACAAAGACGGAACCTACCTTCAAAGAATCCAAATGATTCAGTGTTTGCTGAAGTTATGATCGAATACCTTGCCCTGACTCTATACCCTTGTGGATGATATTCTTCATCATCCTCTGATCTTAGATATTGTAAGATATCATCATATCTTTCATTATAAATATCCTCCATATTTCTGAAGATATTTTCATAGCCATTCTTATCTGAAATCATTTATCTCTTCGCGTTATCTGTGTTACATTATAAAAGAAACTATTTTAGTTTCTAAATCCTGAAACTTTCGAGTTTAAAATAGGAATATTTTTGAAGTAGTGTTGGAAGCTGATGCATGAGTTAGTATAATATAATGACACTTGATCAACGTCATTATATTACAGTAATTCATGCTGAGTTTCTAAATGGAATGTGATGATTCACATATCCTAACGTCATCAGGTGCCATGTTACACGACTCTTATATTCTATTTAACCTCTATCATATCAAGGAAAAAAAATATTTTCTTGATGATTCGGTCTTTTCCAGGGTATTCTGGTAATTTAACAAATCGAGATCGTGCCATTACCATTCCCTTCTTAGAACATTAACAAATGTTCATTCTGAAACTTATATCTGAGAATTCTGGACCATTATAAGAGATGCTTAATCGTAAGAAGAAGAAACGGAGGGACAAGGTTCCGAAACAGAAATTAGAGTATAAATCGCAGAAAATAGGGGGGAGAGTTAACTGTGGATGACAGTGATTATAGGAGACAGGAATAGGGACATTGAAATATAAGGAAGAATATAAAGCCCGATAACAACACATAAATTACAAACAGTGTATATCAATGTTTATCGCAACATAAAGACACGGGAGAATTATAAGTACTATAACTCCAAAGGCAAAGTAGAAGTAAGCAGATTCCTCTGATGGAAGTTGGAAAAGGAGAACAATTGTTGCGATAGTAAGGATAAGGACAAGGATTAGAACTGGATTAAGCATTTTCATAATCTTTTGAATTTAGGAATTGAGTATAGGAATGATAAAAATAATGGAAGGTGTAAGTTAAAAGGAAACGAAGGAGGTAGATTTATAGTAACATACCCGACAAAGAAATCGAGATGTATTATCGCATTAAATTGAAGCGGATCCTAATTTCTGTAATCGCCGAAAAATCAAATCTTGTGTAGATTACAAAGATTTTCTTTAATTCAAAGATCAATCGGGATGACGTCAAAAGATAAGACAAATCTCTATTATCTCATTTCATTCTTTTACGATAGCTTCATTCATACGCTTCAAGAAATTAAATTATTCTATCCGTATTTCCAAATCATTAATAAAACTCTATGTATCAGCTTATAATCGTAATAATAACATTCTCATTGTTAACCATGACGACCTCTATCAAATTTCGGGGACGAAATTTCTTTAACGGGTAGGTACTGTGACGACAAGGAAATTTCCGACCAAATTTAAACTTTGATCTTTATATGTTTCCGACACGATAAGCAAAGTTTGTTAAGTTAAATCTTAAGAATTTTAAACTATGTTCATACATCCATTTAACCTCGACCAATTCTCGATGATTCATGAACCATTAAATGAACATATATGATTAATTATGTATATGTGTATATATATTATAACTTGAAAACGTCAACAAAATACTTAAACGAATAATACTTTACATGAACGTACATTGTTTCAATACAAGTTATTATAGTTATCAACAAGATTAAAAGATAATATCAAATGATTGATTAATCAGATACATTGAATTATGATTACGAGTTCCTGTTATGAGGTCCACATTGATTTGAGAAATCTTTCCATTTTAACGATGTTCGGAAAATGATAAAGTAATTTCTATGTAAGAACAAAGGTGTCTATTATCGAAAATTAGACAAAAGTTAGTGGAAGACTAAATTACATAATAATTGATTTAGTTCAAAATGCTTTACGATATAATAGAATTCGATTATTTAAGATGTCTTTGATTAAATAACGTAAGATGGAATATTGGTTGTAGATAACTTACAACGTGTATTTAAAACGTGTTTACAAATATTGAAGATACATATATAGATTCAAATTAAGTAACTCTTGATTGATAATTAGATATGTCATCTAGGACGTTTGATAAACGTAGGCGCATAGATGGAGTACGCCAAAACAAGTTTCAAAGTATAAACGACAAGTATTATTTTATTTTCTAAATAAAATTTAAAACGCACTTTGAAATATAATTGATTTTTAAAGACTAAATATTATATTATTAAATAAATGTTTCAAACATATATATATATATATATATATATATATATATATATTTTAACTTAGTCATAAAACGTCTCGAATTAAAATAATATATTTTGATAAACAACGAATTCCTGATTTATAGAAGCAAATGACCACAACACTCAAAAATATAAGTTACATTTCTTATAATATGATTCATTGACATTTAAGTCTAATTTTTATAAAAGGTACACGTCGCGTAACGTAAAAGGCTAGTTTTCTAAACGTACGAAAGTGCGCTGGAAAAACCGAAAGTGGTACATGAGTCGTGAGACCACGACCGCGTCATTTTTGTAAAAATTATATTTTTACCATGATCGTAAATATAATATAATATTTAATTAATTCTAAAGATTAAATATAATAAATATTAAATAACATATAAAAGTTATGTATGTGTAATATAAACGTGAGTGTCGGCAGGAGAAAAGAGAAAAGAAGTGCATATGAGCTGTATTACTAACTCATGCAATCGTATGACTATTTGGGACACGACCAATCTATAAAATCTAATTCATTTCACTCGGATTACACACACATATATCTTATTACTCCGTATACATTTATATTTATATTATTATTATTAATAGTAATATTAATATTAATATTAAGATTGTTATTAATCTTACCTAGTAATATTAAGGTTATTATTCTTAGTGTTATACATAAAATACTACGACGAGGTTCTGCTCGCGTGTTTTCCAAAACGGTTTTTATGAGCGGGATAGAGCTAAGGAAATTATGGGTTATAGCTATGGAGGTTATTATGGATCATGGGTATGCTCATGAGGTCAATCTAGTGTTTATCATCTTCGTCGCGTCTACGTACCTTTCCTGCAATATTGAATCTCAATATTGATACGTGAGCACTCATAACTTAACTTATATATATTAATAGTGTATCCCTGACTAGTGCTCGAGTATTTAGGATTATGCATGCTTGTACTTTTGATATTACCCTTAGTTAGGTTATGTTGAATCTCGAATTAGTTACACCTACGATTGAGATAAGGTATAAGATATGCATATCATTGGAAAGCTAGCGGAAAATTAAGAACTTTTCCTTTAGATGTCGAATAGTTTCGATGAACAGATTAGAAGTTATAGCCAATTGAATTTTTGATATTATTATTAAAAATGATTATTATTATCGTCGTTATTATCGTCGTTCTTGTTTTTATCAAATTACTATTATTATGATGATTATTATTATTATTATTATTATTATTATTATTATTATTATTATTATTATTATTATTAGTACCATTATCAATAAAAAATATTATCATTAAAAAAATTGTTATTTTTATTATTATTACTAACGTTATTATCGTTAAAGTTATAATTAAGTATTATCATTAATATTATTATAATATTTATTATCATTAGGATTATTACAATTAAAAACTAATAATAGTAACACCTAATTATTATGATTACTATTATTATCATTAATATGAACATGATATAAAAGACGATTAAAAACTATTAAACGAATTAATTAGGAAATAATGAGTATAAGTATCATGATGAAATTAAAATATTTTAAGATATTGATTTAGATAAAAATTAGCGTTCTTATTATTTTTATCATTTTATTATTATTAAAAGTATTATTAATATTTTTACTAAAAATATCATTTATAATAGAAATGTCATTATTATTATAAAATATCATTAATATTACCATTTTTAAATAAAATTATTATTTTAAAGTTAATATTAAAAAGTATCATAAATATTAAAGTTATCATAATCAGAATTATCGTTTTATCATAATATCACTTTTAGTAAATAAAAATATTGATATCTTTATTAATAGAATAATAAGAATTATTATTACAAAATAAATACAACTTTTACTTAATATTATTATCAATGATATTTTACCAAATAAATATGTAACACAAAGATATTTTATTACGTATAATATAATTACCTTATTAAAACCTATCATAATATTTTTATGATATTAAATGAACTTTATAAATTTTATTATTTAAGATATATAAAAGTATAATATTATATAAAATTTTATTTATTAATAAATCAATTATATTATTTACTCTAATAAATCTTTTAAAAATATTTAAAAATATAAAACGACGATATTTAAACTATATAATAATCATGTATAAATTTTGGAAATCATTTGATTTAAATTGACTTTTAGTGACTTTTGCATATTAGACTCGAGCATTAGGATTGTGGTACACTATGACATAACCTAAATTGTTAGATAAATTTTAACCAACATATAAATATATATAATTAATATAGGTTCGTGAATCCAAAGCCAACCCTACACTTGTTCAATGATGTTATATGTATTTTTACTACAAAATACAGTATGGTGAGTTTCATTTGCCTTTTTACCCTTTATATTTTTGGGCCGAGAATACATGCACAATTTTTATAACTGCTTTACGAAATAGACACAAGTAATCAAAACTGCATTCTATGATAGAATTATCTGGGATTGGGATTGGTTATTATGACACGTATTATCACCGGTTTATTTGGTTAGAGCGAATGAGCTCCCGAGCCGGGTGGATGGTTTATTACTTATGATATTTTGGCACCGGTTGTCCTATATTTTATATACATGTGTTCAGCCGTGGGGGAGTAAAGACCGGCACAGAGGTTCTATATTTTGAAGGCACATGTATTCAGCCGTGGGGTGTAAGACCGGCACAGATGGTTACTATTATATTTTGAATCTCCACCAGGTGTTCTTCATATGAATGATATTTTTGTACAGTTGGAATGGGACTTCTGTACATTGTATTATAATATTTAAAATCTTGTGGTCTATTAAAATGATAAAAATGAATGATTTAGATAAACTAATGAACTCACCAACCTTTTGGTTGACACATTTAAGTATGTTTATTCTCAGGTTTGAAAGAAATCTTCCGTTGTGCATTAACTCATATTAAGGATATTACTTGGAGTCCTTCATGACATATTTCAAAAGACGTTGCATTCGAGTCCTTGAAGTTCATTAGAGATTATTAATAAGTAAATGACAGTTTAGGTCATTTATAGTTTGGATATTATGAAATGGTATGCACACCTGTCAACCTTCGATGAAATGAAAGTTTGTATTTTAAAAACGAATGCAATGTTTGTAAAATGTATCATATAGAGGTCAAATACCTCGCAATGTAACCAACTATTGTGATTCATTTGTAATCGATATGGACTTCGTCCGGATGGATTAGAAAGGGTCCTTTCAGTTGGTATCAGAGCAGTGGTCTTAGCGAACCAGGTCTGCATTAGTGTGTCTAACTGATAAGTCGTTAGGATGCATTAGTGAGTCTGGACTTCGACCGTGTCTGCATGTCAAAAGTTTTGCTTATCATTTTGTGTCAAAAATCATCTACTTACCATCCTTAGGAAACTATCTGCTTATCATTCTTAGTCTAGACACGTCTTGCTGCATTAATTGCATGACTAGTGTATAGACAAAATTCATATCTTAGCGTATCTGTTACTGTATACTTTGCCTGACGTACTCCGTAAATTCCTCCGTGATTTACGAAATCTTCTGTTCTATATATATGGATATTCTATGTAATTAGAATACCATTCAATATTCGAAAATCAATTCATATCGAAAAATCCTTTATTTAATCGTACGAAATGGAATTCGTCATTAGTTCAAGTTCCTCAGATTCCGAAATGGAATCCCACTCAAGCTCCGAAAGTAGTGTGACCGGAATGGATCAACCAATCAGTCATCACCTATTCTGGATGAATTGGGGATGGATTCGTAGCCTCCTCAATCATTGGAGACAATAGGAAGGCGATCCTTTCCATTCACCACATTGCCCTCTTGGAGAAGAACCTGAAGCACTTACCGGCGAACCAGTCCGAAACACCATTTTCTCTCTCATTTCCAGAGTATCTCGTCACGATTATATACTACATCAAATTTTAGATTTTATTTATCCACTCGTTCGAACCGACAATCATCCCGGTGTAATAGAAGAAGTCAACGAGCTTCACGCTCGGGTAGTGACTTTAGAGAACATGGTGCAAAGGTTACAAACACCAGCAACAGCATCAGCAGCATAACCAGTACCACCATCATCAACGCCAACAGTACCATTACCACCCCCAACCACAACCGCGTCGTAAACCTGAACTTCACAATCTGTTCCACGAGCATCAACGTCATAAGCTCTATAGATAACAAGGAAGACCAACAGCAACAAACGACGAAGTTTTGATTCATAACTTCATTGGAAAAGCATTCTACAGTGATTATATGATCTCTAAAGTCTTAGAGATTATCCATTCTAGCCCTAACTATAAATCAGATGAGTGAACCAAAAAGATAGGAGGAAGAGTAGAAACCCTGACAAGAAGGATGCATGATTTTCAAGCTAGATTTGCTTTACCAACAGCATCAACAGTACCGGCACAGTCAGTGCCATCAGCATCGTCAGAATCAGCAGCACCTATGACATCACAAGCTCCGCTAGTTCAAGAATCACTGTGGACATTGTTACGAATCAACAACGAGTATGTTATATCAACGAGTTATGAAGAATTAACTCCTTTTCACTGAAGGATTTATATGTATATCTTATATCTTATATATATATATAAATCTTTAAATCAAAACAAATCTTTCCGTACTAAGCTATCGTGTGTGAATCTTAACTACTCGGTTAATTCATATTACTAATATGCAATGATGTGCATCCTTCACGACTTAACCATCGTTAGTTACAATCTCTGTTTTAATTCAATGAATTCCAGTTCATAATAAATCAAGTGTATTATTCAAATATATATTTGATTTTGCACTTTCATCATCGATGTACTTGAAATTTTTCCGATAACATCATTCGTACCTTGTGAAATTCACAAGAATTTCACGAACGCCAATATCATGCAAAGTATTGATTCATAATTTCAATTACATTGAAGAAATACTAAATTGGTAGGGATTATTCAAATCTAAATTCAACCAAAAATCGAATGAGTTTATTTTAGTATTAACTCATTATAATCTATATCACATCTGAAGAAAATATACACATAAATATTTTCATAAAGATTGTAATAAAATTCTTGTATACAAAATATTAATTGTGAAATTTTTTTAACTAGTAGGTAATACCCGAGAGATATATATATATATGAATTCACAATTAAAATGTTACATTCTTCGAATCTGATTCAGCAAATTATCAATTATACTCCCTATTTTCACAACGATATGCATATTTTCGTAAGGATCAAAGCAACCATTCGCATCCAAATTAGATTACATATTCTGATTTTGACAAATAAAATCCAAGTCGAGATATAACCGATAGCATCATTCTTAGATTCCTATATCTTTCGAAGGTATACTTTGACTTCAAAACTGTGCTAGAACATCATATGTATATCAACGATTACAAACTGTGTTCAAACCCTATAAAATTCCTGAAGATACTTCAAATAATGAGCAATTGAGATGATGATGCAACCACATATTACCCACAGTTATATACCTGAAAAACTGTCGAAACCAAAGTCATAGTTTAACATGTACCCACGGCATATCCTTTGGCATTTATTAGCAAAAATAACCTTACGATTTCTTTTCAAAATAGCAAATTTTGTCACAGCTCCAACAAGTCAACTTCGATTTTTCGGTCAGACTAACCTTATTATAACCTTGTGATATACGTTATCGTTACCGGGGAACCATTTATGTTCCACCACATTATCAGCAGATGTACCAACAACTTCATTATCCTCTAACTTCAGTCTCTCCTAAAAGTCATTATATTTATTTATTAAAACCCTATCATATACTCATCCGCGTCTTGTAACAAGAATTGCCACGCCAATTACCGGAAATCAGCAATCAGTATTTTGAAATCTCGCAGCGTTCTACTTCAACAGTTATATATACACATATAACATCTACCTTCAAGACTTGCAGATTGCGAATGTGAAGTTTCTGAAAAACACCCCAAATCTACGAATCAGATCTCCGAATTTTGGAAAAGCTGAATGAAACAGCAGAAACTGTTGACGATAGTAACAATAAAAAGTTTGATGATAAAGAATAGTGTGTTGGTAGAGCTCAGAAAAAGAGAAGAATTGGAACTGGAAAACGAATTGAGCCAAGTATGAAGAAGGCTGTAGATAAATCACAAAGACGGAACCTACCTTCAAAGAATCCAAATGATTCAGTGTTTGCTGAAGTTATGATCGAATACCTTGCCCTGACTCTATACCCTTGTGGATGATATTCTTCATCATCCTCTGATCTTAGATATTGTAAGATATCATCATATCTTTCATTATAAATATCCTCCATATTTCTGAAGATATTTTCATAGCCATTCTTATCTGAAATCATTTATCTCTTCGCGTTATCTGTGTTACATTATAAAAGAAACTATTTTAGTTTCTAAATCCTGAAACTTTCGAGTTTAAAATAGGAATATTTTTGAAGTAGTGTTGGAAGCTGATGCATGAGTTAGTATAATATAATGACACTTGATCAACGTCATTATATTACAGTAATTCATGCTGAGTTTCTAAATGGAATGTGATGATTCACATATCCTAACGTCATCAGGTGCCATGTTACACGACTCTTATATTCTATTTAACCTCTATCATATCAAGGAAAAAAATATTTTCTTGATGATTCGGTCTTTTCCAGGGTATTCTGGTAATTTAACAAATCGAGATCGTGCCATTACCATTCCCTTCTTAGAACATTAACAAATGTTCATTCTGAAACTTATATCTGAGAATTCTGGACCATTACAAGAGATGCTTAATCGTAAGAAGAAGAAACGGAGGGACAAGGTTCCGAAACAGAAATTAGAGTATAAATCGCAGAAAATAGGGGGGAGTGTTAACTGTGGATGACAATGATTATAGGAGACAGGAATAGGGACATTGAAATATAAGGGAGAATATAAAGCCCGATAACAACACATAAATTACAAACCGTGTATATCAATGTTTATCGCAACATAAAGACACGAGAGAATTATAAGTACTATAACTCCAAAGGCAAAGTAGAAGTAAGCAGATTCCTCTGATGGAAGTTGGAAAAGGAGAACAATTGTTGCGATAGTAAGGATAAGGACAAGGATTAGAACTGGATTAAGCATTTTCATAATCTTTTGAATTTAGGAATTGAGTATAGGAATGATAAAAATAATGGAAAGTGTAAGTTAAAAGGAAACGAAGGAGGTAGATTTATAGTAACATACCCGACAAAGAAATCGAGATGTATTATCGCATTAAATTGAAGCGGATCCTAATTTCTGTAATCGCCGAAAAATCAAATCTTGTGTAGATTACAAAGATTTTCTTTAATTCAAAGATCAATCGGGATGACGTCAAAAGATAAGACAAATCTCTATTATCTCATTTCATTCTTTTACGATAGCTTCATTCATACGCTTCAAGAAATTAAATAATTCTATCCGTATTTCCAAATCATGAATAAAACTCTATGTATCAGCTTATAATCGTCATAATAACATTCTCATTGTTAACCATGACGACCTCTATCAAATTTCGGGGACGAAATTTCTTTAACGGGTAGGTACTGTGATGACACGGAAATTTCCGACCAAATTTAAACTTTGATCTTTATATGTTTCTGACACGATAAGCAAAGTTTGTTAAGTTAAATCTTAAGAATTTTAAACTATGTTCATACATCCATTTAACCTCGACCAATTCTCGATGATTCATGAACCATTAAATGAACATATATGATTAAGTATGTATATGTGTATATATATTATAACTTGAAAACGTCAACAAAATACTTAAACGAATAATACTTTACATGAACGTACATTGTTTCAATACAAGTTATTATAGTTATCAACAAGATTAAAAGATAATATCAAATGATTGATTAATCAGATACATTGAATTATGATTACGAGTTCCTGTTATGATGTCCACATTGATTTGAGAAATCTTTCCATTTTAACGATATTCGGAAAATGATAAAGTAATTTCTATGTAAGAAAAAAGGTGTCTATTATCGAAAATTAGACAAAAGTTAGTGGAAGACTAAATTACATAATAATTGATTTAGTTCAAAATGCTTTACGATATAATAGAATTCGATTATTTAAGATGTCTTTGATTAAATAACGTAAGATGGAATATTGGTTGTAGATAACTTACAACGTGTATTTAAAACGTGTTTACAAATATTGAAGATACATATATAGATTCAAATTAAGTAACACTTGATTGATAATTAGATATGTCATCTAGGACATTTGATAAACGTAGGCGCATAGATGGAGTACGCCAAAACAAGTTTCAAAGTATAAACGACAAGTATTATTTTATTTTCTAAATAAAATTTAAAACGCACTTTGAAATATAATTGATTTTTAAAGACTAAATATTATATTATTAAATAAATGTTTCAAACATATATATATATATATATATATATATATATATATATATATATATATATATATATATATATATATATATATATATATATATATATATATATATATATATATATATATATATATATTTTAACTTAGTCATAAAACGTCTCGAATTAAAATAATATATTTTGATAAACAACGAATTCCTGATTTATAGAAGCAAATGACCACAACACTCAAAAATATAAGTTACATTTCTTATAATATGATTAATTGACATTTAAGTCTAATTTTTGTAAAAGGTACACGTCGCGTAACGTAAAAGGCTAGTTTTCTAAACGTACGAAAGTGCGCTGGAAAAACCGAAAGTGGTACATGAGTCGTGAGAACACGACCGCGTCATTTTTGTAAAAATTATATTTTTACCATGATCATAAATATAATATAATATTTAATTAATTCTAAAGATTAAATATAATAAATATTAAATAACATATAAAAGTTATGTATGTGTAATATAAACGTGAGTGTCGGCAGGAGAAAAGAGAAAAGAAGTGCATATGAGCTGTATTACTAACTCATGCAATCGTATGACTATTTGGGACACGACCAATCTATAAAATCCAATTCATTTCACTCGGATTACACACACATATATCTTATTACTCCGTATACATTTATATTTATATTATTATTATTAATAGTAATATTAATATTAATATTAAGATTGTTATTAATCTTAACTAGTAATATTAAGGTTATTATTCTTAGTGTTATACATAAAATACTACGACGAGGTTCTGCTCGCGTGTTTTCCAAAACGGTTTTTATGAGCGGGATAGAGCTAAGGAAATTATGAGTTATAGCTATGGAGGTTATTATGGATCATGGGTATGCTCATGAGGTCAATCTAGTGTTTATCATCTTCGTCGCGTCTACGTACCTTTCCTGCAATATTGAATCTCAATATTGATACGTGAGCACTCATAACTTAACTTATATATATTAATAGTGTATCCCTGACTAGTGCTCGAGTATTTAGGATTATGCATGCTTGTACTTTTGATATTACCCTTAGTTAGGTTATGTTGAATCTCGAATTAGTTACACCTACGGTTGAGATAAGGTATAAGATATGCATATCATTGGAAAGCTAGCGAAAAATTAAGAACTTTTCCTTTAGATGTCGAATAGTTTCGATGAACGGATTAGAAGTTATAGCCAATTGAATTTTTGATATTATTATTAAAAATGATTATTATTATCGTCGTTATTATCGTCGTTCTTGTTTTTATCAAATTACTATTATTATGATTATTATTATTATTATTATTATTATTATTATTATTATTATTATTATTATTATTATTATTATTATTATTATTATTATTATTATTATTATTATTATTATTATTATTATTAGTACCATTATCAATAAAAAATATTATCATTAAAAAAATTGTTATTTTTATTATTATTACTAACGTTATTATCGTTAAAGTTATAATTAAGTATTATCATTAATATTATTATAATATTTATTATCATTAGGATTATTACAATTAAAAACTAATAATAGTAACACCTAATTATTATGATTACTATTATTATCATTAATATGAACATGATATAAAAGACGATTAAAAACTATTAAACGAATCAATTAGGAAATAATGAGTATAAGTATCATGATGAAATTAAAATATTGTAAGATATTGATTTAGATAAAAATTAGCGTTCTTATTATTTTTATCATTTTATTATTATTAAAAGTATTATTAATATTTTTACTAAAAATATCATTTATAATAGAAATGTCATTATTATTATAAAATATCATTAATATTACCATTTTTAAATAAAATTATTATTTTAAAGTTAATATTAAAAAGTATCATAAATATTAAAGTTATCATAATCAGAATTATCGTTTTATCATAATATCACTTTTAGTAAATAAAAATATTGATATCTTTATTAATAGAATAATAAGAATTATTATTACAAAATAAATACAACTTTTACTTAATATTATTATCAATGATATTTTACCAAATAAATATGTAACACAAAGATATTTTATTACGTATAATATAATTACCTTATTAAAACCTATCATAATATTTTTATGATATTAAATGAACTTTATAAATTTTATTATTTAAGATATATAAAAGTATAATATTATATAAAATTTTATTTATTAATAAATCAATTATATTATTTACTCTAATAAATCTTTTAAAAATATTTAAAAATATAAAACGACGATATTTAAACTATATAACAATCATGTATAAATTTTGGAAATCATTTGATTTAAATTGACTTTTAGTGACTTTTGCATATTAGACTCGAGCATTAGGATTGTGGTACACTATGACATAACCTAAATTGTTAGACAAATTTTAACCAACATATAAATATATATAATTAATATAGGTTCGTGAATCCAAAGCCAACCCTACACTTGTTCAATGATGTTATATGTATTTTTACTACAAAATACAGTATGGTGAGTTTCATTTGCCTTTTTACCCTTTATATTTTTGGGCTGAGAATACATGCACAATTTTTATAACTGCTTTATGAAATAGACACAAGTAATCGAAACTGCATTCTATGATAGAATTATCTGGGATTGGGATTGGTTATTATGACACGTATTATCACCGGTTTATTTGGTTAGAGCGAATGAGCTCCCGAGCCGGGTGGATGGTTTATTACTTATGATATTTTGGCACCGGTTGTCCTATATTTTATATACATGTGTTCAGCCGTGGGGGAGTAAAGACCGGCACAGAGGTTCTATATTTTGAAGGCACATGTATTCAGCCGTGGGGTGTAACCAACTATTGTGATTCATTTGTAATCGATATGGACTTCGTCCGGATGGATTAGAAAGGGTCCTTTCACATCAAAGCAAGGTCTCGGTTGTGTATTAATGCAACGAACGAAGGTGATTGCTTACGCGTCTAGACAATTGAAGATTCACGAACAAAATTATACGACGCATGATTTGGAATTAGGCGCGGTTGTTTTTGCATTAAAGACTTGGAGGCACTACTTATATGGGGTCAAAAGTATTATATATACCGACCACAAAAGTCTTTAACACATATTTAATCAGAAACAACTGAATATGAGGCAGCGTAGGTGGATTGATTTATTGAATGATTACAACTTTGAGATTCGTTACCACCCGGGGAAGACAAATGTGGTAGCCGATGCCTTGAGCAGGAAGGACAGAGAACCCATTCGAGTAAAATCTATGAATATAATGATTCATAATAACCTTACTACTCAAATAAAGGAGGCGCAACAAGGAGTTTTAAAAGAGGGAAATTTAAAGGATGAAATACCCAAAGGATCGGAGAAGCATCTTAATATTCGGGAAGACGGAACCCGGTATAGGGCTGAAAGGATTTGGGTACCAAAATTTAGAGATATGAGAGAAATGGTACTTAGAGAAGCTCATAAAACCAGATACTCAATACATCCTGGAACGGGGAAGATGTACAAGGATCTCAAGAAACATTTTTGGTGGCCGGGTATGAAAGCCGATGTTGCTAAATATGTAGGAGAATGTTTGACGTGTTCTAAGGTCAAAGCAGAGCATCAGAAACCATCAGGTCTACTACAACAACCTGAAATCCCAGAATGGAAATGGGAAAATATTACCATGGATTTCATCACTAAATTGCCAAGGACTGCAAGTGGTTTTGATACTATTTGGGTAATAGTTGATCGTCTCACCAAATCAGCACACTTCCTGCCAATAAGAGAAGATGACAAGATGGAGAAGTTAGCACGACTGTATTTGAAGGAAGTCGTCTCCAGACATGGAATACCAATCTCTATTATCTCTGATAGGGATGGCAGATTTATTTCAAGATTCTGGCAGACATTACAGCAAGCATTAGGAACTCATCTAGACATGAGTACTGCCTATCATCCACAAACTGATGGGCAGAGCGAAAGGACGATACAAACGCTTGAAGACATGCTACGAGCATGTGTTATTGATTTCGGAAATAGTTGGGATCGACATCTACCATTAGGAGATTTTTCCTACAACAACAGCTACCATTCAAGCATTGAGATGGTGCCGTTTGAAGCACTTTATGGTAGAAAGTGCAGGTCTCCGATTTGTTGGAGTGAAGTGGGGGATAGACAGATTACGGGTCCGGAGATTATACAAGAAACTACCGAGAAGATCATCCAAATTCAACAACGGTTGAAAACCGCCCAAAGTCGACAAAAGAGCTACGCTGACATTAAAAGAAAAGATATAGAATTTGAAATGGGAGAGATGGTCATGCTTAAAGTTGCACCTTGGAAAGGCGTTGTTCGATTTGGTAAACGAGGGAAATTAAATCCAAGGTATATTGGACCATTCAAGATTATTGATCCTGTCGGACCAGTAGCTTACCGACTTGAGTTACCTCAACAACTCGCGGCTGTACATAACACTTTCCACGTCTCGAATTTGAAGAAATGTTTTGCTAAAGAAGATCTCACTATTCCGTTAGATGAAATCCAAATCAACGAAAAACTTCAATTCATCGAAGAACCCGTCGAAATAATGGATCGTGAGGTTAAAAGACTTAAGCAAAACAAGATACCAATTGTTAAGGTTCGATGGAATGCTCGTAGAGGACCCGAGTTCACCTGGGAGCGTGAAGATCAGATGAAAAAGAAATACCCACATCTATTTCCAGAAGATTCGTCAACACCTTCAACAGCTTAAAATTTCGGGACGAAATTTATTTAACGGGTAGGTACTGTAGTGACCCGAACATTTCCATGTTTATATATATTAATTGAGATTGATATTTACATGATTAAATGTTTCCAACATGTTAAGCAATCAAACTTGTTAAGACTTGATTAATTGAAATATGTTTCATATAGACAATTGACCACCCAAGTTGACCGGTGATTCACGAACGTTAAAACTTGTAAAAACTATATGATGACATATATATGAATATATATATAGTTAACATGATACTATGATAAGTAAACATATCATTAAGTATATTAACAATGAACTACATATGTAAAAACAAGACTACTAACTTAATGATTTTTAAACGAGACATATATGTAACGATTATCGTTGTAATGAAATTTAATGTATATATATCATATTAAGAGATATTCATACATGATAATATCATGATAATATAATAATTTAAAATCTCATTTGATATTATAAACATTGGGTTAACAACATTTAACAAGATCGTTAACCTAAAGGTTTTAAAACAACACTTACATGTAACGACTAACGATGACTTAACGA